>NW_027397065.1:76020937-76233776 GCF_003265705.2 Callorhinus ursinus | reverse complement strand
AAGTATCTCAAAAAATTAAAGAGAGAAAAAAATATATATATATATATATATATATATATATATATATATATATATATATACCAAAAATAAGGGTATCTACTATGAAGGGATAGAATATGACTCTCAAAATGAAAAATATTTTTTTTCAAAAAGGGATTGATAAGATTTTGGTTGAAAAAGGGAAAAAGAAAAATTAAAAAAAAAAAACAGTTAAAAAATTAACTTTGAAAAACTAATGAATCATGGTAAAAAAGCCATGATTTCTATGTGCCGTATTCCCCTAGCGAATGAGTTCTCCCATTCTCCTTGATGGGTAAATTGGTCTTGGCTGGTTGTTTGTGCTGATCTTCTGGGGGAGGGGCCTGTTGCCGTGGTTCCCAAATGTATTTGCCAGAGACGGAATTGCCCCACCCTTGTCGGTCTGGGCTAAGTAATCTGCTCGTTTGCTCTTGGGAGCTTTTGTTCCCTGCAAGCTCTCGGTACAGCTTTGGAGGAGGAGAGTGAAAATGGCGGCTTCCCAATCTTGGCCCAGAGGAGCCAAAAACTTGGGGCCCTGCTCCTCCGTGCGCCCCCAGAGAAAAGCTCTCAGTCACTCCCGTGTCCCCGGTCTCTGCCCGCACTCCATGCTCAGCTGGCCTGTGACTGAGTGTTTCTATCTCTGGCACCCGACCTGGTGTGGAGTCTCTAAACCCAGCAGATCCCTGCAGTGTGCTCCCGTGCTGCTCCACCCCGGGGAGGAAGGTGAGTCTCCCCGGGTCCCTGCTGGAGGAGCAGTGGCCCGACTGGGCCATGGATCACAGTTTATGGCAACCCCGAGCTGAGAGCCCGCGCCTCGGCTCCGTCTCTGTAGCCGGCTTCCCCGCTCTGATACCTGGGATCTCTGCCGCACTCAGGCACCCCAGGTCTTTCTGTGACCCCGAGGGTCCTGAGACCACACTGTCTCAGTGACGGTTCCAGCCCCTGCTTAGCCACTGGAGCGACGTCCCTCCGCGGAGCCGACTTCTAAAAGTTCCGATTTTGTGCTCCGCGGCTCTATCACTTGCCAGAAGCGGCCTAAGGAGGCCCCCTCCCCGCTGTCTATCCTCCCGAATATCGCCTCGGACTCACTTCTCTGCACGTCCTACCTTCCAGTAAGTGTCGCTTTTCTGTTCAGCGAGTTGTTGCTATTCTTCTCTTCGATCTCCTGTTGAGTTCGTAGATGTTCAGAATGGTTTGATCCCTATTCAGCTGAATTCCTGAGACCAGACGAAATCCAGGTCTCCTACTCCTCTGCCATCTTGCTCTGCCCCCGCTATTGATCATTTTTATATCAGATCAGTTTACCTGAACTTTTTGAAGTATGTGTAACTTACAGCATTTTCTAAGCCCACAGAACTTCCACTTCTTTTTCATGTGTGATTGTGTGTGTGTGTGTGTGTGTGTGTATTTGGTGTTTAAAATATGAAAGCTAAATATCTGGGATTTCCTGGTAATGTTTCTTACAATCACTTTTATGTGGACCTTCTTTTTCTTTTTTCTCAATTATTCCTCATATTTTTACTCCATTCCCAGAAATTTCTCCTGAGTTTGGGGTCTTGTTTTGAAGGGATCTCTGAAGGCTCACTGTCTTAAAGTGTTCATAGTGCTAATCCCTGCCTGTCCCTTGAGATGTACTATTGTCTTCTTCCATTCAATTCTTTTTAATTGATATAAAATCCCTTCCAGTGTCAACTGTTATTTCTCAATTTGATCTAAGGCTTTCCAGTGAATTCCAGATGGCTATTTTAGGGATCTCTGGTCTTTAAGTTTATCAACTATCCCATTACCTCCCATAACTTTTCCTCACATAGAGTCTGGTATCATGCAGAATTTTTTGGCTTTTGGTGATTTCCCTCACCACTTCTATTTTGAACTTTGTGGGGATACTTTTTATTTACTTTTGTTGAAAAATTTGTCCATCAGATTTTGCTTCTTATGCTTGTGTGGAGTTTCAAGAATTATCCCAGCAACATCACTAATTTCAGGTAGTTTAGAAGTGGAGAAATGGGGAGGTGTTCATGGATACAGGTGAGTACAATAACAGTATGTGTGTTAAAGGGTTATACACGAGCTTATTCCTTTGCCTCTTTGAGTTATTTACAAAATGAAATTTTAATATATTATTCACTGTCATCATATAAATTTAGTTTAACTTTTAAAATACATTCTTGCTTTAAAAATATTTCCACTTATTCTGATGCTATTATTTTTAGTTTTCTCACAATATGCACCAAATATGAAATATTAATTTCCCTTATTCAACCTTTTCCCCAATCAGATCGGCTAACAGTATCAGGGTTTACTCTGTAAATAATTTCAAGCAGTTCCTTGTCTCTCCAGTTGATTGTGAAAATAACCACATTTTTACTATACATATTATTGATATTTTTCAAAAGTCAACTAAAATAAAGGCTTGTGAACAATCAAACTATAGTTTATTCACATGTCATGTATATTCCTGGTTATGCATGGACCTTCTGTCTCACAAATGAGAAAGAATCAGGCTACTAAACTTGAAGTTAAGGGTAATGATTTAAACTGATATCATGAACGAAAATCAAATTTAGTTTTTAAAATGTGTTGAAGGGAAATAGAAAAATACTGTAAAGAAGTAAACATACCATTATGGGTAACAGGGAATATCGGCAAGGTATATTTTAAAATTCTTAATAGTACTCAATGAAAGAAATGAAAAGTTTACCTGTATGGATTTTTATTCCATTGTATAAATATTTAAAGGATAGTTTCTATGCATTATGCTCTCCACTTGGTACAGGGAATTCGAAAATAATAAATGAAAAGAACTCACAATCTAGTTGTGGAGACATAAAAGTAAGTAAACAATAATATGTTGTGGAAAATGCAAAAATAGAAGAAGCAAAAATGCAAAGCATAGAAGAGAAACCACCAAACGCTTCCTGTGACTATGAGGAAATATGGTTAAGTATTTGAAGGAGATGAAAAGATAAGTAAAACTTTTTTTGTTGATTAATGGGGCACCAGATCTAAGTGACAGTTCACTTTGCAGCTCAGCCTCTGGTTCAAAAGAAAGATGCCCAAACCATTGTCAGTCTGACTGGAACAAAAGCCAAAAATCATTTTGTGGGTCCATTTTGTGGATGTGCTATTGATGGGACACAAATTTGTTGTGAGAGGTTGGGGATAGATGAATCTGAAGAATTAAAGAGCATTCACACGATGAGGCTCTCTTGTGAACCCACAAAGAATTATAACTCTGTCCAGCAAGCAAGGATCTACATTATACATTCAGTTAACAAATATTTATTGAATACTTGCTCTGTATTCTTCTGGGCATTTCATTTAAACTAGAGAAAGAAAGAGAAGACAAGGATATGCATTCTCATAAGGTTTCTCTGTATGGGCAAATATGCAATAATCATTAAAGATAATAAATAAGTAAATATTTGGTGTGCTAAGACATGATAGGTGCTATGGAAAAGAGAAAATGTACAGCAAAGGAGATCAGGAGTGTATGAAGAAGATGATGGGGAGTAAGTGGCAGTCTTAAACATGATGGCTAAGATTGACCAAATTTGGAAGGTGAAATTTAAGCGAAGATTTAAAGAAGGTGAAAGAGTTTGCCAAGCTGATATTCCATCATTCTAGGCAAGCAAACAGCTGGGAGAGTAGGGCCAGAGCGAACTTTTGTTATAATTTTGACAGATGCAGTCTATTGTAATACTTAAGGTGGATACTATATTATGGTTCAAATGTGTATATAAAAACATTGTTAGCTCATTCCTCTTACATGTTGTATGTTTAGAGATAAACACATTTTTCCCACAAGGAAAAGAATATGTATCTAAAGATAATATTCTAAAGATTTGCTTAACAAGCATTTACTACCAAGTTTAAACTCTATATATTATACTGTGCATCGTGATATATTTAGAACAGATCAGTGTAAGCTAATCACTTTAAAGCAATTGTTTGCAAGGTATCTATACATTTACACAAGGTGGAAAGATACAGTATCTTTTTTCATATCTATTTACATAAAATATATCGTCTTCACATCTTTAGATCTATTAATATATTTCAGTTATCTTACATGCCATATGCTGTATGGATTGTTTTTGTTTTATAAATGTGATGAGCTTAAATTGTTATTTGAAGCAAAAGGAACAGTGCTCCATTAAGCAATATGTGGGTCTCTGATATTTTCCATATAGAGGTTTGTTTACCTGTATAAATCCATTATGATTATAAGGAAATTACAAAGATCATGTTTAGTTACAATTTTAGAATATTATTTTCATCATTTCCAATTGCTGAAAAAAAGAAAACAAAATAATGCAAATAAAGTTTCATAACTTCTATTTGGTATCTGTGGTGGAGACTTCTAGTGGTCTACCAAGATATCTATTCTTTATCTGCTCGATAAAAGAAATCCAAATATTCAGCTGTATATATTGCCAAGGTAGCAGACTACATTTCTCAGCTTCCCTTGCTGGCAATTATATCCATATCACTACATTATAATCGGTGATATATTTCTTTAAAAAAGGAGAGGGAGTGTCCTTTTTATCTTTATCTCAAGGAATGCAGACATCAGGGCTTCAACTCCTGTTGCAGTCTTGGTCCACGTGGGTAAATTTTACTTTTTACTGAAAAGAGTAAGGATAACTGGAATTTCCAAAACAACTAATGAATTTTTGGAATCTCCATACGTGCCCTAGATTACCTCCCTCCAGATGGCTTTTTTTTTTAAGATTTTATTTATTTATTTGAGAGAGAGAGAATGAGAGATAGAGAGCACGAGAGGGAAGAGGGTCAGAGAGAGAAGCAGACTCCCTGCCGAGCAGGGAGCCCAATGTGGGACTCCATCCCGGGACTCCAGGATCATGACCTGAGCCGAAGGCAGTCACTTAACCAACTGAGCCACCCAGGAGCCCCCTCCAGATGGCTTTTATGTGAAAGAATAAAATGTTGTGCATGTAAATATATGAGACTAAGTTTTCTGCAAAAAAATCTGAGCCTAATCCTAGGTGATAGTATTTAATTTAGTCACATTCAAGAGGTAGATGAATCTAGAATGGGCAGAAAGCCTGTCATACTAGACTTTAAAATACACAGGGCTATTTAAACCAAATTAAAATATTAATATTGATTTAGTATTTTGCATATGATAAGCTGGAAGCAGTGGACTATATTAGGGACATTGTCGCAAAAGTTCATAGTGAGAAAAGGCATCATAGCAATCAGAAATTACCTATTGCTCTATGCAGTTCAAGGTACAGAACTGGCCACAGTAACAGTTAGCAAATGAGTGGACCTTTCTTTTTAAGAAGAGGTATGTGAAGGGGCACCTGGGTGGCTCAGTAGTTTAAGCCTCCGACTCTTGATTTTGGTTCAGGTCAGGATCTCAGGTCCTAAGATCCAGCCCACGGTAGGGCTCCGAGTGGAGAGTGGAGCCTGCTTAAGATTCTCTCTCTTTCTCCTTCTCCCTCTGCTGCCCCCATCTCTACCCCAGGCATTCACACTGTCTCTCTCTCTCTAAAAAAAAAAAAAAAAAAGGAATGTGAAAATGGTATACTTGATGCAGGCTCAAGCATTTTCCAGAGACTTTCTGTAGATGTAATTAGAAACACTTCTTTCTAATGATTCATGATTTTGTGGCATGGTGTGACATGTGACATAGCACAGTAGAATGAGTTTTGCCCAAACTTAAGGATATAGATATACAGTTTTAAAGGTGAATCAAAGGGTGTCCAATGCTATATATTTTAGTAAATTTTGGAGGAAAGACACTTAGAGAACATCAGATAGCTACAGTTTCAAGATTATATAAATGTCATTTAATTTACAGTTTGAGCTTAACAGGGAACAGAAAATAGTCATCCAAACAATGGGGTGACAAAATAATTTCAATTGTTCACCCATATCTTGTTTCCCTCTCCTGATGGGTGGGGCCGTTTTGGCTAGTTCTCGCCTATAGGTTCCAACTTAAAGTTATATATTTCATGTATGGGTCAAAGCATTAACTTATTGTGAGAGAACTTCCAAATTCCTCTTGCCACGCTGTGGTAATTGAAACAGATTCTTTTTGTTGAGATGATACAGCCACAAAATCAAAACATTAAGGATCATCGATTTACTACCTGAAAGACAGTCGTCCTTCGATGCAACCTAAAAGTTTTGAGCATAAAATATGCATTTTGTTATGAGTCCAGTAAGATTTAAGGGTAGTTTCTTTTTTTTTCCTTTTTTTTTCTAACAATTTCCAGAGCAGTTTTAGGTTCACAGCAAAACTGAGCAGAAGGTACAGAGACTTTCCATATACCTCCTGCCCCCCATGTGCTTAGCCTCTCCCATTATCAACCTCCTCCACCAGATTAGTACACTAGTTACAATTGATAAACTTACGCTGACATATCATAAACCACCCAAAATCCATACTTTACTTTAGGTGGGGTAGTTTTTTAAAGAAGATTAAAATAATCTACAGGTGCAAGTCACTGTGGACCCCTCAAACTAGTAAATCTTGTTCACTTGCTTTCTAAAACCATACAACTCTAAATAGCCTCAGATCACAGATGTCTAAGGCAATAACACACACACACACACACACGTACGCATTTTCTAAAGCTGATTTTATTCAGAGGTAGGAGATATAGTAGTTTTTTGGTCAATTAAAAATGACACATTCTTGTTAATAAGGTATAAATGCTATATTTTATAGTTCGTTTTTAATGCTTTGGATAGAAACCCTGAGAGTTCTTTACAATTATCTTATTAGTTATCATTTGCTCAGCCCATTGTTAGGGTCTTTGAAGGAACACAGATAACAGACCAGTAGTTATATTATTTGCTTGGGTTGCCATAATAGAATACCACACACTGGGTGGCTTAAATAACATGTTTATTTTCTCATAGTTCTGGAGGCCAGAAGTTCAAGATCTAAGCGTCATTAGGGTTGGTTTCTGATGAAGTCTCTCTACTTGGCACTTCTTATTGTGTCCTCACATGGTATTTTCTCTTTATTTATTGATTGATTTTTTTGGCGGGGCGGAGTATTTCTGTGACATCTCTTCTTATTCTTTTTTTTTTTCATCTCTTCCTATTCTTATAAGGATATCAAGCCCATCAGATTAGAGCTCTCCATTATGACTCTGTTTAAACTTATTTGCCTCCTTAAAGAATTTATCTCCAAATATAGTAACATTGAGGTTTAGAGCTTCACATGAATTTGGGGGGATATGATTCAATCCATAACAAGAATGTAATACCAGTAGATTTCCCTTCTTCGGGGCAGGGGGGAAACTATCAGAGATGGACAAGAAACATCTCTCCTACTAGGCAAACAAAAAACATTTTGTTGCTGTTTTCAACTCAAAGTTTGTAAACTTAAATATTATTGTCAAGTGGGCTGTAACTCTCCCTAGGAGGAATGAGTATTTTATCAAAAGAGTTTTGCTCTCACCTTGTGATTTTATTCCTTCAATGTCAATCACTCCTCCTTTGGAAGCCTCCTAACACTGGGAAGGCTGAGTAACCTGTTTTTATACCAGAAAGTTCTGAACGGAACCAGAAAAGTATGATTAAATAATTCCAATGTTACTCTGTAATCAAGTCTAAATATTTTCCAGAGGATCCTCATTACGAATTATTCTGAGCCTTATGGTCCAACATAGCTTAAAGAGAATCTACAATGAGATCCAATGTTAATATCTAAATAGTGCAATATAAAAGACCAACATTCAGACGTCCTGAATTTGATTATAATTTCCCTCCTGTTATCAAATTGCCAAGGTGAAATTAGATATAAAATTCCTCTTCGGAGTTAAAATTAAAAAAAATTAAAATCAAAAGTCTTAAATTGAAATATACAGAAGTTAAAGTACAAAGTAAAATTATTTACCTTGTGAATTAAAGACCAAAGAACTCATGTCCAAAAGTATTCCTCCTGAGTTTTAATGTGGTTAGCATAAGCTAGAGAGGTCCTCAGTGTCTAGGTAGATTTGTTTTTTCAGATGGCCTGGACTGTCTTGCACTGAAATAACTGTCATGCATCCAAGGCCCCAGAAGTTCTATTATTTCAGTAACAGGACTCTTCAATATCTCATGCTTTTAAAGAGTCCAAAGTAGTAATAACCCATACATAAAGTGAAAAGGTGCCCACATCCACCGTATTTAGAACCCAGCCAAACCAAGTGAAAGCCTCATTTTGAGATTGCTCAAGATTAAGTACCTAGAGGTTGAGCTGTAGCTGAGGGAAAATGGATTGATGGAGGAAATCATGATATCACATTTGCCAAGGCACATCCCTCCCTACTATTGTCAAGAGTCCATTACTTTGAACTTAATCTTAGCTGAAAGAAAATTTCCATTGCGTCCTGGAACTATGATTACCATATCTAGAGGTTTCATTTCAAAGGTGTTGTGTTAAGAAATGACATGTGAGAAATATCTGCCTTCTTGCAAAGCTGAGAAATCAGCCGTCGTAATAAACCTGAGGGGACTTTCTTTTCTATTTATGAATTTCAATCCTCTTAGTTCTCAATTTCCCTTTGTGTTTCTTGTTTAAGACCTGCTCGTGTTGGGGCGCCTGGGTGGCTCAGTTGGTTAAGCGTCTACCTTCGGCTCAGGTCATGATCCCGGAATCCTGGGATCGAGTCTCGCATCGGGCTCCCTGTTGAGCGGGGAGCCTGCTTCTCCCTCTGACCTCCCCCCCCCCATGTACTCTCTCTCTCTCATTCTCTCTCTCAAATAAATAAATAAAATCTTTAAAAAAAAATACATGCTCGTGTTAAATTAAGTATGAGTGCTCCTGGTGATGGCATCAAAACTCACTCGTAAGTATCCATTTTCAGGTCTATGACTCAACTCTGTTTCTGTTGTGAGACGAGCCTTCCCAGGACATAGTCTCCATCACCTAACCTTATTCTGGCTGGAGAAAGACCCTCTACACTCTCACAAACTGATGCTCCTGTTGGTACTTCTGAATCAGTTCAGTTGAAGACCAATTCCAGGCTGAGACCATGTCTCTTCTCAGATTTCAATACTACATGCTTTCAGTAATATTTTATTTTATTTTATTCTGCTTTATTTTCTTTGCTATAGTTTGGTTGGTGTGTTATATCATTCTTCCTCCCTCAAAGTCTAGTTCTCTTATCCTTGAGGACTCAGCCCATGTATTGAATTTATCCTGATTTATTCACTCCCCATCATTCTCTAACATATGTGAGTCAGACATTCACTATTCTAAATATTCCTTAATTAGTGATTTCTAGGACTGCAAAATTATCCATTCTTCAAACGAATTTTATGGACACCTATTTTCCTGAACTGGAGAGAGCCATTCAGGAAGTATTCCCCCATCAAACCAGATTATCAAGCAGATTAAGACAGCATTTGTTCTCACTCTGCCAGATGTCCTTTACTATGTAGGTAGGATCATTCTTCAATGCCACTTGATATTCGATAAAATAGATATAGCTATGTACATACGTATCTACATTTGTACCTTTATGAGCCCATGCAAATATCGCCAAAATATTCAGTTTTAAGGGTTGAATCATTGAGTTCAATACACAAAATATTAAATGTCTGAATCATTTCTTAATTTTCACCAAAGCATTTCCTGCCTGTTCTGTCAGCTAACGCATTATTGCTCTCCAGTCATTCTAAAACATTCTAATTATTTGACAAGAATATTTACTTTGAACTCACTGTTTCTCAATAGCCTTAAAAATCCAGATTGTGACAAATGATAATTGAAGGGATTGAAGTGTGTTTGGAAACTGAGAAAAACCAGGAAAAAATAGAATTAAAGCAAAAGAAAACTATGCCAGCCAAGGATGCCCTGGCATCCCTCTCCTGGTGCTGCCATTCCCCAGGGGGTTAAGAAGGGTGGAGTTTTCTCGTGTTTATGATTTTTGCTCTTATTTTTGTTTTTTTATCTGTATGGTATGAAGGAAAATGGAAAGGCCAGGTATGAGAATGGAATGGCTCTAGGAAGGGAGAGAATTAAAAGAAACCATAGTTACAGAAGTAGGTTGTACATTACGAACCAACTGACTTTTAATGTGTCTAAGAGATGCCAATAAAAGCTGCAATCCTTATTATTTGACTGGACTATTACTTTTATGAAAGTTTATATGCGATTCATTTTGTAACCCAACCTCTAAGATTTAAGTATAAGTTGCACCTTACGAATACCCTATTGTGCCTTTGATAAAAAATCGTCATCCTTGACCTGAACAAAAAGTTAATTTCCACTATAACAGCCTGACAATTGGATTCAAATTTTAAAGACATGAGGGGCAATTACACATGAGATATTGGGATTCTTGAAATCAATTACAAAGTCAGTATGACATTACCGCAATGCATTAATATCGAACCTGCATTTTGAGAGATAACATACACTTTAAAATTGATATTTCAAGTGGAGAATCAGACCTTTATGGTATTAGATAAGGCCAATAAATTAGGAAGTCTGAAAACTCTCATGACTTTTCAAATTGGAAATGTACATTGAACTATGTGTGGACTTTTCAAATCAGTCTAAAGTCTCTGTATGTGTGTGTGTGTCTGTGTGTGTGTCTGTGTGTCTGGATGTGTTTGTATTAAGGGTCCACGCTTTTATTCATATGTACAAGTCCTACATGGTAGCATATGAGTAGAATGCAGTTGACATATGGCCATAACATTTCTCTTTTCTATAGGTCAGCAAACGTTTCACTTGTTCATCGCTGTAACAATCACTTTGGTAAGGGGCACAGCTATGGTTACAGACTTAGCCAACTGGGACCTAGCTCTGAGAGGCATAGTTCTCCAGAAGAATCTTGTGTTTCTGTTACAACCACACTGAGGATGTTATTTATTAACAAGTGCAGCTATCCACTCAAACAGTGGGAGTATGCCAAGGTTGCAGACTTGCCCAGTAGATGGAAACTAGATTTTCTTGGAAATGAATTTTGTAATGAGGCTTTTGATTATACAGATTTTGAAAGTTCTCTTTGTGGGTACAGGATAATTATTATTGGTATCCTGAAAAACATTTACAGACCAGGGACTATCAGGGATCGAGATAAAGAACATTATCACAGTTATCATATGTTACAGGAATGCACTGATGTTTAGCAGTTTCAACACTGGGTGGGAGAGATCTTGGGGGTTGCAAGGTCTTGCAGATACTATTACTGGTGATGTGTATGAGGGAGTGAAGATAGATGATAAAATTGTAAGGGATGGAAACCAAGAATTTCTAGAATACTTTAGTCTAGCATGTACCGGGAGAAAAGGAGACCTTAAAAAGTAGTACTAAGGACTATAATTTACATTTATTTTAATTGTCTTCAAGAGACTTCAGTATTTTTTTTCACCTCCTGTGGTTTTGTATTGATCTTTCTATAAATGTAACACCATGGTGATATGAGCTTCATGTGAACTCAGATTTAATTTAAATTACAGATAATTTATTGAAGAATTTGCAATGTATCCATTTAATTAGGTATTCAAAATATATACTTTGGTTTATCCATGTAATTAAAAAACTATCAATTTCAACCACATTGTTTGATCCAAATAGATTTGTTTTTATTGAACTATAATTAGCGTCATGTGCCAAATTTGAGAGATTTTAAAAGAACACCTCTGTGATGCTTATATTTATTTATGAAATGGTATTGACCTTATGGTTAATTTGTTAAATTAATTATTACTGAATAATTAATTTACACCATTTATATTTTTGAGAATTTATGGGAGACATTGTTCAATTACTCTGCAATTGTAACTTAGTGTCTTATTCACCCAAAATGGTTTTCTTGAATCATAAATGTTAGAAATCACATTCCTAATCTTTTCTAATTTTCCACAAAGCAGGAATCCCAGAATCAGATTAGTGGTCTACCTATGTAATGTGTATACCACTTCCATAGGCCAATCTACAAAGTCACACCTGAAATTATCATTGCCTTTATTTTATTATTTACTATTTATTACATTATTTTGTTATACTATTATCACATAATTATTCTTTTATCATATCATTATTTTTTAAGTAATGAGAAAGTTTCTAAAAGGCAAAACAAAAGAAACTGGAGACACATTTTGTTGTTTTACAAATATGAATACTGAATTTTTTTAAAAAATCATCCTTACTAATCAAGAAGAATAATATTTTCTATATGCAAGCATTGTTATTACTCATAATGCCCAGTTGCTAATTATTGCAAAGAATAATTCTAACTAAAGATTTTATATTACTGCTTATGTGTTTACTTTAAAAACTATAAATCCCTCAAGGGCAGTTTATTTTTGTCTCCACTGTGGCCATCACAGTGATTTGTACAAGGAGCTGGTAATCTCTTTATAAATGAATGAATGGCATTGTCACGGTATTTTTAAGCATCAGTAGAAATTGTTAAATGAGAGGGTAAGAAGCTAGCAAAAATTAAATTGTATTAATAAGGTTGGAACACTGATTAAATGCAGAAATGAGAAACCCAGAAAACAAAAATAAGTTTGCTCAAAATGAAAGCTCAAAATCCATACAAAAGCATGATCTTATTAGTTCAATGAAAGTCTTTTTTTAGACAGAAATTATTTCTATTTTGCGTGGTCAGCAATGTTTTATTTAACTGCCTCCAAGAAAGTCCTTTGGATCAAAGTCCAAAGTAACTACGATCCTCAACATCTCAGACCTCTGTGCTGTTCCCAAAGCTCGCTACAATGACCTTGTGGACCCCCGAATTATACTTCTGTCTGCTGCCATAAACATCTCACTTGCAGTTGAAAAGGTAATTAAAAGGTTTCTATGACGAGGATGTGCATGTTTTGAGATGATATTTTAGGCTGCACTGCTGAAGGATTTATGAATTAAATTTGCCTGCTGAGCGGCAGCAAAGGTGACAACATCTCCAGTTTACAACCATGTTTTTAATTTAGACATGTTATGCTTGGCCAGAAACAACAACAGTCATTTCCTTTTACAAGCCTTATTACTTATAAATCACGACAGTGGCAGAGCTGCATTAATGTGAAGGGATGAATAGATAACAGTACCAAAGACGGCTTAATTTTTAAAAATCCTTATTTCCAAAGAAACAGAAGTAAACAAAATAGCATTTTCCTATTTTTTTTCACATAAAAATATACCATGTGTTGAAGTACGTGGGGAAAGTATATTGATGCTGCAATTTACTTTGAATGGCATCCACAATTAAGAAGTGGTGATTGTCAGGTAGAGGGGTAGAAAGACCGAGAAAGTAAGTATGGGACAAGGGTAATGTTAGTGTCTAGGTGGCAGGTGTATGGATATTTTCTGTAAAATTCTATCACATTTTCAGTATGTTTGAAAATTTTCATAATAAAATGTTGGCAAATATGAGTTGGAATAGAGAAACTCAGCCTTAAGAGATATACAAAAATAAATCCAAAGATGTATTTCCCTGTTGCAAATTATATTTTGAAAACTGAAAACAAATTGGGTTAATTGTCAATGTGCTCCCTGTAGTCACGAAGAATCTGGAAACTGGAACTCTTTATGAATTTGACTATTGCACTGACTGTTACTCTTTGTAGTGCTAATCAATTCTATCCATGATAAGTAAGTTGAACTTCATGGCCCAATCCATTTAATGATCTTCCAAGTTGATGACTGAATCTCAATCTTATCTATTACATGCTAATCAGTCCCAGCGAAGATTAATATATGAGTGCTCTCCTTGGAGTATTAATTGGTTATTAAAAGCTACCGATGGCCATATATTGCTTTGCATGTTGCTCTTGCATTTTTATTTGGTTGTGATCATACATATTAGTCTTTATTAAAGAATATCCCTACAGGCTTTTCGACAAAGTCTAGTTAGTATAACATATCAAAATATATCACGTATCAAATATAATATACCAAAAGAAATGACTCACATGTCTGCTGATGGCTTGAGGTTCTATTAGCAGGTAATACATGGAAACTACTAAGATGATATTCTGTTTTTAGGACTGAGAAATATTGAATAATAATGTTCTAGAAGCCTGGAGCTCTGCACAAACACATGCTTCACGCGAGGTTCACACTTTTATTAAGACAAAACGGTAATTTAAAAAGAAAAATTCTATGAAGTTTTTCAGAAAACAAGGTGAGGTTGCAGCATTTGAGACAAATAGGGTAATATTTAAGCATGGGGAACTTGGATGAGGAGACCTGGACTTAGAGCCTCCTGTGTAGCTCAGGAGCTCTATGACCATGAGCAAGACCTATAGTATCTCCGAATCTGAGCTT
Source organism: Callorhinus ursinus (assembly GCF_003265705.2). Taxonomy (NCBI): domain Eukaryota; kingdom Metazoa; phylum Chordata; class Mammalia; order Carnivora; family Otariidae; genus Callorhinus; species Callorhinus ursinus. Next base: position 76,219,504 of record NW_027397065.1, on the reverse strand, counting down.
TCTCTACAATACTGACATCAGAGTAGTTTTTTTTTTTTTTTTATGTCTCAGGCTTCTTGCGAATTATCAAATAAAATTATACACACTTACCCACATTCTATAATGCCTGGAGAATAGTATGTAATTAATGAAAGATGATTAGTGTTATTAAAACTATCTTTCAGTAACTAATAAAGCGGGTATTCAAAGTGAGATGTTTTCTTAGAAGTACATGCAGCAAGTATCACTTTGATTTTGGAGTGCAATAGCAAACACTATATAAATTCAAATTATTTAGTAAGAAATATATTTTCGTAGCTGAGAGACTGGAAAATCTAATGAATTTGTGCAGAGAGCTGTTTTAAAAATAATAGATACTGCGGAGAATGTTGCATCCCATTCTTCTGGGAGGGAACATTCTCTGAGAAAACATGTTGACTGAAAAAAAACACAGGTCACTGAATTTATATTTTAAAATATATTTTTCCTTAAACCTTATTATTTATGTTAAAAAGAAAATAATACTTTTATAAACAAAATGACAGAACAATGATACCATATATTTCCAAGAGGTACCTGAATAGAAATATAAACACACTTTTAAAAATCAATGAAGATGAACATTAAAATTACAAATAATTACTTCTGGCGATGGGGATGGAGTGAATACAGTGTTATAAGGTTAGTGTAGCCTGACATCTGACATTTTAATAAGGGAAAGATATTTAACCAAGATACTTATTGTCCCTGAAGGTGGTACATACAAACCACAGGACTGAATCTTTTAAGTAGCAAATATATATCCTCTCACATGCTTGCAATTAGTTTGTAATAACATATTCATTTACAGTATTTGTAGGCAATAAAGTGCATTAGAATTTCATATCATCTGTTAAAGCACCAAAATTTATAGAATAATTATTAATCTTGGATCATTCCTAAAGATATTTTTAATAATTAATGATATGTCATTGCTTCATGAGCCAAAATAAAAAAAAATGCCAGGAAAATATTTTTAAACACAAATATAGATATTTGAATACATTATATATTTTTAAAGTTGGTACATGTTGAATACTAGAAAGCTATAATTTTATTCTTAAACGTAGGAAAGAAAATGATTATAAAACTGAACAGAACATACGCCATTGTGTTCTTTCCCTCATGATTAGAATCCATATGAACAAAAGGAGTAAATAATAAAAACTGACAGTAGGAACTCGAAAAAAGTGAACTACATTGTAAAATTAATTGAGGAAAACAGTTTTTAAAATACTTTTGTCTAAAGGCTATTAACTTGAAAGAAATGTCTACAAGCCATATTTCTTTAGTGATTTTTCATTTATTATTATATTCATTCACTTATTAACTCATTCCACAAGCACATACTGAGTGTTTGCAGGATGTCTACCTTCCTGTCCTGACCCAAGGAACTTACATGAAGGGGATATTGAGATACACTAAACCCAGTCTTCATTTCTGGGTTTTGGTAGTTTTCACTTTTTTTAGAAAAATCATCTGTTTCACCTGTCCCTTCAAAAATTTCAACGTAGAGTTGTGTGATGTGATGAATTATAAGAGTCTCTCCAATGTTTGTTTAATGCTGCATTTCCAAAACAAGCTAAATTTATCACATTTTAGCATTCCTTAATAAATACTAAACTCCTAGAAATTTTATTCAGAAATTTTGCATCTATATTCCTAATGAAAGTTAATATGAAGTATGCTTTGTTACATTGGTTTTACTAGACAGGTCCTGTCATTATTCTAGATTATTAAGTAAGATAAAAAACATTTAATCAGCTTTATGTTCAAAGTATATTATGTATAATAATATGATAGTTATAATATTTTACTATATAAAAATATGTAACACATTTAATGATACATAAAATATAAGTATACATACCTATTATATACATATAATAAATAAATATATATAAATTGCAGCTCTAGACTAAAACTCCTTGATTCTGACATTTCTAAAGTTACTTTTTGCCTTTTAAATTTTCCTTGTTGATTTTACCTTTTTTTGTTAAAAAGCAACATTTTCTTAAATAATCTTTCATTTAACCTACATCTTTAAAACATTTATGTAAGGCAGTACATATTATTCTTTGTTATCTCTTAAAAATCTACACAGGATCATATTGACTATCTACTTTCCAATTTTTGTGTTCTAGATTTCACTTTATTAAAGTCTTTAAATATTACAGTTAAAAATAATTTATTAAATGTGTTTAGTTTTAATTTTTGGCTTATTTTTATTTTTTAAACATTTATTTTAAAGTTATATTTTCTAAGTTTGTTTTTTTCTAAGTTTGGCTATATGTTCTGAATCTTTTGGATTTATTTAATTATTTTTCCCTAACCCTATTTCTTCAATTTAAAGGCCATGTTTTATATCATATTTACATGAGATAGTTAGCTTTAGTGAAGAAATCCAAAATCTATTTTTTTCTAGCTTTATTGAGATATAATTGGCATATAGCATTGTGTAAGATTATGATTTGATACACTATATATATATATGTATATGTGTGTGTATGTATATATAATATATATATTATATATATATGTAAATATAAATGAAATGATTACCATAGTAGGATTTGTTCACACCATCATCATATTATAATTTGTGGTGGGAATACTTAATATTTATTCTCTTAGCAACTTCCAAGTAAACAATACAATATGGTTATCTATAGTCATTATGCTGTGCACTTAGCTTCCTGGAACTTATTCATCTTATAACTGGAAGTTTATACCCTTTGATCAACATCTCCCCACTTCCTCCAACCTCCAGCCCCTGGCAATCACCATTACACTCTGTGTTTATGAGTTATTATTTTGGGTGTTTCCATATATAAGTGAAATCATACAGTATTTGTCTTTTTTTTTTAAAGATTTTATTTATTTATTTGAGAGAGAATGAGAGATAGAGAGCACGAAAGGGAAGAGGGTCAGAGGAAGAAGCAGACTCCCCGCTGAGCAGGGAGCCCAATGTGGGACTCGATCCCGGGACTCCAGGATCATGACCTGAGCCGAAGGCAGTCGCCCAACCAACTGAGCCACCCAGGCGCCCCAGTATTTGTCTTTACTTGTGTGACTTACTTCACTTAACACAATGCCCACAATGTCCATCCATGCTATCACAAATGTCAGGCGTTCCTTTATTCTCACAGCTAAATAATATAAAATATAATATAATATAATAAAATATATAATATAATGTAATGTAAATATAATATATGTATACATACACTACATCTTCTTTATCCCTTAATCTATAGATGGGCACTTAGGTGTTCCTATATTTGGCTATTGTGAATAAGCTTGCAATAAACATGAGAATACAGATAATTCATCAAGATCTTGATTTCATTGCCATTGGACAAATACCCAGGAGTGGGATTTCTGGATCATATGGTAGCTCTATTTTGATATTTAGTTTTAAATTTTTAGGAAACTCCAACTATTTTCCATAATGGCTGCACAAATTTACATTTCTGCCAACAATGCATAAGGGTTCCCTTTTCTGCACAGCCTTGCCAATACTTTTTGTCTCTTGTCTTTTTCATAATAGCCATCTTAACAGTTATGAGGTGATACATCATTGTGTTTTTGATTTGCATTTTCCTGGTGATTAGTGATGGCGAGTACCTCTCTATGTATTTGTTGATAACTTGAACCACTCTTACTTCTCACTCTTGCAAATAAATGCTGTTCTTCCTAATAAATTATTAACTCAAAAGCCCTCTGCTTTGGGATTTGCTTTGTAGAGAATGCAAGTTATAGTAATCCTCAATTTTGGAACAAGAAAATTAAGACATTAAAACCTAGAAATGTGGAGATTTTATGGAACAGTTACTTACTGAAGTCATTACGAGAAGATAACCTTGGGTGTCTAATCTTTAACAAGACCATTTCCTCAGGTTACTCTTTCCATTCAGACTCATTAAATTGATTTTATTTAAAGCTTTTATTTCTTTTATAGTCAGCTAGCATTGAACTAACTCAGTATTGGGAGTTCAAGCAGTAATTTCAGCATATTCGGGTGGTTCTGTTGTACTTCCAGTGAAGCATATTCAAGGCACAATCAAGGGTGAATAGGGCCTCACTTCACAAACTTTGTAGCAGCATTTAATAAAGCATACTAAGTCATATAAATGATGTTGATAAACATTATCTCTTGGACACAAATCAAATTAAGAAGAGAAAATTTAACATCTCTGAATTTGCACACTGAACAGTTAAATTAAAAAGTTAATATTATAATATTTTAATTCAGAAGTTATTCTGTAGTAAAAAAAGTTATTCTGTAGTAAAAAATGTCTAAAACCTGCTAAATATTTTTAAGTTAAAGTGATGGTTCTCTAGATAGAGATAAGAAGTATTATGTTCTAAACATGTTAAGCTAAAAAATAAAAATAAAGAAATAAACATATTAAGCTAAAACATTTTAAAACTGTAATGAATTTGACTCAGTAGAGAAATTTAAATACATTGTATATAACTTCAATTTCATTTGAACTAACTGTTAAAAGTTTGAAATGTAAGATTGGCCATTACTAAAAATGAACTACCCTCTCTATTTCAATATTTGAAATATAAAGTATTACTGGCTTGGCATGTTTATTGGATGCACTTAGAGTATGTCTTATTATTCTTTGGATGCCCAATAAACTTTGATAGAAAAACAGATCATTCTAACACTGCACTTAAATCAATCTGAAAAGACCTTTCATCTGCTCACTGCAGTCATATAGAGCTATAAACAGGTTTTTCACCCGATATCTACCTATTAAATTCTAATATTTGGAAAAATTATCTTTAGTTGAGAATATCAGATAAACATATTCGAAAAAATTAAAATTTTATTTATTATGATTAATTAAGTTTTGACTCAATACAATAATATTAACAAATAATTTTCTCTGTTAAGATGGAGTATTTCTATTCAATCAAAGATAATAAGTGATAATTTTCTCTAAAACCCACATAGGTGTTTAAGAGTAATATTTAAAAGTTTATTGTCAATTACTAACACTGCCAACATCATTTTTTCAATTGCATATTGCAGACACATTTTGTATATGAACCTAGATAAAAAGTACACATTTTTATTGAATATTGATGTTCTTTAAGTTTTAGGTCATAAGCCACCTGTCTACCTTTCTCAGTTGATTTCATAGGTTTTAATGATTTCAAATAACATCTTTAATATAAACATATATAGTCATACTTTCTTTTTGAGCTCTTCTAAGGCAAGTGCTGTATTTATGATTAACTATCGAAGTTCTTCTCATTACTACTTCATAATGTAAAGTCTATGCCCATACAAATGAGTTACAGTAATTATACACCACAATTTTAAACTATTTACTTATTTACATCTGCAACATTTTTCTAAAACTTTCAATAAATCAATACATCTTTAAGATTTTTTTCACAACCAGACTGGTCTTATGGGAATTCCCACAGAATTATGTATAATTTAGTTAAGCCAGGTACTGATTACAAGCAATAAAAAGATCTGTTTAGATTTAACAAAATAAACATCATAAAGTTATTTCCATTGACATTTAATTTTAAAACACATAGCAAAATACATACTGAGCAGTATATCTAGCCAATGTCAAAATCCATTTCCTTAAAGCACAACATACATGTAACATGACTCTAGAATTACATACATATATTTCATCTGAAAATAGAATTGCCCACTTTCCAAAATGCATTCCTTTAAGTTACTTTTAATTCAATGTCAAAAGTTTAAGTGAAATTAGAGCTGGATTGGATATTTTAGGATTGTGAATAAAAATGTACTTCATGAGAAATCCCTTAAACTATTTATTGTTTGTTCAGTTGCAATATATCCTGCCTGAGTTCTATCCATTAGACAATTATTTTTTTTAAAGATTTTATTTATTTATTCATGAGAGACAGAGACAGAGAGAGAGAGAGAGAGAGGCAGAGGGAGAAGCAGCCTCCCAAGGAGCAGGGAACCCGATGTGGGACTCGATCCCAGGACCCTGGGATCATGACCTGAGCCAAAGGCAGACGCTTAACCATCTGAGCCACCCAGGCGCCCTCCATTAGACAATTATTAAACATTAAAACAATATTCTCTTAAAATTTTAATTTTCCTCTCTTTTCTGTTGGATGAAGACTGTGTAAGTTGTAAATGTGTTTTTAATTCATTCCAGGCCCAGAAAGAATAAGCTTATATACCTTTTATAAATACAATAAACATGGCACAGTTAGTCTCACAATCATATAACAAATTATTGTTTAGTAAAGATTATCGTAGAGAGCAAAGTGGAGTCTCTCATATCAAGCAGAGGCCTGTGTCGAGCAATGACCAAGCAGGTAAGGTAGTGCCACTGGGAGATATCATGGGGACCAATGTCAGCTGACACCCCAGAACTGATAACGAGCAGAACCAGAGGAGGTCTGACTCTTCAGACATGACCTGTCTATGTCTGACCACGTAAGAAAGGCAGCTGCAGCGGAAGGCTCTGCCCGGTGGATCTTGGAACAGAACCAAGATCCTTCCCTGCTTGAACATAAGAAGCAGTAAATGCTGAGTGCTGCTCCAGACCAGACGGAGGTCTTATCTCAACTGCGCGCCCACTGACCACTTCGCTTTTGGTTCCTTAACTTCCCGTACCTTTCTGTTACCCTGTGTGTTGTGTGACTCATCTTCTGTCCTGCTTTGTGGGCTGTGTAAGAAGCCAAGTTTAATCACATGGTGAATTGTCATTGAGTTTGGAACCTGCACCTGCTTTAGAATTGTGATTTAACTTTGTTTAATAATTAAATAAAGCTGCCATTGTGGAAAGACACAACTGGTGCATGTCTTCATAGTGTGCACATGACAATTATATATAATTATTTTGAAACATGCTGATTCCATGCATTATTTTTTTCTTTGAAGGAAATGTAAAACTCTCATTTGTATAAGAATGTTATAATCTTCTTTTGTCAAAAAGTATCATAGAATACTATTATAATGTGTATATATGCTAAGATATGTATAACCTGCCCATTTGTGGAAATTCTTCAATGATTTTGTGTGAACTTTGCAACCAAAAAAAAATAACATATTCACAACATAATGCTTTTTCTAATATTAGCTAATGCTTTATGATGGGATTCTACTAATACAACTGTGGAATAATTTCTATAATTGTGTTTGTATGACCATGAGTAAACTTCTCAACTTTTCTGGGTGCGTGCCTTGATTTTTTGGTTAACCTGAGGTAAATGTAGAATGTCGACATAAAATAAATGCTAAAAATGCTAATAAATGTGCATTTTCAAAATAAATAAATTTGAATGCAATACAATCAGTGTAACTTCACAAAGCAATTAGAAAATACTTAGCATTTTCTATGTTACCTTTAGACATTTTAATTTTAAGATAAATTTTAGTTCTTCTTTGTTTTAGCATATGCCCTTCCATGTAGGGGACAATGAATAAATAAGATTACACTTTTCTAATATCAACATGGCTCATGGCAAATCATTCCTTCACTTAATCAGTATAATTTTCTGTAAATGAACTGCATTTAATTAGTAAGGATAACTATTGCATTTGACTTACTTTATATTACATTAGATTATTTAATGTTACTGATTGTAAGCCATCATTTTCCTAGATGATAAACTCCCTCAATGACAATAATTGTGTGTTCACTATATTATCTCAGATGGAGAAAAGTATACGAAATATCAGTTACTTCATTGAATGGAGCTCACTAAAGATATCAAAACTCTGACTCAAGGAGTAGAAATTAATACTTTGGCATGGTTAATTGGGTAATTAGTTTAATTACTGAGCCCCATGAACAAAATGAATAGTGAGAGTTAATTCACGTGTTAAATTTTGTAAGACAAACTTTTTAACAGTCAGCATGTGAAATTCCTCTAAATTTCCTTTTCTGGTGATAAAAGACATGGTGAACTTAATTGAATTTTCTCAGGTTGTTATTTATAGAGATAAGAGAATTCTAACTAAAGAGTGTTTTGAAAGTGCACTAGAATGCCCCTGGGCCTGAGAGACAGAAGTGCCTATGGTGACCTCATAAAAATGAAGGAATTTTAAAGGAAATAATCTATATGTTTGAGAAAGACTATTTTCTCTTCATTATTTATTTATTGCTTGATTATTCATTGAATATGATGAGCCTACATTCAAATCCCTAGAAAGGAAAATACATGCAGGCATCAACAGTGTGAAAGTATCACATATCACTGACAAACTAAATTTTGAAAGTACAAGGCAAGCAACTCTGTATTGTTGTTCTGTTTTGTAACTGATCTCATCTATTGTTTCCAACTCTCTGTTTCGGTCATCTATTTCCACAGAGTTATTTATTCTTCATAAATTTATGAACAGATTATTAAAACATATCCACATGTGTTACATGTCAGATGAAAAATCAGGGAAGGGCTTATTATTATTAAAAATTAAAATTAAATGATTTGTCACCCCCTCCGAATTCCCCCAGAGACAAACCATGAGAGACTATGGACTCTGAGAAACAAACTGAGGGTTCTAGAGGGGAGGGGGGTGGGGATGGGTTAGCCTGGTGATGGGTATTAAAGAGGGCACGTACTGAATGGAGCACTGGGTGTTATATGCAAACAATGAATCATGGAACACTACATCAAAAACTAATGATGTAATGTATGGTGATTAACATAACAATAATAAAAAAAATGAAATATCTAGGTCACGGGTACTTATATGTCTTAAATCTATGTATATCTAAGGTTGTCCCCAAATTTATGTTAAAGTTGTCTCATGAATATAAAAACTGAGCTTTATACCTATTATAAAAATACATATATAATAATGTATATATTTTTATTTGTAGAAAAATATGTTAGATAATGTATGAGGATCTTACCCCAAAATATAAACGTGTTCTGAAATTATCTAAATTAACTAAAATAAACCCTCTAATTTTAGCATCTACTACCAGTTCTTCAGATCAACTTTAAAGAAATATTGCTTTTGGCAGATTTTTTTAATATCTGTTCAAATCAACATGATCTAGATATCATTAAATTTCCATATTTTTAGAATATTAGATACAGAAAGTATGTTAGATATTTCACAGTTAATTTACACCAAATCTTACAATATATTGATGAGGGAGCAAAAGGCAAGCTGAGGGCAAAGCTAACACACCGCAATGCCCCCTCCCCTTCCCCAGGCAAGCGTGACATTCCTCAGGTGCTCCTGGCTGTATCTAGCTATTGAACAACATTTTACTGAGTAGACTAGAAACATTTGCACAACTATAAAAAGAAACTGGTCATTAATAACAGCATATTTTCACTTTATCAATGGAGCTGAAACCATCTTTGGTCATCTACTATTATGTCATATACAGTCATAGCACATTTTATGTTACACATTAGTTAACTTACAAGTAAGGTTAAACTGAGATTCCTGGGTTTATTTTTCATGCAAACACTAAAACCTTAGCAAAGTAGACTTGGCAGAAGAGGTAGCATGCTGGACTCAGTGTTTGCTCAAAGAAGACACTAAGGAAAATTTTTTTGTAAAAATCTGAGAAACCTATAGCAGACATTGATTAAAAATATAATAAGGAAATACAAAGATTATTAAAAGTTCCCATTGTTTTAAAAGTTACTTTAAAATTGAATTTATTAGAGGGGCACCTGGGTGGCTCAGTTGGTTAAGCGGCTGCCTTTGGCTCAGGTCATGATCCTGGAGTCCCAGGATTGAGTCCCACATCAGCCTCCCTGCCTAGCAGGGAGCTTGTTTCTCCTTCTGACCCTTCCCCCCTCATGCTCTCTCTCTTTCTCACTCTCTCTCTCAAATAAATAAAATAAAATTTTAAAAAATAAAATAAAATAAAATTGAATTTATTAGAAATTGGTTATGAAACTATAGGTTTAATAAAGTACTGTATTGGAGGGAGGTTCTTTTGCCCAAGTTCATATCTCAGTGTAGATGGAGCTTCCCTAAAGAATCACTTCTGGTTTTATGTCCCCTTATCTTTTCTGGTGATTGATTTGTGGACAAGAGAATTAAGATATGTGAGTTAGTACCCTCTTCTCATTTCATTGGAGATCTGTTACCCAGAGAGAATATGTTCTAGTGAGCTGTTGGTCATGCATTACAGGTGAAGGGCTTACTTTTCAGGTAAAAATTATTTGGCCCTAAAGTAAATCATATTCTCCAGTATCAGTTTTATCAGTGAAAATAACTGCATTTTTCTTTATTAGTTTGACTCCTCGTCCCTGTCTCAGATGGGTTAAAGTGCTATCATTGGACCCTTTAAAAAATCCAACACACCTCAATACTAGCTTTGATATGTATTTGTATTCAACATGTATTATTTTTATATCCACATTCAATAGAGAGTTCATTCACTCATATCCAAATTATGGACATAGTACTAGGTGAATGACAGTTTGAGTAATTTTTGTTATGTCTATGACAGGTTAATTTGTACTTATTAAAACTATATTTAAAAAGTTTTAAAATATTAAGTGGAAAAAGTTACTGTAAATTTACAGTTAACATAATTGAATTGATCATCTTGTCTCAAACATATTGAAATTTGGCATAAAACAAAGTAAATGCGTATGTTGAGTCAATAGAAGGAAGGAGAAAATCCAGATGGTAGAAGAAGTTCTGAAAGCTAGTGTGATAAACAAGACCTGAGCCCATATGGCTCATGGCAAGATCTGACAGTTAGTCAAAACACCTGGATAATTTTGAGGAGACAAAATCTCAAATCCTTGTTCGTGTGGGTGCTACTACTGAACTACTTGCATTCAACCTCAAAGAGCTTCCAACAAAGACACAAGGAAAGCAGCAAAGAAGCTAAATGGACCTGTATTCGACTTCAGGTTTGCTCCTGATTCAAGGCCTTTGCTCTTTTATGCAATTTGGTCGGGCACTCTCAGACATCTCCTGCCTTAGCCCTCATAACCCTGGGTCTTCCCATAAACATCATCCATTCAATAGAGTATCTTAGCTGCTCTACTTAAATTTGTGGCCTCCAGCTCCATAACAGACACTTCCTATTTCCTTTCCCTGATTTATTTTTTCCACTTACTTTTCGTTATGGTCAAACATATTCTATTTTTTATTGTGCATGTCATTTATTTTCTGTTTCCTACACTGAGAAAACAACAACAAAACAAACAAACAAACAAAAGACAACCAAACAATTTCTATAGGGCTAAGAATTTTTGTCAATTTGGCTGACTATCCATAGCTGACATAAAGGAGGTACTCACAGAACATTTGATATTATTGTTAATTTTATTATCAAACAAATTATTTAAACCACAGAGAAAAAAGGTAGGCCATATACAAAATAAATTCTGTAAAATATATTTTAGGTGTCTCTTTGAAAAGAGAATAGAAGGAATTTAAAATAGACAACATTTTGAGAAAGAGTCTCTCAGAGTTTATTTCTAGAATAACAATGCACATAAAGATAAAATTGAAACAAAATAGTGATAAGCTTGATAATTAATTAAAATAAAGAATATAACAATCATGACCTTTTTTTTGGTTCTAATCCTTGTAACTTTTATTGCTTTTTATATTATTGCACTGGCTAGGATCTCTAGTACATTTGTTACATAATTGGTAGTGGAGAGCATTCTTATCTTATTCATGGTATTAGGGAATTTTAGAATTACACAAGAAAAATGCCATTTATGGTATTTTTTGTGGTTGTTTATTTTTAACAGACTATGAAAATTGTGCCCTGTTTTTTGAGAGTTTTGGGGTTTTTTTATTCTTATTAATGGGTGTTTAATTTTTACAACATTTATTGATATTATCATTATATTCTTCCCTAGCCTTTCACTGTTATAGATTGCATAGATTAATTTTACATGTTTTATCATCCAAGCATTCCTGAACTAAATTTACCATATCATGATGTAGTATCATTTTTATGTATCTTTGATTCAACATGTATTATTTTTATATACACATTCAATAGAGAGAATGACATGTGGTTATTTTTTGTGATTATCTTTGTTAAATTTAGAAAACAGGTATCAGACAACTAATCAGAAAGTGTTTCCTTTTTCTGTTTTGTTTTTGTAATCTTGGGTAATTACTTCCTTACTAGTTCAGAAGAATTTATATGGGAAACTCTCTAGGTATAAAATTTTCTTTATAAGCAGGTTTTGAAATAAAGATTCAAATTCCTTGGCGCCTGGGTGGCTCAGTTGGTTAAGTGACTGCCTTCGGCTCAGGTCATGATCCTGGAGTCCCGGGATCGAGTCCCACATCGGGCTCCCTGCTCAGCAGGGAGTCTGCTTCTCCCTCTGACACTCTTCCCTCTCATGCTCTCTATCTCTCATTCTCTCTCTCTCAAATAAATAAATAAAATCTTTAAAAAAATAAAGATTCAAATTCCTTAATAGATACAGAATTTTCCAGATAATTTATTTTCCTTCTAACAGTAAATTGTATTTCTCTAGCAGTTCACCCATTTCACTTAAATTCTACAACTTATCTGCACAAAAGTTTACATAAAATTTTTCAAAATCTTCTTTTTATTTCTAATATCTGTAAGGTCTGTTGTGATGTCTTTTCCAAGTTTATATCTAATGTTTTTAATATGTAAATTATCAAATACATAATCCTACTGTTCATGTCATCTGCTAACTCTAAATTGGTATGTATTCAGAAATATACTCTGCAGAAATCCGATGTGATTAAGATTGAAGGTTTTTCTTTGAAAGGAGTTTTGTAGTATGCTCCCCTGCAGTGGGCATCGAAAAGATCCACTGTCCTAAAACCATTTCTTCTGCTATTAGGTTGTGACTTTGGATTTTCAAATCTCAAGATTACTGTCAATTTGATCCTTACATCAATTTAGGGATTAGACCCCTGTTTGCAATTTTCAATAGAAACTATTTTCTCTCAGGTAAACTTCAGGTTAATTGAATTAAATATCCTCATGTTTTTCTGTGCTGGTAGGAATTTTTTTGTATCTTCTTTTTCTATGTTTGTATAACTTCACAAATTCTATCTTTATATTTTCAGCTTACAGATTTATGTTTTCAATTCATACAAACCAAGATCTCATCTGATGTACCTTCATGGACATGAAAACCAACTTCCCAATTACCAAAAGAAGTAAAATATAGAACTGTGCCATATTTAGCTGCAGCATTGGCTCATAGGCCTACCATTCCATTCATTCTTTTTTGTATTTACAGTTCTAGGGAATTTCCCTTACATTTGAGTTTACCTATTAGAATTAATTAAGCATTTTAAAATGTTTAAAATTAAATATTTTATCCATAATTATTTGTACTTTAAAAAGACTTTTTTTCATATGATTTAGTCTCCCATTATTTGGGAATGTTAATCATTAAGATATTTAAATAAGGGCAAACTATTTATATCACAATTTTAGCTGGTGATAAGAGTTTGATCACAGTACGAGTAATAAAATGGTTAATAGGTGCTCCTCATTTAAGAAATTGAATGCTGGGCACCTGGGTGGCTTAGATGGTTAAGCGTCTGCCTTCAGCTCAGGTCATGATCCCAGGGTCCTGGGATCGAGTCCCACATCAGGCTTCCTGCTCCTTGGGAGCCTGCTTCTCCCTCTGCCTCTCTCTCTCTCTCTCTCTCTCTGTCTCTCATGAATAAATAAATAAAATCTTTAAAAAAGAGAGATTGAATGCTTTCTTTATATAATGATTTTTATTTTTTTAATTTTTTATTGTTATGTTAATCATCATACATTACATCATTAGTTTGTGATGTAGTGTTCCATGATTCATTGTTTGTGCATAACACCCAGTGCTCCACGCAGAACGTGCCCTCTTTAATACCCATCACCAGGCTAACCCATTAGCCTTTGGCATTATAAAATAAATATCAACTATATTTTAAACATAATGACACTCTTTTTCAATTTAAAAATAAAGAGAATGAACTGTTTTTCAAATACTGGTAGAATAGTTTTTATATCCCTTCAGTCATCAACATAATAGATTTTATATAAAATACACAGACCTTTTGGAAGTAATAGGCAAGAAGATTGTTTTGCTAAATGATTAAGATAAAAAACAGCACATTGTTTAATATACTTCATTGGTTGTTTTTTATTTTACAGATTAAGTCTGGATAATAAAAGTAGAGACTCTATGTAAACTTTGGGTACCATTCATTAAGACCTCATTCAAGGAAGCTTGTTGTATTTCAGGGACTTGAAAAGTAAAGAAATAATGCACGTACTTAGTTTCTTCTTTAATAATAAAGTTTTACCAATATATTTTGCTGATAAAGAATTTTTATTTTACTTAATTGCAAAGATAACACATACTTGGAGTTAGAAATTAACTTAGGGGAAAAAATACTAGACCTCAGGTTTATTTCAAACACTTAATAAGAACAATAGATCACAATAACTGGATATTTCACAGACTCATTTAATATTTTAATAAAAGAATATAGTTTAGTGAAATCCCTTTTAAATATGTAAAGAAATTAAGATTGCATTTTTGCCCATGAATTTATACCTAGTCATTAGGTTAATCACATTTTTTTGAAATAAATACTTTTTTTTTTAATCTGGAGCATATTAAGACATGTAAATTCCTAATTTCTGCTTAATGAATATTGAATATAACATTGTTCATTTTGAAGTTGCTTCAGCATTTCTAAATTGAGATGCCCTTTAGTTCTTTAAATATTATGCCAAAAAGGTATTTTTAGAATGAAGAATTTCAAGACATTTAGTGAGTTTATTGTTAAAACTGGAATAGAAACCACTTAAACTTTACAAAGGGTAATTGCAGGAACAAAGGCCAGTCACTATTGGTAAGGGATCCAGCCTGTGTGCAAGCTAGACTCCAATGAATCAGGTTGTAATATCACTTGTCTCTACTTTTGAAACTTCTTTTTTCTCCTTTCAAACAGGTTCTACTACATCAAAAGTGCAAGTTCTGGGAGTCTTTGGGTATGAAACTTGAGTCAATAAAATTGGTAATTTTCACCCATGCAATCTTTGAACACATAAGAGGAGAGAAATATTTCATTTTATTTTTAGTTCTATCTGTATAAAGCACCCAATTGCCCTGCTCTGCTTTTCCCAATGGTGATATCTTATAGTGTCATCAAACTCTGCAAGGATTGAAACTTCAATAGACTCACAAAAATGAGAGAATACACACCATCAGGTCATCAACAACCTTTTTTTTTATTACTTTTTATTTCTAACTGCACAAATTCAGGTTGATGACTGTCATTTGAGAACTTTTAAGGACTGCTGAGGTGAAATTTTGGAACAGAATGCCCACATGATTTCACGGTATTTTTTTTTTTAATATATATAAAGTGATACTGACTTCAGAATGTGCTTGCTCAACATATATTAATTAAATATCCAATGGAGACAATGAATTGACATTAAATGAATTAATAATTTTAAACTTTGACAGACACATTAACAAGTTACATAAATGAAGTATTTATTTTTTTCATAAATCACTATCAATAATCTTTAATTATGTGTATTTATACATATTTATGTTTTACATGGTTTTACATGATTTGGTTGTTTTCAAGTTTAAAAATTCTAAGTATATATTATGTCAGATGTATAAAAAGGAAATTACTTTTTTTTTTAATTCTCTCTTCTCCAACTAGGCTTAAGTGGGACTCATTGAAACTGATTAACTTCAACCTACTGTCTCACTGGTGACCACTAAGTTGAGTTATGTGAAGGTGAAACATATATTTTTTTTAGTATCTTTAGAGGGAGCAATTATGAGCCTGATACAGAAAGGTGTTTTTTTTTTTAAAGATTTTATTTATTTATTCATTTGAGAGAGCGAGAATGAGAGAGAGAGAGAGCACATGAGAGGGGAGAGGGCCAGAGGGAGAAGCAGACTCCCTGCTGAGCAGGAAGCCCGATGCAGGACTCAATCCCAGGACTCCAAGATCATGACCTGAGACAAAGGCAGTCACTTAACCAACTGAGCCACCCAGGCACCACAGAAAGGTTTCTAATTGAATTTTTCTTCACCACTACACTTCCAGGACATATACAATACATAATATGAGGTGATATATTGTATGGTTACACATAATGTATCAGGTCAAAAATTATCCCCTACTCTAGAAATTATATCATAATAATATGGGATGTTATTAGCCAATGACAAGTTTACCTCTTTCTTATTGTACCACAAAAAGAAAATTATTAAAAAAATTAAAGACTGTGATTATATTAACCAGATTTAGTTTCATCAAAGATGGCTTCCAAGTATTGAATAGAATGGCATTAGATCCTTGGGGGAGAAATGTCAAGTCAAACATACTATAGAAAGATATAGAGCTCCAAAGAACTCTCTGCAGTGGAGTGTAGGTTTGGACATTATTGGATTTTAGTGTCAGGTTGTAAAATCAGCTTTGTGTAATAATCCAAGGAAGAAAATTTGATGCAAGGAAAGATGAATTTCAAGACTAGAATTTTGGAAAACTCTACTTGTACAAGCAGAAATAAGGAAAACTGGGAAAAAATTGCTAGAAACATAGGAGAAAAATAGGCTGTGAGATCAGACAACTCCAAGGAGCAGAAAGTTTCCAGAAAGAAATAGTCGAGTTCTAAAGAATAGAGGTATATGATAAGTAAAACAGATTTGTATATATTGGATTTGGCATTTAGAAAGTAATATTTGCCAGAGTATTTACAATGGGGTAGGGTTACTGATATAGGCAGAGAACTAGGAGGCTTAAGGAAATATTTCCTGATGGTCATAATATTCTTCGTGAATTGTGAAGAAGCTCTTTTGCTGAGAATGAAGATAGAGCTGGAGAGGGAGGGAGACTCATGACAAATATTTGGATTAGCCACAAGGGTCATGAGAAAGTGACTTGTCAGGGACTTGTCAACCTTTAACCTCCATATGAATTTGGATACTACTTTGTATCACATACAGGTTGCTTGTTTTCACATATCTTATTCCCATTGCTGTCATTGTTTCTTATATCTGTAATGCACTCTCACTTATTTCCAACTATTGAAACTTACCTACAGATATGTAATTGATTTCCTTCCAAAAACATTTCTGATTCCCTCCCAAAAAGATGAGATATCACCTTCCTGTGAACTGTAATAATAATAATCTCTATACCATTTTGGACTCTGTTTATATCCCTGGAAAATCTCAAGTATCAAAATAGAAGTATGATTGGTTTCTTATCTTTGTATGCTCTTGGAATTGGGAACAACTAAATCTTGCTTTTATACCCTCCCATCCTAGGATGCAAATATTAATGTTTTTTAAATTCTGTCATTGCTCAGGAATCATCACCCTGGCTAAAATGTAAACGCAAAGATTATCAAAGGGTATGTATTCTCAAGCTCAAGGAAGTAAAAGGGGGAAAGATGTGAAAGAAATGCAGTGGAGAAAGGGAGAGAAATGTGAATATTATTGAGCACTAGGATTTACTATTTCATTTTTTGAAATTTCCTATCGGTTCTGCTGTTATTTTTGAAACAAGAAAAGAAAAACAGAGCTCAAAACTTGAGAATATTCTCTGTAAAGGAAAGGATACATACACACACACACACACACACACACACACACACACACACACATATATATAATATTCCAGTGCTCTGATTTAGAAGGACTCCTTCAATTATTTGTGCAAAATTTAAATAGAGGTTGCAAAAAATAACTTAATGGCTTTCGCTTAAATGACTGAATATGTAAGAGAAGTTTAGGTTTAGGTTTGGTACCTGAGGAAAAGACAAAAATATTTATCTAATATATATTTCAAGCTGTAGAATGACAAGGTTTTTCAGAAATGGTGATATCTAATACTGTCTAAGGTGCCCCTGCTCTACATGGCACTACTTTCTCACTACTTCCTACGAAATCTTAAGTGCAAATCACCAATACACAGTCTTCTGCAGTATTATGAGAACTTAGAAGTGACAGAGCTGTAAGATGAATGTGATCACCAGAATATGCTTCAAGCGGGACCTGCATGGGGCAGGGAGATTACCTGGAAAATGGAATGAATTCTTGAGACCCCGAAGACAAGAAATGACACAGTGGCTGAGGCCATGGTCTAGCCTATAGAAACACATGAGCAGCTGTGATACGTCAGCCTCAGGCAGCTTTTTCTAAATTCAAAGGGATTCTTGAAAGAAGAGGTAGACTCTGGGTTTTACAAGAGCCAAAGAATAATAAAAACAGGCCCTCAAGTGGCTATATTAATTTTTTTTTATAGCTGCTGGAATACATTGCCACAAAATTAGTAGCTTAAGACAACATAAATTTCTTACAGTTATTGTAGTCAGAAATCTGAGTACTTCTCACTGGTTAAAATAAATATATGGGTAAGGGTGCATTCCTTTCTGAAGAATCTGTAGTTTTTTGTTTTTCTCCATTTCTAGAGATTGCTTAAACTCCTTGATTCATGGATTGCTTCCTCCTTCCTCAACGCCAGTGATGTAGTATCTCTCTGACCATGCTTTCATTGTCCTATATCTTCCTCAGAACAGCACTGGGAAAGGTTCTCTCTTTTCAAGGAGTCAAATGGTTACTTTTGGTTCATTTGGATAATCCAGCATAATCTTGATCTCAAGGTCCAGAACTTTTTTTTTCCCCCCAACGTCCAGAATTGTAATTACATCTACAAAGTACCTTTTATCAAACAAACAAAGTTGAGGACATTAGGATATGGGCATCTTTCAGGGCCCATTGTTCTGCCTACCACAGTGAGTGCAGGATTGGACGGGAGAGTTCACATTATAGGTTGTAAAATCAAGGTTCAGATTTATTGATCTGAACTTGTAAATTTTTGACAAAAATTATATGTCCAAATGCTTATGTCGGCTGAGCAAACTTTAAATATTATTCTATTATTCTGAATTAGAGGGACTTGTGGAATTCATAGTTAATGACAAATAGTTGAATACAGAGAGAAATGATAATTAAATATATAAAACATTAAATAATAGCAATAGTAGCAATTGTTATTAGGAAAAGCTTGATATTTGCCCCTATTGAATTAGAGGTAAAGTAAAAACAGATAGTGAAGATAGAAATATATCATTGCTCTCTCATTTCTTAATACATCAAAGACTCACTGGTTTATACCAGTATATTTCTCAAATTTCAATTTGGTAAATTTTCTTTGATGCCCTCCATGAAAAACTTTCCATGAAAGTAAATCTAGACTATTTTAAGCAGAAGAGAAGTTTCTTTTATGTTGCACCTAAGTTGTGCCTTTGAAAAAGAATCGAATTTTCGTTAAGCATCAGGATCTTTTCTGTACTGTGTCTTATATTAGAAAAAGTGGGCTTTTCAGCCACAGGGAACTAGATTGTACTTCCAGCTCTACAATTTCCCAGCTGAGTGAACCCATACAAATTATTTAGCATCTATGAGATTATTTGCTTAAGTTAAAATGGGAACAATGCCATCAGCTTGTGCAATTCTTAGAATTAGATATTGTAGTTAAGTCTTGATCATAATAGGCTCTCCCCAATAATAGTAAGTATTAATATTATCCCACTTACCTCAGATTTATTTTTAATCAATCTCTAACATGCTACTCTATCATAGGCATAATTATATTCCTAAGCCTTTTGACCATCAGAGTTATAACCTTTTGAATAAACATTAGTACATTTAGAATGAAGTTGTTTTCACCAGTGTTTATTTCTGTCCTACTTTATTAAAAACCAGAATTAACTCACTTTAATTAAATACTAGTCCATCACTATTAGGGCACTTGGCTTATTGCTTAAATTTAAAGGCATTCTCATAGAGCACTTGCTGCTCTGACTTGGATAAAACCAGGCTTTCCTGGGAGGACATGCACAACTTTCCTGAGAGAATAAAACATCTTTGACCATCTTCTACCTCTCCCGATCTCATAACTTGAAGACTACTTTTGTGCAAACTTCTGGCACAGCCGTCCATGATCATGGTATTTGTCCTATGTAATACATTCCATTCTACTCGTTTTTCAAAATCAAACTCACTGAAAAATAGTACATAGTTTCCAATCCACTTTTTTCTTGAGGGTCATCTCTTTCTTGATATTCTTCTTAAAGTTGTTTTCTTTGGAGGTTTTCCTCTCTGTATTTTAACGTAGATGTTTCCCAGCTCTCTATTTGGGTGGCTCCACTTCTCCTTGCCACTGAATTTAATACATCTCAGGGAACCCTAACAGGATTTGCAGAAGAGGGACCTGGACTGGAATTGAAGTTTTGCCATTTACTACTTCTTTTTTTAATTCTGTAGGAAAATTTGGGAAGCAATCCTTATATCCATGTTCCTCTGAGAGCTCATTTCTTAAATGGGATATTAGGGGGCGCCTGGCTAGCTCAGTCAATAGACCATGTGACTTTTGATCTTGGGGTTGTAAATTCAAGTCCCAAGCTGGGTGTAGAGATTACTTAAAAATAAAATCTTTAAAAAATAAATAAAATAAAATGGGATTTTAGAATTTAACAAGAGATTTTTTGGAAGATTAAGAAAAATAATGTATGTAAATTCATTAGCAGAGCAAGGCACCCAGACAACAATAAATGCTAATTAGCACCCCAACTCCCATTCCTTATCCCCAGGCTTGATTTCTGACACCTTTGTCAGCCATAACCTGATGTTCCATAGAACCTCTAATTCAACAATTTCAAAGCCAAACAATCATTTCTGTAACTCTAGCTCTCTCCATTTCCTTCACTTCTGCAATGATATTGGTTACTCTTTAAACATCCCTAATGGTGGGATATTTTCGTGAATGAGAATATAATGAGTTCAGTTAAATGAAAAGTTTGAGTTATTCTAGAATTTGCCCTAAACCTACATCCAGCCATCACTGTAATATTAAAACCTATCTATTTAAGGAATTATATACTGAGCCATCGTTTTCTAAACTCACTGTCACTGCAGTATTTTTATTCAGGCTCATATTGTATCTGGCCTCAAAAATTACATGCCTTCCTGGTCTCCTAGAGACTCACTCACATATGTACTATGTACTCACATATGTTGAGAGATTTTTCTAACATATAAATCTTTAAATCATTCAGTATCATAGTTTCCCTTACAGCAAAATTACAATAATTTGTTATTACATGTTAGTATGTATTCATAAAATTTCTTACAAGTTTTTTTATTATTATTATAGTTAAAATATGATGTCATATTAGTTTCAGGTGTACAGCTCAGTGATTCAAAAATTCTATACTTACTTGGTGCTCACCACAATAAGTGTAGTTACCATCTGTTATCACACAACATTATTATGATATTATTGACTATATCCACATGTCATATTTTTCATCTCTGTGATCTATTTTATAACTGGAATTTTAAAATATTCTTTCACCATTTTTACATGAAATGTTATATAAAGTTATTTAAGAACAACATTTTATATTAGCATATTACAAAATGCAATCATTTTTTAATTCTAAAATGTAATAATTTATATTTTTTTAATTCTACAACATAATAGTGTTATAATATATAAGAATATTTAAACTTTTCCAATTAACATTTGGTTCATACTATTTACTTTAAATTTTTTTGCAACATACTTAATACATGGACCAAATACAAACTAAAATTGAAATCGTGCTTCAGATATATAGCTTAGAAAAATAGATTATAAAAACTGCTTTTCCAAATCAAAGTTGAAAATTGCAGTTGTAACTTAAAAACCAGTATCTTTATTAAAATATCAAAATAAGAGAGAAATGAAAGGCTATTCCCTGAAAGCATGGTTCCTACAAACAGCATCTGAAAATAATTACTATTAAATGTCAATTATCCCAATAAATGAAAGTTAAATGTTTTATAATGTCATTGTACTCTTCTTATGAACATCTTTTAAGCACTAAAGGAAACAACTTACTGCATATGACTTTTTCCTCAAAAAGAAGGAAAATTTTTTTTATTATTATTTTTTATTTATTCACGATAGAGAGAGAGAGAGGGAGAAGCAGGCTCTCCACAGAGCAGGGAGCCTGTTGCAGGACTTATCCTTCTATTTTCCTAGTGTGCTTTTTTTCCTAGCAGTACCTGACTTCAAGCTATATTACAAAACTGTGATCATCAAGACAACATGGAACTGGCACAAAAACAGATACATAGATCAATGGAACAGAATAGAGAACCCAGGAATGGACCGTCAACTCTATAGTCAACTAATCTTTGACAAAACAAGAAAGAATATCCAATGGAAAAAAGACAGTTTTTTCAATAAATCATGCTGAAAAAATTGGACAGCCAAATGCAGAAAATGAAACTGGACCATTCTTTACACCATACACAAAAATAAACTCAAAATGAATGAAAGACCTAAATGTGAGACAGGAATCCATCAAAATCCCAGAGGAGAACACAGGCAGCAACCTCTTTGACCTTGGTGACAGCAACTTCTTGCAAGACATATCTCTAAAGGCAAGAGACAGTAAAGCAAAATGAAAAAGCAAAAATGAACTATTGGACTTCATCAAGATTAAAAGCTTCTGTACAGCAAAGGAAACAGTCAACAAAACAAAAAGGCAACCTATAGAATGGGAGAAGATATTTGCAAATGACAGATAAAGGGCTTGTATCCAAGGTCTATAAAGACCTTATCAAACTCAACTCCCCCAAAAAACAAATAATTCAGTTAAGAAATGGGTAGAAGACAAGAACAGACATTTCTCCAAAGAAGACATACAAATAGCCAACAGGCATATGAAAAAATACTCAACATCACTTGTCATCAGGGAAATACAAATCAAAACCACAACGAGATACCACCTTACACCAGTTAGAGTGGATAAAATTAACAAGACAGGAATTAACAAATGTTGGAGAGGAGGCAGAGAAAGGGGAACCCTCTTACACTGTTGGTGGGAATGCAAGCTGTTACAGCCACTCTGGGAAACAGTATGAAGATTCCTCAAAAAGTTGAAAATAGAGCTACTCTATAACTCAGCAATTGCACTACTGGGTATTTACCCCAAAGATACAGATGTGAAAGGAAGGGGCACCTGCACCTCAATATTCATAGCAGCAATGTCCACAATAGCTGAACTGTGGAAGGAGCCAAGATGTCCTTCAACAGATGAATGGATAAAGAAGATGGGGTGCATAAATGGAACTGGAAGGTATTATGCTAAGTGAAGTAAGTCAATCAGAGAAAGACAATTATCATATGGTTTCACTCATGTGGCATATATAAGAAATAGTGTAGCGGATCACAAAGGAAAGAAAGGAAAATCAGAGTGGGAGACAATCTTCACAGGGTGAATGGGAAGAAGTCAGAGGGAGACAAACCCTGATAGACTCTTGACTCTGGGAAACAAAATGAGGGTTGCAAAAGGGGAGATGGGTGGGGGGATGGGGCAACTGGGTGATGGGCATTAAGGAGGGCATGTGATGTGATGAGCACTGATATATGCAACCGAAAATTAGTGAACAGTACATCTGAAACTAATGATGTAATATATGTTGGCTAATTTAATTTAAATTAAAAAATATTCTGATTAAACAACACATTTATATCCCTGTGTCTATTCCTCCCTATACTTCATCCTTTCCTCTTGTAACTAAACAATACACCATCTATGGTGCTTTAACTAGATATTGTCTAAATTTTCTTTAATCAAGGATTAAACAATCTATCTGGAACAAATAGAGGAGCAAATCCCTTTGTGTGATTGTTTGATGCATTTAAATAACTGGATATTATAGTGAATTTAACTTAGAAGCACATTCAAAGGTGCTATGACCACATTAACAAGAAATTTCTTTTACAAAGTAGATTAAAATCATAAAAATTGATAGTAAATATCTGTTAGCTAAAACTTCCTATTCAAGTTCTAAGTATTTGATTATTAGTTTTTAAATTATTATTTTTCCATTTCTTAATATCATGTACCCCAGAGCCTCTGTTCCTAACATCGACTGACCATTGGTCTAGTGATGGCAGAATGGATAATTTTGGAGGATGTAACTGCTTTGTTATACCACCTGTGTAAGCACTTATGCTTGCCAAGTTAGTCATCTCTGTCCACAGATAATCTAATTTTTCTTTCAAGTTTCTTTAAAATTAATGTACATGTTTCATTTTCATTTTCTTTAACCCAATATAAGCACAGTTGGGTAAAATATTTTATTTAACAGCATAATCTTATTTTATTTACACTGTAAGTTATGTAACTTTCTTAAGCAATGAACATTGATAAGAAATGTAAATGCCCATTTAATTAATATGCCTTTAAAATGTCAGGTAATCAAGAGGAAGTCACTGCCTTTTAACCCTTGAGTTGGACTCAGGCAATCTGAGGCTCCTTCCCCTCCCCATGTCCTTCGAGTGTAAATTTTCTACCCACCATTCCCATAATGGGAGCCATTTCAAGGAAACAGCCTTGAGAGAGTAAGTTGTTGAGATCATCTGGATGGTATATGTTACTGAACCCAGTTAAGACTTCTATATAAACTTTTAAGATTCTGGCAATGGGTGAGGGGATCTACCCATCTTATGACTACCCAAGATAAGCTTAGTATGTAAGTTTCCTTGGTTACTGAGCCTGCCACCTACCAATCTGGATTGCCCTGCCTCATTTCTTCTTTCCTGTATGTACAGGGGCTAATTTGAGAACCAACAATTAGTAGTTCAAATATATCAACCCCAAACTTTATTGAAGAAAGAATTTTTCCATTTGAAAAATCAAAACTCCTCAAGCTAAAATGAGAGTGGAAGTTTCCTAGAACATCATTTGCCCCAATTATTTCTATATTTTAGAAACAGATGGATGCTGAGCTTTGGCACAGGGCATACATTTGTATGTCCATAGAAATGTAAGATTATTACTAATTATTTGTATATATAAATTGTATATAAATATATGTGCATATATATATGTACATACACACACACAAGCATATGACTGTTGGACACCCATAATTTCAACTATATATCCTCTTTATGATATATACGTTTTTATTGAAAACTGTAAATGATATTTCTAATTACCCTCCAAAATTGAATCTACTCTTCTTGTTTTTAGTAAGAAATCTATTAAGTATTTGCTGGGTTCATGGTTACCTAGCTACAGATGAACATTCTCACTGAGCATTTAGTTTGGTCCAAAGTAAGATAAAATATAAAGTAGATCCAGGACTATAGTTACATACATTCTATCTCTTTAGAGGAACCAGTATGCATACAATCTCTATCACATGGTTGAATTCAGGGTTACCAGAGGTACAATAAATTTTGCCATTTTCCCATAAGACATCAATATATTTTGCCACTTATCTCCAACATGCTGATGGTGAAGGCTATTTGGGCTAGGCAAATCTATAATTTATAATTTTAATCTTGAGAAGTGGCAGTAATCTATTGATACACTGGGTCTAAATTGGAAAAAGAAAGACCAACTAGGTGCTTTTAAATATTTATATAAGATTATTTTCCTAAAAATTTAGGCCTCTATAACTCAACCCAGACAACTCAACGAACCATGGATCTGTACAAGATAATTTCAGCTCTATAGCCATTTTCTATGGTCCTCTAGAACTATGTTTATAGCTAAATCTAAAATTTCTAAATTGGATTTTAAAGATACTGGACAGCAATTTTTCTTCTAAGCATAGTCCGTTGGTATAGACTATGGAATGTATTCAAGGTTTTGGCAGCTCAAAAACACTTTTGGTTTTGTCAGAGTATCAACAAATATTGATTTAATATGAAGTTTCAACAAAGGCTACATTAGAATCTACATAGGAAACAAAGGTTTCAACTTTGTCATAATCTCAACCAAGTCAGCCTAGAATGGGTTATTCACATGAATTTGGCTCTATCAATCATCACAATTATTAAAAGGCCAATGGCTGAACACTTGGATAATCTGTTACCATAGTCTAGAAATATATAACAACAAATAATATTAAAAAGTACTTTTGAATGTATATACATGCTATGAAAACTATTTTTGTAAATCTATCATCCCTGACAAAGCTGATTCATCATCTTCTAAGATCTGAGAAAAAATACTAGTAAGTTGTCCATCAGCTTGACAACATTTTTTAAGGAATGACTGCAAGAGATAGTAACTCATGACCCCTGCTAGTGTTATACTGGGAGACTAGCCAATGTCACAAGTGATGCCAGGTATAGGAGCCAGACTTTGTCCTATCCTGTTATGTGCCACATCCATTAATATTAAAGTTTTCATTTTCTGGTCACCCCTATTCTCTTCAATCTAGCCTCTCTGACCACTGCAATAGCTCTCTTAAGTATTACCTTGACAGTGAAGCCATTCCAACCATTTTGTATTTAAAAAGCTGTGTCTCTCACCCATGACTCTCTAATTCCTTACCATGCCTATTTTTTCCCTACACCATTTATTAACATCTGCTAATGATGTATTTATACTTTTTAAAAATGTGTCATCTGCCTTCACTTAAAATATAATCTTTTTGTAGATATTTTAATTGTTTGTGATCACGGCATTAGTTTCTATAACAGTGCTCAGTGTATAGTACATATTTATACCCGCTGAATGACTGCATAAGTGAGGCCAGAGGGTGGAAGGCATTCTTGGACTCTGACAGCACATTGTTCAAAAGTTAAGTTTCTTTTGATATATTTTATTAATATGTTGAAAAGGAACAATCACACTAGGTGTGAGATATGCCATTTCCAGAAATAAAATAAGCAAATTGTTTTTAAAACATTAATCACGATGTTTAGGGGACCAAAGAATAATAGTTTTTATCTGGTCTTGAGCACATTTGGCTTGGAATACTGGAGCTATATTGTCTGGAAGAGCCTCTAACTTATTTCATACTTAATATCCCATCCTTTTCTGCAATAAAATCAATAAAGAAAGACAGAGCCTCAAACATAATTATTTCACAATTACTTTCAGTTAATACGGATTCAATATAATGAGTAACTTTAGCATTTGAATTAGGTTTAGGCCACCTGTTTAAAGCCCACCTTACTCAATTATGATATCATGCCAGATAATTTAAATACCCAGGTGGTTGAATAAACAGTAAATCAAACCGCTGGCCCTGCAAGAAAAAAGCAAATTGCTCTTGATATCCAGCATTAACAGAGACTGGTAAGATCACCTAAGCCAAATCAATGACTGCATGCCAATCAGAAGTAATTAAGAATCATCTTTCAATGGAAAAATATGGTCACAATTCTTATCTAATAATTACCACTTTTTAAAATATCTATGAATAATTCCATCATTATTATTATTATGTTCAATTAGCCGACATATAGTACATCATTCTTTTTTGATGTAGTGTTCAATGATTCATTCTATAAATCTACTTGTATTCTATAAATAATGGCCACAACTCATCTGATTTTTGTACCAGTCAAATTGGGATCATCATTGTAATAATGTTACCATTGGGCATAACCTACCCCTATGATTTCCACATTCAAATTAAAATGTTACTTACTCCATCTAAAATATGGCAATAATGATTTAATATTTATGATTTTTATTGCGGCAGGAGGACTTCAAGGACTGACATTTCGCATGTGCAAATGCCTTGCACTGGTTCTCTTCATCCTTTCAAGTAAGAACTCTTTTTTTCCCCTAGAATCACATTTAAACAGATCTCAGTATCAGCTGAAAGAATGGGAAAGTCTCTACAGAAAATCACCTTAGTTCTCCGTGTCTAGTCTGGACATCTAGCAAAGTTCTTTCTTTCTCTTCACTATCCCTAATAATATAATCTATTTCCCAAAACTCCCCCATATTTTTGAAAGTCATTATACACCAGAAATATTTGAATTTAGGCATAGAATTCACGTCTCTACTAAGAGATTTTTATCATCAATCGTCAGGAATAGAGAGAGGGATAAATCCAATGAGGAACTTTGGGGCAATTCCATTGTTGGTGGTGGTGGTGGTGTTGACAGGTAGCAATTGACCTTTACTATTAGTTCCCTAAGGTTGCGCTAACAAAGTACCACAAACAGCATGGCTTAAAACAAGAGATATTTATTGTTTCACAGTTCTGGATACTAGAGATCTGAAATCACGGTGTTCACAGTGCCATGCTCTGAAATCTGTAAGAAAATCCTTCCCTGCCTCTTCCTGGCTCCTGGTGATTCACCAGCAATCTCTGGTGTTCCTTGGTTTTTAGATATACCACTCCAATTCTCAGACTTCATTCAGATTTCACTTCCTTGTATTTCAGCCTTATATGATCATCTCCTCATAAAGACACCCATTTTACAGAATTAGGGGCGCACTCTAGTCTAGTATGATCTCATCTTAATTTTAAGAATTATGTCTACAATGACCCTACATCCAAATAAGGTCACATTCTATAGTATTGGGAACTTCAAAAATATCTGTTTTGGGGGGAACACGATTCAAACCATAGCAACCTCTTTCCTTTGTTTTCTTCTATCTGGCCTCTTGCTTTTGGAAGGCATGCTTGCCAATGTTTCTGTGGCTGCCGTTGTGAGCAACTCCACTCCAGCAGCTGCTTCCAATAGAAGTGATCACATATACTAATCAGGACCTTGGACTCCTGGAGTTCCAAAATTAATGAGCCCTGAGAAGACACTTGCTCCATCTAGAGTAGGAAATTGTCACTTGGGCTGAGCAAATTCTTCATTACCTGATTCTGTGAACTTCACCTTTTGCCTGTCTTTGGTTAAAAGTTTCCAGCAAGGTAGAGTGTGTTAAAAAACAAAACAACAAAACAATAAAACAAACAAAAAAGTAGCCCCAAATTTATTTAAATTTCAATGAGAGGTGAGTCATCTTGTCCAGTGTTTAATCTGATCAAAGTGATTAATATAAGCATGGAGATTCTCTTCACTGATTTCCTGAACTCTCATTCACAAATTAGGGCATTGAAATCTGCTTATTTTACTACCTGCTATTATCATCCTTGGATATCTAACTTCTTAACAAGTTATATTGCATTGTTGGGGCATTTTCACCAAGGTCCTTCAAAGCACCTAATTTATCCCTGTGCAGTTTGTCTGTGTATCTTGTTTAATTTTACAATCACTACATTATCATGACACCTGCCATGCCTTCAAGAAACTGGCAATATATTTCAACTAATTACTGGTATTATCAGGTGAGTAATAATTATTGTAGGATTCTGAGAGTTTATATAGGATTTTTAAACAATGTCTCCTTTAGACAAAAGTTTTTTGAAGAAGAGAGAAAAATAAGTGTCAGAGCTTACAGAGAAGCCTGGCTTGTGCATCCTGGCCAGATCAGGTCTCTGACAATAGAATGTCCAAGTTTAACCATGGCTCCTAAATTGCCGAGTTAGTCTTTGTTTCTAATTAACAAACAAACCCAAAGTCACAATTTATCATTTCTGATGATTCTGTGAGTTTTCCCAGACTCAGCTATGCAGTTCTTCTGCTGGTCTCACTCGGGGTCTCTACAAAGCTGCACTCAGCTGAAAGAAATGGGAGATGGTCTTTTATTTTACAAAGCACTTTCCACATTGTCTTTGTTAATTCAATAATCTAGCATGGCCACCATACAGCATGTCTACTGGATTCCACAATAGTGCATCTCTTCTGTCACAATTTATCCATCAAAGCAAGGCACATGCTCGTCCAAAATCAGGAGGAATATGAATAGATTCATCCTTTATATGAGCAGTAGTATGTGCATACAGAATGGGAGGAATTCTTAGCAGCCATACATGGAGATGACTTATCTCTGTCTCAAATGCCTGCCGTTCAATATTGCCACTGATTCTAGTTCTTACTTTCAATAAATCATGATATTCTACTGTATCAATAAAGATCGAATCAGGAGAGTGAAACCACAAGATAATTTGCATAGGGAGAATTTTATATAAAAAGTTGAATGATCGCAGGGGATTGGAATAATAAGGGGATTGGTTCATAAGAAGAGAACTCTAAATAATATACGACTTGTAGATTTAAGGAACATCCGATACCCGTAGATCCTAGTTATGGTACTCGAGTAAAAGACACGCTCCATCCAGGGAAGCCAAATATGGTAATAGTTTTAAAGGAAAGAAGTATTCTATTTTTAATCACTTCCACTTGGGCAGAAATTACAGACAGCAATGGAATATAACTACAACATATTTCCCTTATTCAAGTCACTGAGAAGCATTTTTTTCTAATAAAAGCTAGAAACATGAAAATAACAAATGAGATTGGTAAGTTCTGGGGATCTCATATACCGCATGGTCATTATAGGTAATCATCCTATATTATGTACTTGAAAGTTACTAAGAGAGTAGATCTTAAATGTTCTAACCACAAAAAAGGTTACTATGTAGCACAGTGGAGATATTAGTTACTGCTATGGTGGTGATCATTTTGCAATATATAAATGCATCAAATAAACAGGTTGTACACTTTAAACTTACACAATGTTATATGCCAATTACATCTTAATAAAGCTGGAGAGAAAAGAATTTTAAAAATAGCAACTATCATAAAGATACTATAAGAATGTTACTGAGCAGTACAGATTTTCATTTATTCTGTTTTATTGAAACATGTAAACATTACTTCCAGGGTTTAAATATCTAGATATACTTACAGCAACTTGTGTTAGGAAAATTAGTCACAAGTATGAGTCCATTTTTCCTAGGAGAAAGAAGAATTACCAGATGGTAATTCTCTGAAGTCCTCTAGCTTAAAGATAATATTTTCTAAGCATGTTCTGAAAATGTTTAGGCCATGTTAACTCATAGTTGTCTTGGAAAGTTGTTAAATGAAAACCAATGAGCAGCTTTCTCATACAGATTTAAAAGACTTAAAGGTAGCATCTTAAGCAAATCCAAAAAAAAAATAAAATGTTTCTTAAGACATATGATTTGCTTAAAAATATCCTTACTGAAATGCATAAATTAACAATTTATGACTTTAGATTATAAATAATATCTTAACTTCTATATTTTGACCCAAAGGATATTTAGACATCATTATTTGATGAAATCATTATTTGACTAGCAATTTTACATTTCTTGGGGTAATTATAGATACCATCAAACTAAAGTATGCAAAATAAAACTCTACTGAACATTTAGATAACCATAGAAATAAGTAAAAATAAATAAGTAAACCAGTTATAGATTATTTTATGAGAAAAAGTTAAAATATTTCTTATGTAATAGTTAAGAAATAATAACTAGTTCTCATCATTTATCTACGTCATAGCATGAAGTACTCTTAGCATCACCAAAAATAGCATTATCACTTATTATAATTCATACACAATAATAATTAGCAACCATAACAGTAACAAAGTGCTTAAGGAAGCACAGTAAGCTTGAAAATACCAAAAAGAAATTAGATGAATGTTACATGGCATTATAGAAGAAAAACACGTTTTAAAATCTTAGATGACAAAAATAAATAAATAAATAAATACATAAATGAATAATAATAAAAACTCAGATGATTGTGTGTCATATATGGCAATGTAGTGAAGGTAAAGGGAATGGTGGTATCTGGGAAAACATTATATTGGTATAACATACCAATATAAATAAATAAATAAAAATACTTAAAATCATATTTGAAAAAAGGTTATTCAAAGCTAATGATAGAATAAAATATCTTTTGAAAATATAAACTGCAAGTGTTTTTACCTGTGACAATCAGCATTGGTATATGTAACATCCAGAATAGCAAGCCCACAATAACTTAAGTATAATTGCAAAAATTTCATATGGAATAAAACAAATAAATGAATCAAAAAATAGTTGTAAATGTTTCAATATCCTGATGAAATACTTATATACAAAATATAAATGAAATTGGAAAAACAAATAGAAATATTTAAATAAAATGTACCAAAAATTGATGGAGCCATTAAATTGACTTAATGGAGAATTTTGCTCCAGAAAATATATTTTCTATGAAGATTCATTAATTCTGTAGAAAATGATAAAAATACTTGATTTCATAGGCAGAGAGTCAAAATAATCATGACAAACACATCAAAATTAAAGTATACGTTCATAGCAATGTTAAAAGGTTAGGGTCAAAGTGGCAGAGTGGACATTTCCTATATCCACCTCGAAAGACACTGCTCAGGGAACATGTAGACTCTCATCAGCTAACGAGAAACCAGGATGTTAAATTTGGCTATGCTTGCAAAGAAACATTCAGGAAAATAAAGAAGCAATTATCCGTGAGCTAAGTTTCAGGCTTCTTTTGCTTACTGTTTTTGTATTCATATAATGAATGAACAGCATTGTCAAGAGCACTTTAAAGTGTCTGAGGATAGGACTGGCATCCAGCCAAGAAATTCAGCACATGCAATTCCAAGGGGAATAAAAA
Source organism: Callorhinus ursinus (assembly GCF_003265705.2). Taxonomy (NCBI): domain Eukaryota; kingdom Metazoa; phylum Chordata; class Mammalia; order Carnivora; family Otariidae; genus Callorhinus; species Callorhinus ursinus. Next base: position 76,187,172 of record NW_027397065.1, on the reverse strand, counting down.
AGAAATATAGAAACATAGAGTGGGAGTTGTATTTTGTATTGCTTTTGTCTCTTTGTACAGTCTCAGCATATCTTTACAAATCAGTATGCAGCAATGGGACTCAAAAACTGGGTTTTCTCAGGAAAAGAACGTAAGCTACTGAGGCTACAGTTGGAGATCGACCTCCAGTGGCTGGTATAAAATGCACAGAACAGCCCATAAATTACATAGGTCTCACTTCTGACAACGCACACAGAATTCCACAGGAATAGAACTAACCATTAAAATGTTCATTTCAGGGGGCGCCTGGGTGGCTCAGATGGTTAAGCGTCTGCCTTCGGTTTAGGTCATGATCCCTGGGTCCTGGGATCGAGTTCTGCATCGGGGCTCCCTGATCAGCGGGGAGACCGCCTCTCCCTCTTCCTCTCTCTCTCTGTCTCTTATTAATAAATAAATAAAATCCTTTCTTAAAGATTTTATTTATTTATTTGGCAGAGAGAGAGATAACGAGAGAGGGAACACAAGCAGGGTGAGTAGGAGAGGGAGAAGCAGGCCTCCCCGTGGAGCAGGGAGCCCGATGCGGGGCTCGATCCTGGGGCCCTGGGATCACGAAGTGAGTGGAAGGCAGAAGTTTAACGACTGAACCACCCAGGCGCCCCAGTAAATAAAATCTTTAAAAAGTAAAATAAAATGCTCATTTCAAAGATGTTTTCTATTCCCCCAATAAGGTAACCAAATTACGATAATATATTTTAACAGCTTGGATGACAACTTATTGACATTTTCTGGTGGATCTCTCTAAGTACACTCTTTGAGAATAGATACATGCGGTCTTATAATTGAACACACAGAGCAAAACATGTGTGTTGGTGATGAAGCAAAAGGTAGAGGAAATTCCAAGACATGCAGAGCTTAGGAGTTTGTAGACAGAGAAAGGGTGAGGTAAAGAAAAAGCAGGTGAGTACATTCTTGGGTCAAAGCTGAATGATCAGGGCACCTGGGTGGCTCAGTTGTTGAGCGTCTGCCTTGTCTGCCTTTGGCTCAGGTCATGATCCCAGGGTCCTGGGATCGACCCCCACATCGGGCTCCCTCCTCAGGGGGGAAACTTGCTTCTCCCTCTCCCACTCCCCCTGCTTGTGTTCCTGCTCTCACTATCTCTCTCTCTGTCAAATAAATAAATAAAATCTTAAAAAAAAAAGCTGAATGATCTAATGATGCAAGAGATATAGAAGTTTCTTTCTAAACATAATTCCTTTTATAAGTTTGAAGAATTGAATTAATAGACAAGATCTTTGCAAAAAATCAGCAATTTTATTTGGTATCTGGCAATGTTAAAGTGTGGTACAGTACTTAGAATAAGTTGAAACTCTCTAGTACTTATGCAAGTAGTTTCTGATTACATATATTATAGTGTATATTTCTTTTTAAAAGTGAGGCTGTGGAGTCTGGCTGCCTGATGCTAGGGCCACCATTAAGTAGCTATGGTCCTTGGGAAAGAATGGATAATATACTAACTGTATCATTTGTTTATTATGAGGTTGAAATAGTATATCAATATGTAGTGTTATTAGAAGATACATGTTTACCACATTGTAATAATAACTATTAATATTGTTGTTGTTTTTTGGCTATTATTATTATGTAGTGATAGAAAGCACCTTAAAATATACCTGTAGAACAAAGAAATATGTAAATAAACAGTGCATGCAAATTAAACATAAAATTTAACTTTCTTGACAGATATTGTCCTAAATTCTTAAGCTTAATTTACTTAAAAAATCATTATCAACATATTAGCATATTTTTCTGATTTTTTTTCTGTGAATTTCTACGTATATTTACTCATATAACAAAATATATTAAATATTAGTGAATGGAAAATTGATTCCTTTTTAAGATATAAAATATTTATGTTCATAGCTATTTTCAAGCATATGGAATTTTCATAGCAGTATTCTAATGTAAAATGTAATTTTAATTAAAGCTTAGCAAACATTTTAAAAATTCTGCATTTGTTTGAGTTTCTGACATTCAGATGAAGGTTCTCAGTAAAAAAGTAATGTTTCCTCACTTAAAACAAGTCACTAAAAATACTATTAAGATTTATACTCTTGGGCGCCTGGGTGGCTCAGTTGGTTAAGCGACTGCCTTCGGCTCAGGTCATGATCCTGGAGTCCCGGGATCGAGTCCCACATCGGGCTTCCTGCTCAGCAGGGAGTCTGCTTCTCCCTCTGACCCTCTTCCCTCTCGTGCTTTCTATCTCTCGTTCTCTCTCTCTCTCAAATAAATAAATAAAATCTTTAAAAAAAAAAGATTTATACTCTTTATACAAAGTAACCAGAAAAATTCAACATGACTTAAATTTAAAAAATAAAACAGGAATCTCTCCAATCTACTGGTATTCAATTTCAGTCCTGCAAAGTGGTTTTTGAAATAGCTTTCATTTCCATTCTATGTTATACAGACAAGATTTATATTTTATTGATACTATGACATCTGCATTACAATCTCTTTTTACTATTTAAAAATAAGTGATATACATCAGAACTGAAAAAAAGTGTTTTTTACATATAACAATGTAAATCTTAAAGATAAATTGATGGATTTAGCTGAACAGAAGATGCATAAACCATGAAATTCTGACTGCAATTTATTTATCTCAATATTTGGAAATAGTGTTATGAACTTGCTATTCTAGCTAAGCAGAAAAATATTTTCTTTCATAGCCATCTGCTCTGATTTTGCAGTGAAATAAAAGGAAAATCAGCCTATATATATATTCATCTACTGATGAACCTGAAACTGACTTTATGAACAGTGTGCTGTCCACAAATTGGGTACAGATTGTCATTAATGGAAATAAGTGGATGTGAGGGGAGCAGGACCCTGTGGAGATTTTCTTTAGCACACTTTCTAGCAAATAGACACCTGCAAAAACTCACTATGCAAATTTATGCTAACATATAATGAATCATTTGAAGTGCCAGTGTGCTGCAACTCCTACATGGCTATCAGAAGGACATAAGGTCATAAGCACATTTTTCCTTCCCAAAGTTTCATAATTAGAAATAAAAATATTCACTTTGCCAAATTAGGTTTATTTTCAGACTCCAATAAAACTTATCACTGTTATAAGTAATTTTGTTGACTATTCCCAGTCATCACCAATTCCTTCATTATAACCTGGGATATTCATGTCCAAGGTCACATAAAGAAAAGAGAAATTCCTTAATGGTATTTCAATCTACTTTTTAGGAAATCTTATCCCTCAAAATATCATCAAATAATCTTTAAAATTCAAGGAAATAATGCAACACTTGGACATGTAAACTTTTGTCTTGACTAAGAAGAGACAACCTCCATATCCTTGGAAACCATCTTGCTCCTATGTTTCAATGTGCTCCAAAAAAATCAAGAATAGGAAGTAATTTTCTCTCTCATTGGTGCATATTTTATTAAGCAAGTTTACCAATACTTCAGTACCTTACACAGAAACCTTAACAAAACTGTCTTGTTAATTTTGTTAATCAAAATTTGCTGTTTTCTCTCAGAGTTTTTGTGGGCCCATTGGTCACAAATGGTAGGGTAATTTGAATTATAAACAATGTTGAACTAAAAACAATTCATCATCAGCTCTATCTCTAACCCTTTTTGTTTAGAGTAAGCTAATTTTGCTCAAACCTTAATTGCTCTATGAAAAGTTATTAACCAGGACATGACTTACTTCTTTACAAGTGAAATTCATCGATGGTTCTGTTCCATAAATTATTCAGACATGAAAATTTTGTCTTTTTTTTTTTTAATAAACTAAACACAGCATGAAATTACTGCTAGCTTTAAGCCAATGTCCTGCATTATTTTTTATCTCAAGCTATTCATAATTTCTGCCCTCAATATCATTTTATTTATTTATTTTTCCCATTGGGTGGTTGTCTTTGCAATATATGCTTTCTTCCAGATCTTAGGACAGGAATACTTCATCATTTTCCTATTTGGATTTCTTCAATCCTACTGTCCATATCTTTTTCTTTAGTAATCTGCAATACTATCAATGACTTAATTTTTAAAAATCGTCTTTAAGTATACTTTATATATGACTTTAATAAGATTTGTTTTTCTTTTATAATAACTGTATAAGAAATCTTTGCATATTCCAAAGTCTCAAAGAATTTCTCTTTGTTTTTTTCCCAGAAGTTTTATAATTGTAACATCTACATTTTGTCCTATGAATCATTTTCAGTAATTTTGTTTACATCATGAGTTCAGTTTAAAGGTTAATTTTTCCTTTCATATACAGTTGTCCCAGCATCATTTTTGAAAAGACTTTCCTTTTCCCCATTGGCTTTCCTTGGCACCTTTCTAAAATTCAAATGATCAGGGCACCTGGATGGCTCAGTTAGTAGAGTGAACAACTCTTGATCTTGGAGTTGTGGGTTCGAGCATAGAGCCTGCTTAAAAAAAAATTCAAATGATCAAATATTGGTGGACCTATTCCTGGGCTGCCTGTACTGTTCTATTTATTTCTACATCTGCCCTAACAGTAACACCACCCTATCTTTTTATTTTAACTTTACTGGAAGACTTGCAGTCAAATGGTAAAAGGCCTCCAATCCCGTTTTCCTGCTCAGTTGTTTTGGTTCTAGGTCCTTTGAATTTTTGTATAAATTTTATATTTATATAAAATATGCAGTCTGCATAAAAGACTCCTGGGATTCTTGTCCACATTTCATAAATCTACAGATTAACAATATTAAGTCTTAAAGTCAGTGAAAATGGTATATGACCATTTTTTAAGTTTTATTTCTCTCAGGACTCTGTCGGAGTTTTCAGTTTTGAGGTATTACACATGTTACATTAATTGTATCTCTAAACATTTTATGTATTGGATATTGTAAATTATATTTTATTCCATATTCTAGTTCCTTCTATTGTATAAAAATGCAATACAATTAGTTTTGTATGTTAAATTTTTTTCCTGTGAATCTGTGGAATTCTCTAATTATTAATAATATTTTTTGTAGATTCCTTAGGATTTTCTCCACAATCAATCATGTCAAGTGAAAATTGTGTTTTACTGCCTCACTTTTAATCTCCATGTTTTTCAATTTTTCCTTGTCTAATGCACATGCTAGGACTTCTAGTACAGTGGTGAATTACATTTATTGATGTTCCAATATTGAACCAATATTGCATTCCAGAGAAACACCACTTGATTATACAATAAACTAATTCTTTATATGTTTTATTGTTAGCTAATATTTTGCTAAAGATTTTTGTATTTATGTTTTTGCATCTACTTAAACATCAACGTTTACATCTTTCCACTGTGTAAATAGATCCATAGTTAATATACAAACAATGATTTTAGTACTTTTTCTGATTTTGGTATCATGGTAATTTTTGCTTCATTAAATGAAATAAGAAAACATTTACTATGTTTTCTCAAATAAGATTTATATTATTCATTCCCTAATATTTAATTGAATTTACCAGTGTATTCAAGTAGGCTTGGGCTTTTCTTTATAGAAAAGTTTTTAATTAACAATTATGTCCCTTTTCAAGAAGTAGGACTATTCAGGTTTTCTATTTCTTCTTACATCGATTCTGATCATTTGTGACTTTTAAGATATTGCCAATTTCATTGAAATGTTTTGGTTTTGTAAGCATAAAGTTGTTCAATAATATTATCTTAATATCCACTGTTTCTTAGATATTGAGTAGAATCTACACTTTCATTACTTTTTCTTACAATCCAGTTATTTTTAATCAAATTTAATAATTTGTTTAAAATAAAAGTTTTTGGTTTTATTGATTTCCTTTATTACAGGTTAATTTTCTCTTTCAGGGATGCCTGCTCTAATCTTTATTTTTTTCATTTTGCTTACTATGTAAACTCTTTTTCTAGTTTCTTATGATAGGCACTGATATGAGTGATTTTCAATTCCTTTCCTTTTTTCTATTATTGCAATTATTGTTTTGAATAGTCATCTAACCACTTTTTTGCCTGTACCCCACACATTACAATGGTTTTATTTGCATTTAGTTAAAATATTTTCTAATTTTTCTTTTGATTAGATTAAATACTGGGCTGAAGATCCTAGCCAATAAAGAAATGAAAGAATTATGATGGAGGAGGAAAGAAAGGAAACAAAGAGAGACACACAGACTGAAAAATTGGAAATAGAACTGTGGCTACTCACAGATGTATAATGGCATGTGTATAAAATCTAAAAGAATCTAAGTATAAATTATTAGTATTAAATGACTATAGTAAATTGCTGACTAAAAGGCGAAATATAAAACTGAATTTTAGATTTCTAGATTTATCTCCATTATATAAAAGTTTGTAAGTCATAACTCCCATCATAACAACAAGAAAAAATTGAATAAACTGAAAATCATCAACTTTTCTTGGCCCATTAGAAAACTAAGAGTTCACAGTATACCGACTAATCTGAAATCTGGACACAGGTGCATCCATAGAGATATAGGATATGAGATCTGCCTACTTGACTCTACATGAATAAGGGAGGAAATGCTGACCAAAAACTAAATGAGGTAAAATAAAATGCTTTATTTTTATTCTTAATTGATCTAAGTAATGGCATTTTAAGTAATATTATTAACAATCTATTGGGTAATTATAGCAGATAAATAAATAAAATGAATAACAGCAAGGTCACATGGTCACATGGTACATGAGGGAGAAATTGAATATTGTACTCAATGTTCTATTTCTTGACCTAGGTGGTAGTCACCAGCGTGTCTTCATTTTGTGTTGTACACAAGATTTGTGAATTTTTCTTTATATGTGCTATATTTAAATTTTTAAAAAGTTCCTCCTATAATTGCCTGAATATACTAAGTGATTCATTTTACAATTATTCTAGATAACCTTGAGTAGTCGTACAATGAATGTTTTCCAAAGCATGGTTGACATGCATTTTCATTCTAACACTTTCACTAAATGGTGTATTTCTCCACAAGCAATGCAGCTTCTCTCCATTACGTTTTCTTCATTGATAATATGAAATAGGTTGAAGTTCCTTTCACATCTAAAATTTGAAAATAGCCTATGCCTAAATATTCTCAAGTAAAACTCCTTGTTAAAATTCTTGTTTTTATTGCATTCTTAAAATTTAATATAAGCATTGCTTTAAAAAGTGTATTTTAAAGTCATTAATTCTAACAAAAACAAAGAGAATCACTGAGGGTTCAAGCCACTGGGCAGTATTAGGATCCAATATAATCCTCAAAGCCACGCAGTAGGCCCGATCATTGAAAAATCTACAGTATAAAAGATTTCTTCAACTTTATCAAGTGCTTTTTAACATTTACAATTTAGTATCAGGTAAGTTGAGGAGAAAGGTGCCTACGGTCAGGGTTATATGATGATGTCTTCACAAGGCAACTAGTTCCCCAGGGGACTAATCCAGCTTCTTCTCACACTCCGTGGGTAATTAACACATTTTAATATTTTAAAAACATTCATTATGGTGACTAGTTGCACTTGATTATCTAGCATCACTGAAGTTCTATTATCTGTCATCTCTAAATGACAGGCATGGCTCAGTTTAGCCAACAAAGTACTTTATTTCCAAGATTTTGACTTGTGATTAATCCAATTATCTCCTCTGCTATGAGGAGAAAAGATTATATTGGATGGTTTTGTTTCCTGCAGCAAAGTAATTTTCTGCATGACCAGCAATAATGTAATGTGGGGGATTTTAATAAGAGGCAATTATTTTTAAAATTAAACCTTAAACAGAATGCAGATTATAATAATATGGCAGAGATGTGCACAAAATTATGAGTTACTTTAAAAACTGTTAACCCTGCAATGTGTTCTAGTATGAAAGAGTACAATAGAAGAAACATAACTGGAACAGAAAAGATTTCTATGTCTTCTGAAATGCATATACAGTAGTGAGACTGACAAGGTGATACTCCCTTCCTGTGGTATTCCAGAATTTAATGGGCAATGTTACTTTTATGTTTGAAATTAACAGCCTTATTTTTTAAGGCTGGGAAACATTTATGCAAAGGATACATGATAAGAATATTTTTTTCTTTCCAAAGAGAAAATATTTAATTCTGACGTTGAAAAATGATCAGTGATAAAAGGTGAGTGTTAGCAAAATTAAGTCATCATGTGTGCTATGGAAAATTAGAGCCTCCTAGACCTCACTGCCATGGTATGTAAAATGTGAAGATTAACAGTAGTGATCTCTGAAGGATCTCCAGGGCCTGGAGTCCCCCTGTGTTTATTTCTGTATGTTCCACTCCAAGGGCAAAAAGCTATCACCAAATGAAGATAGTGTCTATTCTTCTTTTACAAGTTAATCCTCTTTTGAACTTTTCACATTTTGAGTATAGAAGAGACAGCATCTGGAAAGATTTGAAAGAGCGGAGGAAGACGCACACACACACACACACACACACACACACACACACACACACTTAGCTTGAAAGGAAACCTTGTCCATTAACAAATAAACTATTTCTCATGAGTTTCATGGTTGTTTAGTTTACTGCCGGGAATGGCCAACAATCCCTGTACCGACAGATTGAAGATTATTCCAAACTTTGCCGTGAAAGAGAGGAGAAGGCAAGGGGGTCAACACTCCTAGACATTCTTTGCTCCTGCTTTTATGGGTCCTTCAGGATAATCACAAATCCTTATAATGTTTCTCAAGCACGTGATGTGTGACAAGGGGGTCTTACTGAAACTGAAAGGATTTAGGAGAAAGAAGATAGGCTAATCTTCGTGTTCCGCTAAACATAGCCTAAGGGACAATGCACACATCTCTTGGATCACAGGGCGGCAGTTTGGGCTAAGAGAGGTTCGGGATAGGCAACTCCGCACGGCATTCCTAGGGCAAAGTGGTCACCAGGCCTCAGCATTCCAAAGCCCTACGTCTTTCTCTGAAACCTTCCCTTGCCCCCAGCAGCCTCCATGTTACATTTTGGCCAGCCAGGTATTATGGCTTGGTTTCATGCTCTACATTAACCCCAACAGTTTATTTTGTGTTGCCCTATGCCACAATTCTTTCTTATGCCTCCTGTCTTCAAAGAGTGCTTCAAAATAGTTTAAATAAAAATAAAATTCAGTAATTTTAAAACGCTTCATTTCTGACCTTAAATATACGTATCATGTCAATTTCAAATCCTTTTAAATTATTTTTCAGTTGAATAATTCTTTAGTAATAAAAAACTAACATATTTTGAATTCTTCTAATGTAGTGGATCTTCTGCTATGTATTTCATAATTATATAACAGATCACAGTCATGCCTCTCTTGACCAACTTATTTGAAATTACTGCATTCTACTTACACTCAAAAGCCTGCTTACCCAGGTTTTTTTTTGTTGTTGGTGGTGGGTTTTTTTTTAATAGCACTTGCTAACACTTCTGGTCATTTCCTCTAAAATTAAAATGTTCTAACAGATCTAACAGATCATTGAAGACTTACATTCAATGATGAGACTATCACTGATCATATAAACTGGCGAAGTCTTCACTACAAACCATCTAATTTTAATTTCTAGTTCACATCACTGTTCGTTTAGAAAGAAAAGAACAGTTGTGAAGGATCATGGTTTACAAACACAACCATCATATTTGTTTCCTGTCCTCCACTTCATGATCATTAAAATGATCAAACTTACTATCAACCCTAGTTACAGGAAAATGTTGCTTCTAAGTTAATCTTGTATTTTATAAATTATTGGGGTGTAGTGAAGGTTATACAGAGTTCAGCTACAGCAGCCACTATCTTTTTTCTCCACTGATAAAAAATACTTTAACCTATAAAACAGCAACAAAAGGAAATTCTAAAGATCTGTGTCCCACCCCAGCACAGAATTTTAGAATTAGGTGATGCACAACATCAGTGAGCTTGGATTTCCTCAGGTATCTGTTGTGCTAAAGCTATGTTTCCTCAGTAATTGAAAGAGAAGCGTTGTGCTAGGCAGACCTGGAGAAGAAAGAGGAAGATGAAGTTAAAGATAAGAGGAGCAAAAAGACAAAGAAAAGGAAGTGGAGGCAAGGAAAGAGGGAAGAGGGAAGAAAAAGGACCTGCCTAGAAGCACCTTTTCTGCCGGCCTCAAGTATTGGATCGGTGATCTAGAAAAAACGTGAACCTAGAAGTTGAAAGAACTGTGTTCATATAGCTTATGTGCAGTTTATTTAAAATATAAATAAAATGTATGTGCGTTTTATATAAAATAAAATGTACAATGTGTTAGATGTTGATAATGCTATGGAGTAAATTTCTCTTTTTAAATGAATGTGGGGATAGTGGCTAAGGGAAGGTTTGCAATTTTATTTTTATTTTATTTTATTTTATTTAAAGATTTTGTATATTTTTTTGACAGAGAGAGACACAGCAAGAGCAGGAACACTAGCAGGGGGAGTGGGAGAGGGAGAAGCATGCTCCCCAGGGAGCCCAATGTGGGGCTCCATCCCAGGCCCCTGGGACCATGACCTGAGCCGAAGGCAGATGCTTAACGACTGAGCCACCCAGGCGCCCAGGAAGGTTTGCAATTTTAATCAGGTTTAACTTTATTATCTGTTATCAAATTTTCCAGTGTTTGTTATCACTTAAATTTTAAAAGAACCGTATCGTGTTAGTTTTAATTTGCATCTATTTTACAAGTGATCCTAAGCATCTTGCTATATGCTGAAGATCCATTTATGTTTCTTTTTCCTAAAGTCCTCATGTTCTTCACTAATGTTGTAGTTGCACCATTCATTCTTTTTCTCAACAATGTGTAGAATTTTTATATATATTAGAGAAATCAGCCTTTTTTTCTATGATATAATTTCAATTATTTTTTCCAGACGATCATTTGCCCTTTGATCTCCTTGATGACTGCTTATCCCTCATGTGTTCCTTCCCAGCTTTCCAGAAAGGTCGACCTTAACCTTCCCCTCTGCTTGGCAGACTTTCTGTTATTTTCTACTTGATGTTAGTGAAATCCTTGGCCCCAAAACTTTTCTGTATTGATTATTAAGCTTCAGTTCCTAAAAAATAATTATTTTTTTTTTCTATTTTCCAAAATTCTGGGCTGATTTTCCTCAGGTTTAAAAATTTGGGGGAAAAAAAAAAGTCAATTTCCCAGAAACGGCAGGAAGGAATTCCATCACTTAAACAATATGTGAAGTGAAGTTCTAAAGCGTTCAAGCACTTTATTTTTATTTTTTAAGGTTTTATTTATTTATTTGACAGAAAGAAACAGAGCGAGAGAGGGAACACAAGCGGGGGGGTGGGAAAGGGAGAAGCAGGCTTCCTGCGGAGCAAGGAGCCCGATGCGGGGCTGGATCCCAGGATCTGGGATCATAACTTGAGCGGAAGGCAGATGCTTAACGACTGAGCCACCCAGGCGCCCCTCAAGCACTTTAATAGTAAGAAAATATTTTAGGGTCACCTGGGTGGCTCAGTCGTTGGGCGTCTGCCTTCGGCTCAGGTCATGGTCCCAGTGTCCCAGGTTGGAGCCCCAGGTCCGGGCTTCCTGCTCAGCAGGAAGCTTGCTTCTCCTCCTCCCACTCCCCTGCTGTGTTCCCTCTCTCACCGTCTCTCTCTCTGTCAAATAAATAAATAAAATCTTAAAAAAGAAAGAAAGAAAATATTCTAATATTGTTCAGAGGCACAATGTTGCAGGACACAGAGTCAAAAAACTGCAAACTGCACCTTGAATCACAAGTAAATATAGCCCTAAAAGTAGGCTCATGAACATATTCAATCCAAGAAACATGAGAAAATACCAATTTTCATTCATGTATATAAATAAATTTTAATGTCTTACCATCTAAGTAAAAAATAGTTAAATTGTGTATTAAACATTATATTTATCTTTGTTTTCTTTATGATTTAAAATTAATTGAACAGATTGAATCATCATCACATCAGCAAAGAAGTGGTAAAATACCTCGGCTTCCTTTTTCCATACAGAATTCATTTTCTTCAATCCATGTTACATTTGCCTTTGAAGTATCTGTCCACTGAATAATCAAGATCACGTATTTAATATTCTTTTTATATTTGAGGTCAGACTCACGAAATATCGTAAGAAAGAAGGCATGATGATGGATAAAATTTATAAAAGAAAAATAAATTTTAAAAAGCATAAAGTCGTGGGCTTATGCCCTCTTTATAGCCTTTTAATATCATATAAAGTTATCCTGCTAATTGTTAACATGATTCTAAAATGTGGGAAACCTAAAGAACAACAAGATATCCCATGCAGAGCCTGCTGGTTGTCTCCCCTATGGCCTTTTCCTTCAAACCCCATCTCTAATTTTTACTGACCTCAAGGCCAACTGAAATAGCTGAAATAGAAGATACATTTCTCATCTTACTTTGGGTTGAGGAGCAGCATGTGACCAAGGGAACAAAAGCTGAAATATAACATGACAACCATCTTGAGAAATGTTCTACAGGGCTTCTGAGATCCATTTTCGCAACTTCATCACTGGTCTTCGGAATTAGTCACATGATGGCTCCATTTTCATGTTGGACTATGAGGATATAAAGCCATAATGGGCACGGTAAGAAAGGAAGTGGGGAATAGCCTGGTTCATGGCCAACTTAAATACCTACATTTGACTAGTACTGTCACAGTGAGCTAAACTGACCACATTCTAAGTCATCTTTTTAATGTCTCTTTAATTCACAGCCAAACGTCCACACACATACAGAATACGGTATCCTGAATGTTACTCTGCAAACACAAAATGTAAGTTATGGATTTGGTTTATGGAAATCTCAGGGTGGTGAGAAGTAGAAACATACATATCCCAGGCTGGAAAGCTGGTGAATTTGTCAGGTTTTAGTGAATAAGTCATCTGCTTTAACTTCAAATACAATCACATGTTAATTTCAGGTATAATATTAGGGAAATGGTGAGATTATTTTCAAAATTTGCATTATGTTGACTGTTTTTACACTTTTCAGCAAAGTCCTACAAATGATTGATTAATTTATGTTTTGAATAGATGGAATACAGATAGACAAAGAAGACAGAGCTTGTCAAAGGAGACTTTCTCTGCCTGGAATTTACAAACAGGGGATATTGCAAACTTTCAAGTTTGAAATATCTGTCTTTACCTTTATCTCAAACCAAAACAGGAAAGAGTCTACATAACTTCAGCCTTGTAGACTTGTGCTTTTCTCTACAAAACCATGATCTTGCTGACAGAGATGACTACTATATCACAGGGAGGATGGGCAGGACACAGAGGCTAGGAAAAAAAAAAAAAGAAGAAGAAGTTTCATTCACACTTTAAAAATTCAGTCTGGACCAAGGCTATATTGTGATTATTTGCATCTACAATTGACTAGAAGCAAATAGGATTTTCCTGTATTTTTCAGGGAATTTTATTGTTTAAAAGAAACTTAATTTGACCTATAATTAAAAGCCTTAAACAATCCCCATGGCCAAATGACACCAATAAGAGATGGGATACAAGATTTCTACAACCCTGAAGAATGACAATCTCTACAACACTTATCTGAGATATGGCAGCCATAGAGAGCTATTGAATCAGCACATACCCTTCCCCTCTCTCCTGTGTTCCCAAAGACAAATCCAGGATCACAATGTGAAGGAGGAAAAAAGGTCTTCCCAAAGAGAAGAATCACGTTCTTAAACTGTATGTTAGCTAGGAAACTTGCCTCTATGGCCAGAGCAGTCTTTATTTTTCATGTTAACATTATCTGCTATTTAGTGTATCCCTATTGGCTATCAGCTAATGTATTTCTCAGATTCTTCTCTTAATGGAATATCTATGGGTGCACATGGGGCATACATCTAGTATTTCAGTTTGTAGATTTCAAGATCGTTCTGGGCCTTATTTGGATTTGTTGGGGAGAATTCCATGTCACTCAGAGATATTGAAGTTTAGCTATTAATGGATATGAGTAAATAGATGACATTAGTGTTGCTTCCATTATGAAAAAGATAAACGTGTTATATACTCAGGAAGACAAATATCTATTTATATACTGGTAGCCAAAAAGACAGGCCATAGTAGAGATTGCTGCTAGTCTATCATAAAAGCCATTCTCCCTACCTTTAGATGACTGATTTCTTCCTAGGTGCATAGGCACACGGAATAATGACAATGACATTAATAGAATTTTTAAATTCTTAATTAATATAATTTATAAAATTTTTAATTGCGTTGTCTTTATATTGTTGAATTGTAAGCATTCTTTGTATATTTTTGATACTAGACCCTTATTAAATATATGATTTACTTTTTCTCTCCTTCTGTAGGATGCCATTATGCTTTCCTCAGTGTGTCCTGTTATGAACTGCATTGTATCCCAGTCAAAAATATATGCTGAAGCCCTAATCCCCCATGTGACTGCATTTGGAGTCTAGTTCTCAATCTATACTCACAGACCAGGGCTTTTGTGTACATTGCTTCTTGGTCAGTATGTCTGTAATAGCCATGAGGCAGATTTAGTGTGTTCTTGTTTCCAACTTTTTTCTAGTAGCTTTTTCTAACATAGCACCTCCTTAGGTGAGGGCACAGACTATATTAGTCCCTAAAGGTTTTCCTAAGCCAATAAATTTCAGGTTCTTCGTTTCTATTTTTAGGATAGCAAGTAATAATTAATGACACAGTCATAATTACTGGCTTTTCCCATTGCATAAACCACTTGAGCAGAGAGAATTTAATAATAGGATTATGAGGATGCTCAGAAAATTATAGTAATCTTATTGTTTCTGCAAATGTTGAGAACAGGCAAATAATATTTGCCTCACAATATTTTATGGAATAATAGGAAAAAGAAAACAAAGATAGAAACATATTCTATTTTGTTTTGTTCCAGAAGGGGCAACAATAAGTTCCTTTAGAGTTTCTTCAGTTTAGAATAAATGTGACAAGCAAGAATTCTGAAAAATTTGTTTTCTTTATTTATTTTGCTTTCTCTCAATAAACAATTTCTTAACAATTAAAAAATCAAACTCTACATTAAATTTACATAGACTTTACAAAGATTTCACATTACAAATGAAGTGACCAAGGAAACAGATCTTTAAAAATTAAATTTAATTGCTTGAAAGTGCATGAGCTTTAAAGGAGTAATGAAATTGACACTGAAATTACTCTTCAAAATTTCGTATCTTTGTAGGAACTTACATAATACAATTCATACCATTAAGACTTAATCTTCTGAAACACTACTGGAGAGAGACGAAGCTTTTAAATAGCAAGAAATATCAGAATATTGGAGGTTCTTAAAAAAAAAAAACGAATATTGGAGGTTCTCAGCTATGTAAATCTCTGACTGAGCTCCAGCAGAACTGGTGAAAGCACTCACTATCATTGTGCGGAGGTTCATAGGAAATAGCTGACCTTCTGCCGAATTGAAATTCCTCAATATCAGCTACCTTTTGCTAAATGGACTGTTATGTGTTGCCTCATCAAAGGAACAACAAGCGTAATTTTATGACTATTTTAGAATATGTACATCAGTGATTTGCCTCATTTATTCACTTTTTTTTTCATTAGGTGGGGGAGAGGCAGAGAGAGAGGGAGGAAGAGAATCTTAAGCAGGCTCCATGCTCCTCACAACCTGATCTCACAACCCTGAGATCTTGACCTGAACGGAAATGAAGAGTCAGATGCTTAACCAACTGAGCTACCCAGGTGCCCCTTTATTCATTTCTTAAGAACATTCTACCACCACCAGCTCAAAGATCTTATAAAAAATGTTTGGTGATATTACAGCATCCTCATCAGCCTTGTGTGCTTCTGATTCAGATTATTGCCTAGAAATCACTAACTCCTAGTGTAAGAAGGGATAGTGCATACAATTCTAAATGAGAGGAAATTGTGGAAATGTTTAAAGTAACTTTAAAAGGTCATATAGCAGCAGAAGTAAGGTTGGATGTCAGAACATCTGATCACAGCCTAGGCAAATTTTCATAATACTGTAATGACTTCCACTTTGTCTCTACTCATGAGTGTTATAAGAATCAAAACAAAAGAGTACACAAATACAATATATTAAATATTTTTTGAGAGGACAAAATGTCTCTTTACTATAAAGAAGATAGGCTTAAAAGATACAAAGCTTTGCCCAGATCATAACAGCATTTGACAGTACAGCTGGGAAAGGACTCTGCTTTCTGACTCTGCATTTAGTTCTCAATCATTATTTCTGTCACTGGCTTAGAAATCATTGATAGAACACCTACTTTGCTTTAGTCCTTTTGTATATCTTCAGGTCACAGACCATTGGACAGTGACCCTGCCTTCAAATATTTTCTTTCCCCATCAAATATATTTTATTTTCATTATTGAAGGTAAAGTATAGTTACTGAGCCATTATATAATGGTTTTCTCTTATCTATATTGATACTATTTTTCAATCTCCAGAAAGTTCACATTCAAACATAGATTTCTTTTTCCTGCATGTATAAAAAATACAATACCTTTAAAGTGGCTGTATTTTCATATTTATTTTTAAAGCCAAGAATGTAACTCTAGATTAAAATATTCCTTGATGTCTATAATTCCATGAATAATTATTTTAGTTTAGTCAAGTTTGGGATTTTTTTAAATCACATAATTCTAGGAATTATTTAGTCATAAATCATGCTTTTCTATACCCTGAAGACCTGAGTTTACTCTTCATTCATAGGAATAAAAGCACTAGTATGAGCATGGGTTACATAGAAGCTTACAAGAGAGAAAAATGCCTTCCTTGTGATATTTATACTTTTGTGGAGGAGACAGTAAACAAGAAAACAAATGAAAAGTGATATTTCAAATATTGATGAATAGTATTTTGTGCAAGATGTCATACAATGTTTTTCTCCCATTTGTTTAGATATTTTATTTTACTCTCATTTTCACTACATAAAATATTTTATTTTTTTTATTTTATTTATTTTTTTTTTTTAAAGATTTTATTTATTTATTTGAGAGAGAGAGAATGAGAGATAGAGAGCACGAGAGGGAAGAGGGTCAGAGGGAGAAGCAGACTCCCCGCCGAGCAGGGAGCCCGATGCGGGACTCGATCCCGGGACTCCAGGATCATGACCTGAGCCGAAGGCAGCTGCCTAACCAACTGAGCCACCCAGGCGCCCTACATAAAATATTTTAATGACCACCTTTCCTTTTCTATACTCAACATATGAGTTTAGAAATCAAACACCCTTTCATTTTGCCTGCAATGCAACATTAATACGAAGAACTACTCTGAGTTTGAATTTCTTTATAAAGTAGCATTGTGTATTATTTCCAACATAAGGAACCAAGATGCTTCTTCTTCATAGTTCACCCATCCTTCTCTCAACAAGGAATTTAAGTACCAAAGGTGCCAACTACCTCCTATGCCAAGGTAGAGCTTCTGGAATTACTGAGGTGATTCATGCAGAGTAAGCCTAGCAGCTGAAGTATCAAGTTCTACTAATCATAATAATTCCAGGGTCTTCTTTTAAATAAGAAGATTCAAGATGAAAGGAGAGTGTATCGTATAGGAAAATGTTTTTTGCTGTTGTTGAGGCAGGCTTGAGATGAGAGGTTAAAATACTACCTTTACATTCACGAGTGAGGAAATCAACCCCGTGACCACTGACTGGGCATCAGAGCTAAGAATCTTTGTACTGTCTGTCAAAGTCAGCAGAGATGAAGCTGAGTAAGAATTCCATTTTCAGCAAGCAAAAATCTGAAGCACCTATGGCTCAAGAAAGCTAAGGGTTAAAACGTTTTCTTCTAAGAAAGGATAGGACTTCAAAAGCATAAAAATAAAATTGACGTCAGACACTAGAGGATTAAAGAACATGGAAGGAGGTAGTTAGACACACTGAGGAAAGAGAAATTTTGGAGAGAAGGGTCACCTTCAGCCTGGAAGCTGGTGCAGGTTGCCAGTAGAGGTTTCATTAATAGTCTAAGTGAAAAAGCTTGAACCACACTGTCTAATAAGGAGCCACTAGACACACATGGTATTTTAATTTATATTAACTAAAATTTAAAAAATTAAAATTTCAGTCCCTTAGATATATTTTCTACACTCCAAGAGCTCAGCAGCTACCATGGTAGCTCATCACTATCATGTTGAATTGTGCAGCTATAAAATACTTTTTGCTTGCAGAAAGTTCCATTAGACAGTGTTAAGCCAGTTTAATAAGAGAAAGGGGCAGAAGAAGGGGAGATAAGAATTGCTACAGTCTAGAGTTCATGAAATAGGATTTTTTTGCAGAGAATTAAATACATTTTTCAGTAATAAAACATAAATCATAAGGTTATAAGTAAAGGGAGATGTAATTGGATTTTTAGCCAAAGGCAATATTATGGCCTTTTATACCATATTAAGCAATTTTAAATTTATACTTTAGGTCAGGGCATATTTCTACAATGTTCATATAAGTAGGGTTCTATGAGATATAAATTGAGGGTGAAACAGAAAAGGGAGGAAGGTGTTCAATGGACAAAATAATCATGGGAAAGAATTTCTTCCAAATCTATCTTTTTGCAAACAGACTGTTCACATGAGCATATTACATCTCCTAAGACACAATCTAAAAACTTACTTAAATTTATTTTAAAACCCAAATTGAAATGAAACTTCTGCCTCTATATATTCCCCCCCTTTTACACAACTAGTAGTAGGCCCTAGACCAGTATTTAAAAAATACAGTTGCAAATGATGAGGCCTTAAAGGATTATAACCAAGAGTGTGTTGGGTAACCATGTATTCAAGAAAGATCACTTGGCAGTAGTGTGAAGGATGACTTTGAGAAGACTATGTAGAAGCACACAGTCTTGAAAGTGATTTCATTAATTCATTCATGAATGACAAAATGGTTCATTAAACCAGGATATTACAGCAGAAGCAAAGGGCATGAATTTCAGAAAATGTTAGAAAACAAAATTGTAGAATATGACTTAGAAGAACTGTATGTAAGGAAAGGAGAAGGGTTTAACATGCATCCCTTTTTTTGTACTGGATGATGTCATGTAATTTCCTGAAATAGAACATTTTAGAAATGATAATGTGTTATAGTAAAATGCAGTGTTTTATTTTAAAAACAAAATCATTTTTGAATCATTGTATATATCCTACTAGAGCTAAGTAGTTATACTCACATTCCACTTCTCTCCTTCGGCCCCAAGCTGACCCAGATAAGATCAATTTTTCTCACTTCTTTATAATTTATTATTATTATTATTATTATTATTATCATCATCATCATTATTATTTTGTTACCAGTACTGAAAACATTAATGTATGTGCCAAATAAGAACGTCTGGGGCAATACAAGGGCTTTGCATCACAGCAGTGCAAAATATTTAAAATACTGTTTGATCTCCCTTTGATTATCTGCCTGGCAGTAATTTTTTTTAAAGATTTTATTTATTTATTTGAGAGAGAGAGAATGAGACATAGAGAGCACGAGTAGGAAGAGGGTCAGAGGGAGAAGCAGACTCCCTGCTGAGCAGGGAGCCCGATGTGGGACTCGATCCCGGGACTCCAGGATCATGACCTGAGCCGAAGGCAGTCACTTAACCAACTGAGCCACCCAGGCGCCCTGCCTGGCAGTAATTTCTTACAAGTTGTTCTTTTAGGGTCAGCTGTGTTACCTGATAGACTCCTCCCATTTCTCTCCATCCTCCACACGTCCAAATTTCTGTCAATTGATTACCCGGAATAGTTTAGCTTTCTCTTTGGTCCTATCTGCTTCCAGCCATGATCTCAGAGCTTTATGTTTTATTCCCCAAAAGGTTTGTCTAGGTAGTTTTTTAACCACAGATCATTCCCTTCTAATTATGAAAAAAGGGGGGTCCTTTTTTGGCTCCCTCCACCCCAATTCTAGTTTTAAAGTTCCTGATATGTTAATACTTTGTCCTTTTTTGATGTATACAATTTCTTAAACATGAAACCTGTCTAGATATACCAGATATATTTCCAGGTCAATTCTGACATGTCAGTTTATCATGCAGAAAACACACTAAGCCCCCCAACTATCAAGTGGTCTCTGGGTGAGAGCTGTACTAGAACCTCTAGAACTAATCAGCCGGCATCACCCTGTTTGGTACTATCACCCACAGATCTAACAGCTATAATTTTTTTTTCCTTAGGAGAATAGAATTACAGATATTTCTTTTGGCCTTTATGATCCAACTGATTATACTTCATCCAGCCCAAATTTGTTTGGATATAATCGGTGTTTCCTCAGCTGGTGATCTTTATTTTTTTTCCAGATAACAAATTATACACACTGTTGTGACTCCTGGCAAACAATGAATATTAGTATTCATTCAATAATAAATTGATTTATTAGTAGCTATGATCTGCCTATTTATATTTACTGTTATTTTAAGTCATTAGTTTTCCTTACGAGGTTTTAAATTTTCCTTTTAACATGAGTTTACTAAATGTGAATTGCTTTCTTGCTTCTTTTGTTTGCATACATTTGGGTGGCAATTGAATGTGTACAAATATGCTTTTATAAATTCCAGATTTCTTTCTTCACAGAAACTAGTAAATTACAACTCATTAATGATATCATATACCTATGATGTTGTTGCATTTTCTTATTTTAAAATAAACTGTGCTTTTGTACTTTTCTTTGTGAATTAGGTGTACAGATGCAAGAAATATCTTGAGAGAATTTAGCTTCTTATAATTCCTATCTATCCAAGAAGCTTATTCTGAAGAACAAGGAAGATGGTACTAATGAGAACACTGAAAATTATAAAGCATACATACTAAGATGGGTACACATATAAGTGTGAATGAGTTTGTGTGTGTGTGTGTGTGTGTGTGTGTTGTGCAAAAACTGAAACCCATAGAAGACACTTAATATGTTTGTAAGATCAATTTACTATATTGGACACGTTAAAACCAAACAAAAGTGAGATTATGGATGAATTCCTATCATGTAATTCCATAAAAGAGGAAATTATTCTTTCTAAATGAAAGTTAGAAAGTATCAACTCCATTTAAAAGATTTTTCTACAGGCGCCTAGGTGGCTAAGATGGTTAAGCGTCTGCCTTCAGCTCAGGTTGTGATCTCCGGGTCCTGGGATCGAGTCCCGTGTTGGGCTCCCCACTCAGCAGGGAGTCTGCTTCTACATCTGCTTCTCCTTGCTGCTTGTTCTATCTCTCTCTCAAATGAATAAAACCTTTAATTATTTTTTAAATTAAAGGTTTTTCTAGTCTGGAAAACACACTGTTCTTTTATTCCCATAATGTCTTTTGCATTTTTTTAATGTGTAACTGGTTACTACCTTGTCTATCTCTCCTTCTAGATTTGCATGTAAATAAAGCCGTAGACTAGATTTCATTTAGCAGTATGTGAAATTGTGAGCACACATATAATTGCCACGAAATAAATATTTATGGAAAAGTATGTGTCCCGATCATAGAAATATTTTAAAAGATACTGAAGATCAAATCAGGTTTATGATGTCATTTTGGTGATTGAATGAAATTTGGTCATAGGGGATTAAACTCCTTGATATTAAAGTGTATTGAAAACAGGTATGTCAACCAAATTTATAATTTTGTGCCATTTTGTGTTGAATGTTTTAAGCAATACAAAACATATGCTATATAAATATTCAAATTAAGGTAATGATTTCTCTTTTCATCTGTGGTCAGGTGGTAAAATTTCAGCTTATATCCTGTAACTATTCTAACATCTCTGTAGTTAGGTTATCTGCCTAATTATATTTGTGTTTTCATATTCTAAAATCAACTACTTTGTGACTCATATTTGTACAAGATATACCTAAACCTTCAATTTTGCGAGAAAACTTTCTGAGAATTCACAAAATTAGTTATCAATCCCATGCCATCCATTCTGAAGTGGTTGATACTGGTGAAGAACAGAGAAAGGGATAAGGTTCTCTTCAAAGTTTGATCCCTTCATCTTATCCAACATAGCCACTGGGCACATCTGCAAAGTGGACATAGACATCAGTAACATGGACATCAACTAACTATATCTAAACCCACCTTAAATTTGCATATATATGGATTCATGTTTTCTGAGTTTTATAGACCACAGTCTTGTTACTTTGATTTCTAGTCTCCATTTATCCCCTTGGATTAATAAGCCTATTATAGATTGGCTTCGATTCACTCATCTTATGTCTTTCCCAATCTGGTTGTTAAAGCCAGCTGTTGAATACTCTGCATTAGTCAAGCCTCAAGTCTTCCCCCAACCCTATCTATGCCACCCTGTCCTGGACACTCATGCAATGATGAAAGTGGATCATAAGATATTTTGAGATATTTCATTAGCTCTTTATCATTACTAGCAACCTTATTAAACCCTATGGAATTTGTTTTTGATAATTTTACTTGTGATCTATTTTAATGTTCATATTCATTTTTTTCTTTTGTGTTCCGTAGCAATTTCTGATTCATTTTACTTTGCTACATCTCATTTAGTTGTTGTTAGCTACTTGAAAAATAGAAATTTTAGTGTAAATTGCTAATAAACCTATATATCATTGATTTAATTAATTGCACCAATCGTAATTGACCACCTCCTATTTCTAAAACACTGTACTGGATGCTTTGAGAAATACTGAGATGAATAAATTATTTTACACTTTAAAATATATATACACCTTAGTGTATATCCAAAGGCAATGAAATAAGGGCCTAGAAGAAATATTTGAACTGCCATGTTTATTTCAGGATTATTCACAAGAGCCAAGATATGGAAATAATTTAAGTGTTCATCAACAGATGAATGGATGAAGATGATGTGGTAAGTATATATAATGGAATTTTATTCAATCACGAGAAAAAAATCCTGCCATTTGTAACAATATGAATGAAACTTGAAGGCATTATGCTAAGCCACGTAAGTCGGACAGAGAAATACAAATACTGTATAATCTCACTTATATGTGGAATCTAAAAAAGCCAGGCTAAAAGGAACAGAGAGTAGAGAGGTGGTTACCAAGAGTTGAGGAGTGGGGAAGATAGTGGTCAAAGGGTGTAACCTTTCAGTTATAGGACTGATAAGTTATGGGGATCTAATGTACAGCATAGTGATTATAGTTAATAAATACTTGAAAGTTGTTAGGAGGGTAGATCTCATGTATTCTCTCTCACCACATACAAAGAAAGAAATGGTAATATCATGACCTGATTGAAGGGTTAGCTGATGCTCTCATGGTAATCATTTTGCAAAATATAAGTGAGTCAAATCAACACCCTGTACACTTTCAGTTTACACATTGTTTTATGGCAATTACATCTCAGTAAGGCTGGGGGAAAAAAGAATATATACCATTTAAAGGGATAGAAAACAGATGTAAATTACAATAATATAAAGAAGAAAGTATATTAAGACAGGAACATAAAAAACTTCCAAAAGGTAGAGAGAAGACTTCCAATTTGGTGGATTAACAACAACAACAAAAAAACCCCACTAATTTGAAAAGTTACGTGCACCCTTATGTTCATCATAACATTATTTACAAGAGCCAAGATACAGAAGCAAACTAAATGTTCACTGATAGATAAATGGATAAAAAACATGTGGGGTATACACACACACCATAGAAATATTACACGGAATATTATTCAGCCATAGGAAAGAATGAAGTCTTGCCATCTGCAATAACATGAGTGGACCTAGAGGGTATTGTGCTAAGTGAAATAAGTAAATAATATAAGACAAATACTGTAAGACTTCCCTACAAGTGACAGTGAAATCATGCTAACATATTGGTTAGCCGCTTGGATTATACAAATGGGCCTAATATAATCATGATGACCTTTCTAAGAGTGACAGAAGATGAATTGGAGTCAGTGGAGATGGCAATATGAAGCAAGGCCTGAATGATACATTTTGAGGAAGAATTCACAAGCCAAAAACTACAGGTAGTCATTGGAAACTGAAAAAAGCAAGGAAATGGATTTCCCTCAGCCCCTCCTGAAGGAGTCAAAACTCCCTGCACCTTTCCA
Organism: Callorhinus ursinus; assembly: GCF_003265705.2. NCBI lineage: Eukaryota > Metazoa > Chordata > Mammalia > Carnivora > Otariidae > Callorhinus > Callorhinus ursinus. The sequence continues at coordinate 76,163,237 of NW_027397065.1, read as the reverse complement.
CTAACCTAGTAAGGCTGATTTTAGACTTCTTACTTCTGGAACTGTAAGAGAATAAATTTTTGTTACTTTAAGTCACTAAGTTTGTGGTAATTTTTTACATTTGCGAGAGTCCCACATCTTTCACTATACTCTAAGCTCTGTGAAAAGTGGAACAAGGTAATCTCTCTCCCCTTTCCATTTTTTTTTTTTTTTTAAATCACATATCTCCAGAGTCTGGCAATATGCCCACTATGTGGCATATACTCGGTACTCCACGCATCTTTTATTAATTGAATAATCAAATTTATTAAGAATAAAGGGAAACAGGTGAGAGTCCAGAACATTAGATTCAAGAAGCCTAGGTACCATCTTAATTCCACCAGTAATGTTAGGTAATACACACACATTACTGAACCTTTTTGGGCTCAGTTCTTATACAAAGCTAGATATTGTTATATATTGCAGATTCTTTTTCCAGATGAATCACTGAATAGTCTCTTTAAAATACTAGCTTTGGGGGGCACCTGTGTGGCTCAGTAGGTTAAGCGACTGCCTTCGGCTCAGGTCATGATCCTGGAGTCCCGGGATCGAGTCCCGTGTCGGGCTCCCTGCTCAGCGGGGAGTCTGCTTCTCCCTCTGACCCTCTTCCCTCTTGTGCTCTCTATTTCTCATTCTCTGTCTCTCAAATAAATAAATAAAATCTTTAAAAATAATAATAAAATACTAGCTTTGGGAAATATTCCCTATCACATTCCTGTATTGGGAAATCACAATTTAAGTACTTTAAAGATTCTAAAGCTCATAAAATATTTGAAAGTATATATTTTCATTATTTATCATAGTTATTTGAATATATTCAACTAAGAAAGACTTCCTTTCTTGTATCTTCTATAAATGATATCTGGTAAAAATCTTCTGCTAAATGTACCTAAGAAAATGTTGAACAAAATCTTATCAAAAATTACTCCCAATTCTAAAATATTATGATTGATCTTGTTGTTTAATCAAAGCAGCTTCCTCTGTTTTAATTATATTTTAGTTTAGATTTTCACTAGATTTTTGGAAAAGGTAAAAAAACATACTTTTAACAATTCTCTACATACCCACATCCTATAGGATCCCAAAAGAATGAGTAAACAATGAAGTTCTTTCAGGTGGACCTCAGCTAAAAGATGTTAGAACTATGGTAACTTGAACTATGAAGATACTAAGAAATGAATAATGGTTTTCACAGAACAGTTATTTTTTTTATCTTTCAATTAGAAAAAAATTTAAAAAAGTTAATTGCAATGTTGCAAATATATGAAGTTAATAAATAAATTGAGAGCCTTATAATTCTTAAAACTGAAAGTATTTCAGCAGATTATAAAAGTTCTAAGGCAATTGAAATCTCTGCTAAACAGAGAGAATAATACACATGTGAAACTCATTATTCCAGATACGATAAATCTGGAAATGTCACTGATATCCACATAAAATTTTGGATGACTAATCATAATATTTAAGGCAAATTAGACAGGGATGAATGTGCCCCTAAACAATAAAGTTGTTCCTTCGGGCGCCTGGGTGGCTCAGTTGCTTATGCAACTGCCTCCGGCTCAGGTCATGATCCCAAAGTGCTGGGATCGAGTCCCGCATTGGGCTCCTGGCTCAGCGGGGAGCCTGCTTCGCCCTCTGACCCTCTCCCCTCTCATGCTGTTTCTCTCTCGAACTCTCTGATAAATAAATAAATAAAACCTTAAAAAAAACAACAATAAGGTTGTTCCAAGAAGGTTATTAAATAGGACAGAAAAGATTCCCTGAAATCATCTTCAGAAAAAAGATACGGAGATGAATTGGCCACTGGCTATTTCTTATTCCTCTTTTCAGCATTCAGATGAGCTTCAGACATGGAACAGAATAGAATCCACACACAGCAATGCTGTTGTGTATGCATAATGTGATTTATAAAACTTTCTTCAAATAACAGTGAAAGGGCTCAGCATAAGGGTAATTACAAGCAGGATCATCTAAAGAATTTACAAAGACAGGAAGCCTACAACCGAGAATGAATGGGTTCATCAATAACACAAATAACACTACGTGAGACAACAAGGTACAAATTACAAGGCAGAATGGACTTATTTAACAGCACCTGGGAACTTATCCAGGAATAATTTATGTTTTCTCTGAAAGAACATTTAATGTGCATAGAAAATAGGGCAATTTTCATGACAAAGTCCTAAATAGAGGGAACATTCAAATGTCATCAAATTATGCTTCCTCTAAAGCTAAAATATGAAATGCCCTTCCAATTATTTTGATTAATAAAGTGTATGTGATCTGTTTCTTATTTTCTCTGATTGATTCTTATAATAAAGGCACCCATTTAAATGTACTATCAGAAATTATAGTGACTGTATTACAATGGCAGAATATTATATTCATTCAATTACAATATACAATTACTACACTTGTTCAATATTAAAGTAAATGCCACAAATATTAAGGGTTAAAAATTGCCTTTTATTTCATTTTTGGTTACCAATACATGAATCAAATTAAGAAGTAATTTTGTGTCAAATTTAGAAAAAAACACTTCTTTTTCTTCTGTATATCATAAAGTATTTGCTTGTATATGCATAGAGCTTGATGAATGCTTATTAATTAGTAAGTATAGATACTTTCAGTGAACTTGTCCAATTTGTAAGACTTTGAGACATGCTTATATTTTCAAAAGATTTCTTCAAATGTGTTTTCCATAGGACCTGATAGCCAGTATAAATTCATGCAGTCCAGGTTGCACACATAAAAAGTGGGGGAAATATCTTCACATGAAATGAGCTAGTTTCCTAGGCTTCTTATAGCTATTAAGCCTATAATATGGAGCCATGTCTGCAAACCTTAGAGATGGATGTGTCTCTATGTGGAAAGAGGGGAGTGCCGGGTGGATTGTAATACTTTCTAACATGCCAATTACCTTAGTCTGTGCCATAAACACTTCATGCTTACAAGGGAAAGGTGAAGGGGGTAAGTGCAGAGGGAAATAATAGAGTTATGAGAACTATGCAAAAGAAAATAAAGATATAAAGAGTGGCAAATAACTGTTCCCATAATTGTGCACATATAAAAGGATTTTAGAGCACAGTGACTATATGTTAAATCTGTCTGCTTATTAACTTCTGCCACTTAGCAGTTGGTGGTCACCCTTTTAAAAAAAGGAAATTTGTTTTCTTCATAGCAATATAAAAAATCGGCTTGCTATGAATTAATTCCTTGAATTTAAAATTATTTTTTCTATACACTTATATTTTCTAAGTCTTCACATCTCTTGCTGAAATCCCATTTCTCAGTCTACACCTGGATTTCCATTCCCACATTGTTAATGTGCATATCTAAAGGCTACTTGATAATTAGTTTCTTTTTATTTAACTCTTCTTCCTCCATTGCCTATATCAAAAAATGACATAAAGCCAAGGAATTATCAGAGACACTTTCACTGCTCTTTTTCTGCTATATCCATTGAATTACTGCATTATCTCCAAATTATAGCTTGAGTTTGCCTTTTCTTCTCCATCTGAAGAATCATAGTCTAAGTTTAGAGTCTTCTTGCTTCCCACCTGGATTATTGATCTAGCATTGAATGGGTAATCCGTACCTCCACTGCTATACTGATCCAGTAACACCTTCCAACATACCGACAGTGATTTTTGAAACTGCAGTATGACTATGTTATTCCCCTGCTCAATATCCTTCAATAAATTTCAACCATCTTCAAAATCAAGTTTGTATAGAAGGAAGATGTTAAACCGCAACATTTTTGTTCCAGGGAATGTCTAGATCCTACCTAATTTAAGGCTTCATTAGCTATAAAATAAAAGGTATTCCATGCTCCATGAGAAGGGCACAATGTGTCTGATAATGGGGAGGTCATTGCTTTTCTTTGAATATCAAAATTGCATTGGGGTGGTGTGCTAACATTCCAGGCAAGAAAATACCCTAAAATCAAATGCTTTTGATGTTTCAGGGAATTTTTTGAGGAGAGAGAAGGAAGGTTTCTCAGAATTCCCAAAGTGGAATTTTTTATATGTTAGGATAACAGCCTAGATGTATCAGAACGTAGACTTTTGTTCTTGTTGTTGTTTGTTTTGCTCTGTTTTGTTTTGTTTTTTATTGCTGCTTTGGTCTATAAGCCATCTGAAAAAGTATAGAGCTTCAGAGAGCATTCAGCTGAAAGAGATAAATGGATACCATTTTTGTTGCTCTAAGATGATGAGACAAGGTGAGAAAAAGAAAAGATGAAGTTTAGATCTGTCTTTATTCCCAGATCTAGCCAAGGATTTTGTTGAAAATCAATTGGTTATAGGACAAGGAGGCTGTTTTCTCTCTTCCACCCTGCAATGTTGAAAGACTGTGCCCTTCTCAAGGAATCCTACAGTTGCCCTAACAATAGATCTAATATGATGTGTGAGCATAAGAATGTTGATGCTGAGGAAAGTACTTATGTAGATGGGTCTGAAGTCGCTCCCCTCTTTCTCCTTAGACAAGACACAACAAATAGATCATCAAACCATCCCCTATGCCCCTGTGGGGCAAAGATAATAGAACTGAGAATGCTGGGTGGAAGATCATGGAGAAAAAAGTCCACATTAGGAGGAGCGGGATGAGTAGACAGATACATGGACGAGGAAGGGCCACCGATAGGCTGCAGAAACACAGGAGAACTCATGACAGCTACAGTGAGTCACCACCGGGGAATCATCAGGCATTGGTCACGATGAACAAGACAACTTCCTGTGATAAAAACTGAACACTGCTCTGTAACCACTGAGAGGTCCGGGGCCAGTGTGGGAGAGCATAGCACTTCCCAGGGATATGAGAAAACCCAGAGATCCTGATGGCGTTTTAGAAAGGTGGGCTGCCAGGGGAGGACTCCTGAGAGGTAAGAAATGATAAAGTTTCAAGTAAAAAATTTTTCGGGCACCTGCGTGGCTCAGTTGGTTGGGCGACTGCCTTCGGCTCAGGTCATGATCCTGGAGTCCCAGGATCGAGTCCCGCATCGGGCTCCCTGCTCAGCGGGGAGTCTGCTTCTCCCTCTGACCCTCCCCCCTCTCATGTGCTCTCTATCTTTCATTTTCTCTCTCTCAAATAAATAAATAAAATCTTAAAAAAAAAAAGATACACTTCAAGTAAGAAATTTTTCATTGGCAAGGTCAAACATACTCACTGTCACTGAGAAAAGATATCTATTATAGGAAATAGCACACTTTTAGTACTTCTGATATGATTTTGACCCCATCCCAAGATCAAACTGAAATACATTATTTCAGTCATTTAAAAACATCTTAATTGAGGCCTAGGGATACTAGGGGTATAACTAAGCAAAATAGCACTGCTCATCTACAGTGAGTTCATGGAAGATCAGAGAGTACAGAAAAATAACCAGTTAAATAAAATAAGGTATAAAAATATTGTGTGAGGGGCGCCGGGGTGGCTCAGTCATTAAGCGTGTCTGCCTTCGGCTCAGGTCATTGTCCCAGGGTCCTGGGATCGAGCCCCGCATCAGGCTCCCTGCTCCACGGGAAGGCTGCTTCTCCCTCTCCCTCTCCCCCTGCTTGTATTCCCTCTCTCGCTGTGTCTCTCTCTGTCAAATAAATAAATAAAATCTTTAAAAAATAATTGTGTGTGAGAACCTAAAGCAGAGTCACTAGCCAGATCAAGCAATGTACAAGTTAAGGCTAATTAACTTGTTATTTTTCTGCATGCATCCAACACACTAGCTATAGTGAATTTCTTAACACACCCTAGTATTACTAAAGTCTCAGACTTTCATGCATTTGCTCCATATACGGAACTACCTCTATTAGTTTTTTATTACTGCTATAATAATTTAACACAAATCTTGTAGCTTAGAACAACACAAAATTATTATGCTATAATTCTGGATGTCAGAAGTCCTGGAATCAAGGTCTTGGTGCAACTGAGTTCCTCCCGAAGGTTCTTGAAGGGAATCTGCTTCCTTGCCTTTTTCAGCCTCTGGAGGCCTTCTGCCTGCTTTGGTTTATGGGGCTTCCTCCTAGTGTTCTAACCTCAGCTTCTGTCTTCACATCTCTTTCTTTCTGACTTGATCTTTTGTCTCCCTCTTAAATGAACCTTGTGACTACATTGGGCCTTCAGTTATATTCCAGGACACCAGTCGTCCCAACACATGATCCTTACCTTAATCATATCTGCAAAGTCCCTTCTGGCATGTAACATAAACATATGAGCATGTTTCAGAGATGGCCTTTTTTGAGGGGGTGAAGGATGTCATACAGCCTAGCATACCCTGCAGAAATTTCCATCTGGATCTTTTTAGAATTATTATTTTTTTAAAGAATAGACCACAAAAGGAAAATGAAATAGGTAAGTAGGGAGTGAACAAAGGAAAGATAATGGGAAGGAAGGAAAGAGAAAAAGAAAAAAAGGAGGAAAGGAAGCAAGTCAAGCTCAGATTATTATAGCATAAAAAAGTAATATTTACCAATGAAATGTTAAAAATAAGCCCACATCGGGCACCTGGGTGGCTCAGTTGGTTAAGCGACTGCCTTCGGCTCAGGTCATGATCCTGGAGTCCCAGGATCGAGTCCCACATCGGGCTCCCTGCTCAGCGGGGAGTCTGCTTCTCCCTCTGACCTTCTTTCCTCTTGTGCTGTCTCTCATTCTCTCTCTCTCAAATAAATAAAATCTTTAAAAAAAATAAGCCCATAGCAAAAAATTATACTTATTTTGAAAGGGAACTTTCAAATGATCACTCCAAATATATTCATTTACATGTACAAGGAATCATCCAAAGTAGTCCTATGTCATCTTTAAGAACATACGTAAAAGGTAGTTTTACTTTTCTAGCACAGAAGCTAAACCAATACCAGCTGGATTGAAGAAAATGAGAAATGTAGGATGTTCCATAGAGTATTCTTAGCTCTGCAATATTATCCCTCAATTTGTCCTACTGAGTCAGAATTACTGACCCTCAGGGCATGGTGGTAGATCTATTATTTTAACATTTTACATAGCATGGTATAATAAGTAAAACCCATCAGCTAACATAAAAGGCATTCCTTGTTAAACTTAGATATAATGTCTGCTTATAGGATATTATCCAAAGTATGACTCCTGTTAAATAAAAAGTCATTTATATCTGTATATTTCACCTACAAAATGTACAGACAGTCTCTAGCACTAAGTAGGAAAGTAATAGTTTCTTACTGCATACAATATTTTTTCAATATATCTTTCTTTTTAAAAATTCATGCCATGTTAGGTACTCAATCACTGGTTATATGTATACAATTTTCTCCTAAAATACAGTTTTTATTGAAGAAGTCATTTACTGTTGAGATTATATATGTCTCTGATATATCTTTATTTTAGTGCCTCATAGAAAAAGTATCTCTTCATTTATTTCCTTATTGAAGGAGAATCCAGCAAATACCTTCAGCTGATTCATCTTAGAAATATCTGTACTCTCATCTGGTATATAGCAAATCACCCACACAGACTAATTTGTTCTAATGCTCTTCCCTTCAAAGTTGCAGCAATATTTTCAATTACTTTTAAAGCAGTATTTGCTGAGAAAGAATTGCATTTTACTTTATTGCCATATAGTTTTCTAGATACTTCTGCTTTTCCTGTGCTTCTCTGTGATATGTGATGTTTTATAATTTGCTATCATAAACATGAAGTCTAAATCTTTTCATTACGTTCGCGGTAAGATAACTAGTAAACCTCAGTGGGGACAAAGGCTTTCAGGGTCACTGTTCAACTCTCCAAAACATTTTCAAGGCTTTCGTATATTTTGTAAATTTTTTAACATACAATTAAGCACATCAGGGCCATCTTTTCAGGTCTCTACTCCAATCCTCAGTGGCTTCTCACTCAGATTTAATTTAAAGTCCTTCAAATCAGAAGATACAAGGCTCAAAATAGTCTGACTCTCCACTCCCAGTTCCTTGAACTAACCTCTTACTGACTCCTCTGTCAGCCATTTCACCATCTTGCTTTCCAGATATATGTATCCTGCCTCACCTCTGAGCATTTGCACTTCCCTCTGCCTGAACAATATTCCTCCCCACCAGGAAGGAGTAGAGCTCACTCTTTTACCTCCTTCCAGTGTCACTATCCTTGACTACACTTATAGGTACTGCAAACCCCATTCCCACATTTTCTTTCCCCCTCCAGCACTAATTATCTCCCAACATACTGTATAACTAACTTGTTACATGTTTTGTCTATAAACTTCTAATGGAAAGTAAGCAGTCTGAAAGTAGCAATTGCTTTTTTTATGCTTTCTGTTTGTATTTAACTTGGGGATCCTTAAAGCATAGACCAGTACTTAGCATCTAGGTAGTGGGTATGTTTTTGTTGAATTAATTTCTACTCTTTTAAATAAGAGAGGTTTTGGCCATATCTTGTCTGGATTTTCACAATTACCTTCTAAATGGCTGTACTACCTCCACCTTTATTCGTTTCTTACATGCTCAGTAAAAGGAATGCTTATGTAAAACGTTTGCTCAAGACCTTTTGACAAATGGGAGAAGCAGAGACTGAGAGAGTCCTCGGATGTGCAAGTCCTGAGAGAAACAGGATATACCCGGGAAAAATGGTTCTTAAGAAAATGATACTGCCACAAGTGCATTCTATAAACTAGAGCAGTGCCCACATTGAGGTTAAATGTGTGTGTCAGACAGATCAATATTAAGACAGACGAAGTACTTCACAGGCAGAAGTGTTGTTTCCAACCTCATTTTGTTTATACACTTACAAAGGAAACTGGTAAAGTTTTGGGGAAATTTTCGCTGTAAAACCATCCCCACTACTGGAAAAGCCATTAAAATAAGAAAGTTTTTTTTTTTTTAATAAATTGGGAATGTTATCTCTATAAAAGCAGCATATTAGCTTTATGTTGTATGAATGCTGTCTCTTAACTATCACTAATTTTTCAGCAGGGCAGGGCCAAACCACTGACCAAGAAACATTTTAAACACTCAATAAGAGAAGAAAAACAAATCAAAATCTCTAAATGGAATGGAGTGCCTTTTTAAAATCATAAACCACTAAGTGGTTAACATTAAGGCTGAGATTACCTTAAGGTAATATAAATGTTTCTGGGTCTATTCAGTTGTTTTCAGGCAGTAGGAAATTTTCAAAATGTTGAAAACTTCTGTCAAAAAGTGATTATAAAATGGTTTTAGCAATGTTGGGCGCCTGGGTGGCTCAGATGCTTAAGCGTCTGCCTTCGGCTCAGGTCATGATCCCAGGGTCCTGGGATCAAGTCCCGCATCGGGCTCCCTACTCCTTGGGAGCCTGCCTCACCCTCTGCTTCTCTCTCTCTCTTTCCCTCTCTCTCTCCTTCTGTCTTTCATGAATAAATAAATAAAATCTTTAAAAAAATGGTTTTAGCAATGTTGAGGCAAAGATTACTTAAAAATATCAAATGCTGGTGATAATAAATTCAATATCATTTTAGAACCAAAATGCTTCTCCTTGGGAAGATTATGATATGTGTCAATTACTTAAAACACAAACAGCTATTTCCTAGATAACAAATCCAAGAGCTGATAGCTCAACGATAAAAATACCAAACATGGAACATTAAATTCTATTATGTTGTGTATGACTATGAATTAGGAACCTAATGAAGGTTTATATAATTTGATGTCCAATAAATATATTTATATTTATATCTATCTAAATCTATGGATTTATATCTATCAATATCTTACATCTATCTATCTATCTATCTATCATCTTTGATGTGACATTTTTAAATAGTTTGAATACTTTCTGTTGCCTTTATGGCCTCTCAGGGTCTTGAACACAGAAACTATGCTTCATTTACTCTTTCATCTCACATCACACATATAATAGGAACTGTGCAAGGTTTTATTAACCTGAATTTATTATTAAATAATATTTTGTCAATATTCTATAAGGTGATAAATTTAAATATTAGACACACAGCATTTAGAAAAGTTTACTTTTTTTTTTTTAAAGTTTACTTTTTTTAACATTTTATTTTACCAACCATATATACATTTTCCTATAAGGCATTAATTAGAAAGTGTGTGATTCTTTTTTAATTTACTTGGGTTAAATATGTGTTTGGTTCCCAAGTTTTTGCCAGACATCCTTCAAATAACAAACGCATTTATACATTTTTCCACCTAACAATATACATGTGTTAATTTATCTACCATATGCCAGACACTAAATTATACATGAGATGCAATCAATAATATTCTTATTTTAAAGTTAGAGTTAGTAGAGACATAAGATCTATACAGGTAAATGCTCACAGGAATTAGCAGACATGCTAAGGAAGTTGCCAAAATTCATAATCGAGGCATTTATACACAAAATGAGCTTTAAAAGTAAAAAGATATTTGTGAGTGTGTGTGTATGTGTAATCTTCTATATATATACCTTTATTCTATGAACATCTGGTTATTTAATAGCTTTTAGACCGTGCCTAATCATGGTGGCAGACATCACACATGTCTTCACGTCTATACTCAAAAGAGCTCTCCATTAGTGCTAACTAAATGCCTTATATTTCCTCCACTGAAAACCTCAAGGGTTACAAAGGTGACAAAAATGTGTCTGGAATGGTTTCAAGTACTGTAAATGTAATTTAAGGAGTGTTTAATATTGTATTTGCAGGAATGACAAAACCTAATATCAGGTGATAAAACCAATTACAGCTTAAACAACATGACTTCTGGGTTTTGCTTTGTCCTTCTGTCTTAATGTCTTTTCCTTATTGCTCAGAAATGACACCAACACATCCTATGAGAAGGTGACTACAAAGGCTATCGGATAACATTCTCTTTCCACCTCTGCTCTCCTCCCTTCTAACCAGAACTGTTCTCATATTTCATTCTCTTGCCATCTGTTATTTCTTTAAGCCTACTCCTCAATCCAAAGCTGGTACATTCCTCTTTAGCCAAGGAGAACAGACTGCCTGAAGACAGCTGACTGTCTTATCATCAGAAACCCCAGAGAGATTCAAGAGACTTGTGTTGGATCCTGTAGGTCCTTGGATAACCACAAGAGACTCCTTGGCCTTGTTGGTTTAGACCTAAATGATGAAAATAGGGCCAAACAACATGATACAAATAATTTTATAAGGTTTTCTTGACACTGTATTTAAGTTAAAACTGTTAAACCCCAAAGAGAAAGATTCTTATTTCCCATTCTTATCAAATTTTTACTTAGACCAATAAAGTCTGGCCACACCCATCTTATAAGAGCCACATCTACATTCTAGAAAAGTATGTTCTTCACTCTAACTAGCTGGACCTTTTACTGTGTTATTTAAGAATTTGATGCTGCTGTAAGTACATTTGAAACCACTAAGTTCTGCTGACTTATACTCTCTGGGTCTTGGGCGCCCATGTCTCAAAAAAATGATTTACCTAGAATGCTCATGCTCAAGTTCAATTTCTTATTCATGATTTTACTCCTTTGACTCAACCATGATTTTTACATATCTGTGTAGTTTCCTTTGGTGTTGACATCACACTGGAATCTACTCCAAGCATACTTGTGTTTTTTTCAGCATGATAGGTATCATCCTGCCTCAAACCTTTGTGCTTTCTACCCTCTACTGAAATGTTCTTCTCTAGTAACTTGCACAGTAACTGACCACCACCCTTCTCCAGAGCCTGGGTATACATGGGCTCCAAAGCAGTACTGTAAGACTGTCAGGCACCCATCTGACAGGTTCCGCACATGGCCGACACATAGGAGTTATAATAACTCTCCTTCCCTAGAGTGCTGGAGAGATCCCTAAGGAGTGGCTGACCTTGGAGAATATCAATATTCTGTATGGGCTCTATGTTAATCAGCTTGGGCTATTATAACATAATACCATTGACTAGGGGACTTCTAAACAACAGAAATTTATTTATCAGTGTTATGGATGATGGGTGTCTGTGATTAGGGTGCCAGGATGGCCAGATTTTAGGAAGAGCTTTCTTCTCAATTGCACACTGTTGACTTCTAGTTGTGTCCTCAACATGGTGGAAAGAGATGAGAGAGCTCTCTGGCCTTCCTTCTGTAAAGTCATTAATCCCATTCATGAGGGATTTACCCTCATGACCTAATGACCTCCAAAAGCCCTCATTTCCTCACACTGCACATTGGATTTTAAGATTTCAACATATGAATATTTAGAGACTCAAACATTCAGTCTATCACAGATTCCCTCTCCTCCTTTTAGAGTCCCAGAATATTCAGGAGAAAGCAGTAGATGAAGAGATTATCACATAAGGTATGCCTTTATCACATTACAAAGATGTCAGAGGAAAGAGTAGAAACATTTGAATAAAGAAGTGTGGATGAGTGGATCCTGTGAATGCTTAGATTACAAGGTTAGTGAGTTTTCATTATCCTAGGTGAGGTCATAAAGAATGCCAAGGGAAATAAAGTTTATAATAAGATTCCAGAGAGTCACATGTATGTTTTGAGGTATAGCAGAAACTTAATGAGCTTAGCATTTTGTGACATAATTATCAGACTTTTGGCTTTCCAAAACATTTCTAATGTAACCTTGGTAAGCATTTGAACTTTTGTCCTTTGGTGCTAAACTACATAGTTTCAGAAAGAGGGTATTTTGTTCTCCCCCTGAAAGAGTCACCTATGATGGAATTAATGATAGTTTAGGTTATTTGGAAGGTCTCCATCTTCCCAGGATAAAATGGTTCTCAATATACTTGGTAGGTTAAGAGTCACCTGAAGAACATCTAAAAAAAAATTCATGAATAAGCCTAAACACAGAACTACTGAATTAGCATCCCCATTGTTCCATCAAGATAGCATCACATTTCTTTGCACATAAAAATCTAGCATTCGGAAGTTTGTTTGTCTGCTTGTTTGTTTGTTTAGACAGGGAGAGAGAGAAAGGGAGGAGGGGAGGGGCAGAGGGAGAGAGATAAGATAAAGCAGGCTCTCTGCCCAGCACAGAGTGCAACGTGGGTCTCAATCGCACAACACTGAGATCATGACCTGAGCCAAAATCAAGAGTCCCATGGGGCGCCTGGGTGGCTCAGTCATTAAGCATCTGCCTTTGGCTCAGGTCATGAGCCCAGGGTCCTGGGATCGAGCCCCACATTGGGCTCCCTGCTCAGCAGGAGGCCTGCTTCTCCCTCTCCCCCTCCCTCCATTTGTGTTCTCTCTCTCGCTGTCTCTCTCTCTGTCAAATAAATAAATAAATAAATCTTTAAAAAAAAAAAAAAGAGTCCGATGCTTAACCGATTGAGCCACCCAGGAGACCCTGAAGTATGAAGTTTTTAACTTGTGAAAGGATTTCAATCTAAAATGAAACCAGAGAAAATGAAATGGAGAAGTTCACGCATACACCCTCAGAAGAATAGAACTTAAGAACTGAGAAACTGATTTCCCCTAAATGCCTCATTTATAGAAGACAGTCTTATCTCCTGATGAATGAACATCTAAGAATTTCATACCCTCTTCAAGCCAGTGAATTTCCTGCTTGGACTCTGGCTGGATTCCCCATCTTTGTGCTATTTGCCCATAAATACACTTTGCCCCCAACCCTCAACTGCTTTGCCTGTAGCTTGCTAGAACATGCTTATCCTGAATTACAATTCTGTTATTCCCAAATAAACTCAATTTCTGATAATACGAGATTGCTTTGGTTTACTTCCTTACTTAAGTTAACAAACTCTTTATCTCATTTAATAGACTTACTTTAATTGCAAATTTTCCTAAATATTTACTAAATGACTTTCTTCTAATGTAAAGAAAATGCAAAGTTTTATATAATTTATTTAAGTAATGACGTTTGGATATGGTCCCTTTATATTTTCTCTTTAAAAATTTTCCTTAAAGTAGTAGGCACACTTGACCAGGAGGTTACATTTAATTGAGGTCATGTTTCCTAACATTTGAGATTATTCTCACAGATCCTAATATTGTTCTCCATATAGTCACAAAATGGAATAGAAAGATAATGTCCTGTGAGTTAGGGAACCTGGCCCTGCAGGTAATTCATCTTGCTGGGTCTCAATTTCCTTAACTTTCCATCTGTAAACTAAGATTTTTTTTTCCAGTTTTGTTTGTATAGCGTCCCATGTCTTTCATGAGGCTTCAACAAACATGGTGAAAGTAACTTGACACAATGAAAACATCTCTTAAATTGACAGATACGGTGACATTTAGATGTCATCTCAAACATAAAATATATCAAACTAAAATCATTGCCTTTTTGTCAAAACCAGTTTCTTATTATGATTTCCTCTTTTCTGTCAAGGATCTTTCCCTTCAGTCATTCTCAATCTAAATTTTGGAGTCAGCCCTGACTCTAAGTTCTCATTATGGTCCATATGTAGGTGCCTAGCCCTATGCATTCTTATTCACCAGTATTGCTCAACATTTTTTTTTTTTTTGCTTTTTATTTCCTTTACCCATTCTGCTATAGTCTTAATGACTAATATATGCTAATACAAATTAAAATTCCAACTAAAAAATTTAAAAATTTCAGAGCACCTGGATGGCTCAGTCAGTTAAGCGTCTGCCTCCTCAGGTCATGATCCCAGGGTTCTGAAACGGAGCCCACCTTGGGCTCCAGGCTCAGCCGGGAAACTGCTTCTCCCTCTCCCTCAGCTCCTCCCTCCTCCTCTCCTTCCGCTTGTGCTCTGTCTCTCTCAAATAAATAAGTAAAATCTTCTTAAAAATATTAAAAGTTTCCTTTTCTAGCCAATCTTGATTAAATACCAAACTTTCTGTCTAGTATTTCAACATTTTCACAGCAAATGTCTTCTAAGTTGCTCCATTAAATGGTTACGATGTTTAATAGCAATTATTACTTAATGTGAGGGAATCACCTTAATTCTGTAATATGATTGAATTTAGTTGTCACACTATTATCACCAAATGAGACAAATTGAGGAATAAGAAAACTGAAGTTTAAAAATGTGGCTCGATGCCATACCATTTTGATCAGAGTAATGATTTGAACCAGGCTACCTGAGTTAAGTCTGTACTGGTAACTGCATTACATTGTCATTCACCCCAGGTTTTTTTGTCTCTGAATGCTTATTTGTCTCAGTACATCCTCCATTTAACATGCACTCCTTGCTCATTATTCTCTATCTGGACATATCTATCTTGGAAGACCAAGTTCAAGAATCTTTCTCAAATCCACGTGTTAGTTTTGCTCATGATGTTCTTGTTCTCCTTTACATTTTATTTACTGTCTCTAGTAGTCACTTGTTATCATGCTAATGATATCTTTTATTGGAATGCAATTGTATTTCTTGCGTTTCTATCACATAGGAATAGAACGCATGTCATATCACCAAAATGTCAAGTGTAGAGTCTTAGAGGGCTTTTCAGGAAAAATGTATGGATTCATGAAATCACATGTACTAAAACAAGTTATAAAATCTACACAAAATATGTTTGACAACTATACTCTGTCTGTTGTAAACAGAAAATAAATATCTAGATAAATTATATAAAAGCCTTAGTATACATTGGAGAATTCAGCACTGTTCTCTACCTAGATTTACAAAGAACATGGTTTTCTAATACTGGATTGATTTAGGAACCATAAACATCAGCCTGTTATTTTGTGGAGCAACAAATAATCCACAATACAGACAGTAACTTTCAAGATAAATTTATACTGATTATTTTCTTTCCTGATGTGCTATTAATATTGAGCTTTACTGAAAAACCCAACATGTTGCTCTTTTGAGAATAGTCAATGAAAACAATAAATAAAGTACCTTACTTAATATTGTTAGAATTTCCTAACAAGTGTGTATCGATAAAAAATATGCTTGATCAAAATAACAACAGTGAGTAATTCAAAACGGCTTTGCTTATACAGCTTAGAATAATAGTCAAAATTTATGAACTGTTCAGGGAGACTTGAAATTTTGACCTATTAACTTTAAATATGAGAAACCCAATAACTGAGTGGTTAAATAAATGGTGAAATTTACCAACAGAAACCAGAAACCAATATAAGCAGAGCAATTCTAGTTTAGAAATAATACACTATATTCTATTATTATACATCACTCTTTTTCCCAATTATTTATTTCTTTAAAGATTTTGTTTATTTATTTGTCAGAGAGAGAGAGTGTGTGCGCACAAGCAGGGAGAGCAGCAAGCAGAGGGAGAAGCACGCTTCCCACTGAGCAAGGAGCCCGAGGCAGGACTTGATCTCAGGACCCTAGGATCATGACCTGAGCCGAAGGCAGACGCTTAACCATCTGAGCCACCCAGGTGTCCCTTTTCCCCAATTCTAAATCAAATTTGAAATTATTTAAAATCTTTTCATATAAGATATTTTTTTTTCTTTTATTTCCACTTAACCATGGCATGGGATAGTTTGAAAATATTATCACATACTTTATTGTTTTTTTCTGCATTCTATAATTGTTTTTGCTAATATTGAAAATATAAAGGAAATAGACATTTTTAGTAAAATTTACTCACTTAGTAATTTGACTCCTTGCTTATTCAAAATGTTACCATTTATATGCATCCTTTTCTTCAAATGTGAAAAGAAAATTCATCTATTTGTCCAATCTACCTTCCATATTCTATCATGGCCCTCACCTTCACCCTTCATGTCAATTCTAAAGGGTGCTGTAAAATGAACCACAGGATTAATAACAATTCTTTAAGTTTTATTTCAAATCTCTAAGTTCACATTTTTAAGAAGATATATTGCAATTGAGTACATTTGATTATTTTCTAAATTTTTGCTTGTTTTAAAAGTAAACTTCATACCTCTTTTGCTTTGGATACAAGAAACACCAGAGTTCAAGAATTCACAGGTGAAGTTTCTCCATGAAATAATGAGTAAAAATGTGGCCGTGCTTGAAGGCAGACAGATCATGAGAGCAGGCTGCTGGAGAGTTGTTTTTCAATGATGTAGAGGGCTGCAGATAAGGGGAAGAGGGGGCAGTGTACCAGGTGCTGAATCAGAGGAATCTGGAGAATACTTGAAATTTGATGTCATAGCAGAACTGGGTTGGTGAGAGGAGCTACTTACAACCTCATTGAAAGAAAACTTATTATGAAATGATTTTTGTCAAGGCATGTGCTGATATGTCTTTCTTATAGAATTAAATCTTAGGTGATTTTGATATGTCTTTCTGTATTTCCATCATTCTCAAAATCAGTTATCCCCCTTCGTGTGCTGAATCACACAGAATTGCTGATAATTGACAATATTTGACTAAAAAGAGCAATTTTATATGGTTCAATCTATTGTCATAAACTAGTTCACATTTCCACATCTATTATGATATAAAAATCCATCTTCATTCTCTGTTTAGTTCCCTAGTTCTTATGAATAGATAATCGTATTCTTTTGGCAAATAACTGCTGGGTCAATCTGTAGATACAATTGAAAAATGATATGACTAATGTTTAGAAGAAACAGACAAGCTTGTTAACATATTGTAGTAATAAGTGAACATAAACTCAGTTGAATCTGACCAAGGTTATGCTGACATATGGATTAACTGAGACTGTTGAAGTGCTTCTATTTAAACATTGTGTGTACGTGTGTGTGTGTGTTTAATTAGTACATCAACAATTGCTGTTGGTGATGCTTTGGAGTCTGTGTTAAACGTTCACATTCAATTGCCTTCGGTAATCATTTTTTAGTATATATTCTACTTCCACTGTTTAATTTTCTTACACTCATTCTGCAAATTTCCTGTCCGCTTTCCCCTTAAATAATTTCTAGGCCTTTCATATTTCTTTCCCTACACTCCCAGTGGAATTTCTTTCATTAAAAATACTAGATTGACATTGCTAGTGAGATACACTTCTAATTTTTCCTCCCTATGCCGAGAAGTCTGAGACTATTCAAATTGTGATAGCACCAGTTGCACCAAAAGAGATACATTTGGGCCTAATTAACTTTTGTTCATTAAAAATGACCTTGTTGCTGTAAAAGGGTCATTAGACAGCCCCAGCCCTCCGAGAGATACATTTAGAAACATAGCAAAAAAGGAAATGATTTTTTTGGACACTTCTAGGTCTTCCAGCCATAGGATTTAGATAGCACTAGATAGTGGTGGTGTTATTAACAATATTAACATCATTAATAAGATGATCCATTTATTCAATAATGCAAATCGATGCTTTTCCCCAGGGAGCACTTAGTAGAGATATTCACTATCCTGGGATGTTGATGCCTGTATTCCTGGTGACTAATAAGCGTATAAAGAGGATATGTGGAAAACAGAATCTTCCATGATATACATATTACACAATATTAAATTACAGTACATTCTTCTTTTGAAAGAGAAAGGGGGATTTTGAAAATATAAGTTAATGTGGATTTTTGTATTTAACTCTCTTTGTTTTCTTATTTTTCCATAGGTCAAATACATAAGTTATTTTCAGTTTTTTGCTTTACTTATATTGTAACTCTATGAAGAGAAGCATGACTACAGCAGGATTTGGTAAAACCTATTTAGAAAATACTTCAATTCACCACCAGTTATAGCCCTGTTAATCTAGAAGAGGTTAGTTTAGGAAAATAATATATATTCTTACAGACTCCCTTTCCATATTTACTTAGATTTATTTTCTACAGTCATGTAAATATATATATATATTTAATTCAAAATCACACAATTGTGACTATTACTTTGTATTTGTAAACAATCCTCTTCACCTTTTTTGTTTTCTATTTTTACTTTTTTTCCTCAGGGTCTTCATCATATGTAAAACAAATGCAATAAACCTGCTTATGAGCTCTCCCAGTTATTATGTGGGGATGCCCTGTAATCAATAAATATGCCTGAATCCAAGTTTATATTAGTGAAAAATAAGAATACATATTACATCATTGAAAGGCTTCACATTATATTTAGACATGAAATAATTTTAATTTTGAACCTGGTATTTCTGAAATATATTTACTAACTCAAATTATCTATCTATCTATCTATCTATCTATCTATCTGGTAAGATAAGAAAGCATATGTTTAACAGTAATATAAGCTTGAATTTAAACTTTGAGCTAATATTTGCTGATATGGATAAAAAAAGTCATAGGTAAAATGATGCTGATTAAGAGGATACTTTTTTCACTTATATTAGAAGAAATATGTTATGGAACTGGGTGGGTCTTACTAACATTTATAGTGATTTCCTTGGTCTTCTTGGGTAAATCAAACTACTTCTCTGGGCCTCAGTTTTCTCCTCAATGAAATAAAGGGATTAAACTAGAATCAAGGCTCTGAAACCTGAATGCATATTAAAATTAAACTGAGAGCTTTAAAAATATATATATTTCTGCCCAAGTACATCAACAAGAGTTTGTCTGGAGTGGGTTTGAGCATCAGTATATTTTAAAGTCCCCAAACATTTTATAAAAGTGGATTAGATAACGTTTATGTTTCTTGCAGTTCAAAGAAGTCTGAAAAGAGACTAATAAACTAGATGTTGATATGATACAGCATTTAGAAACCAGTGAACCTAAAATATACCCTTATGGAAAACTTGAAATGAATGTGCTGTAGGAAAAAAAAAAAAAGATAATTCTTATTCGTTTCTTACTATTATGCACCACTGCCTGTGAGCATCAGCATGCGTTTCTAGGAATAGATTCTGCCCGGAGTTTTTAATGACTGAGGCATCCCACACTTGCCATTCATCAGAAACACATGCCCTGTGGGTAACCACTGTACAGTCTGCCTTCTTATAAAAAGTAATAGCAATTCGCTAAAGCCGTACAGTGAGAGCTAGAGAACATAAGCTTATTGTTTCAATTACTCCTCAATTTTTGGAAGGGAACATGGGAAAATAAAATCTAGCCTTAGTTTATGTTTCACAGATATTTCTCTGCCAAACAGAGGTATATGGTGGAGAAGATGAAAACAGGAATTTCAAGTAATCCGTAAGACTTAACTTCCAATGCATATATTTAGCTACAAAGCATAAAGCAGTGCTAAGATTAAAATGGCTGTAACTTGAAAAAAGTAGGGAGTTAAAATAAGGAAAACAATCTTCTTGACAAGTGTAAAAGAATTCAGCACATTTTTTCTAAGTTTTAATTAAGCTATTTCAATGAGTGTCAGAATATTTTTCTTATTTAGATAGCAAGAAATAATTTATTTACATATTATATATATCACAGGTATTTATATTTATATAGCATAATTATATATAAATATTAAATATATATAATCAAGAATGTTAAGATACTATATTGTCTAATTTCAATAAATGGCCTTGTTTCCCACTATAAATTATTATTAAAATTATAAATTATTCATCTAATCCTGAAAACAACCTGAACACTAAGTAGCTTATACAAAGAATTTGTTTCTCACTTATGTATGTGTTGTCAGCTCTGGGTCTGCTGAGCTCAACTCAGATCAGCTACTTGACTCTAAACTGTGGTTTGGGTTCAAGTCCTCTCCATATGTATCCACATTCTTTTTTTTTTTTTTTTTTTTAAATTTTATTTATTTATTTGAGAGAGAGAGAGAGAGAAGAGAGAGAGAATGAGAGATAGCACGAGAGGGAAGAGGGTCAGAGGGAGAAGCAGACTCCCCACTGAGTGGGGAGCCCGATGCGGGACTCGATCCCGGGACTCCAGGATCATGACCTGAGCCGAAGGCAGTCGCTTAACCAACTGAGCCACCCAGGCGCCCATGTATCCACATTCTGGGATCATGATTGGCTGTGCTATATTTTCTCTTGGCAGGAGAGAAAGCACAAAACAGTAGGCTGAGACATCATGCTCTAGAGGTCTCATCCTGGAACAGGCATGATGTTATAGCACACATATTTTCTTAGCCACAGCAAGTTTTATGCACAAGGTGGATTAATAATTTGTAAATAACATTTCATTCTACTCTAGTAGTTTATTCATCCATTCATTCAATTATCCATTCAGTCATCCCATTAAAAATTATACACATATATACTAAGAGCTGATTATGTTTTTGGCACAATCCATAGCACTGAAGATACAATAGTGAGAAAATAAACATAGCATCTTCTTTTCTTGAGTCCAAAGTCCAATGGAGCAGTTAATGATACTAATCAAACAACTTCACAAACACATTTATAAGTAAATATTTTTTAAAGTACAATTAAAGGAAAATACTAGGTGCTGTAAGTTACACAGTATAATTTTGGCATTCAAGAAGTTATCACGAAGAAAACAAATGAGCTGAGAACTTTTTATTGTTATCTAGCCAAAAATGCTGTGGCAGAAAGAAAGAAGAGTATTTGAGAGAAATGAAAGATTATCTGCAAATATTTTCTAATGACAGGGATCATGTTTGTTTGAAGGAAATTTCAAAAAGAGAGAAAAGAAAGATGAAAGAAAATTGTATGGACTGGAACTAAGAGGTGGGGTCAGATTATTCAAGACCTCAAAAACCATAGTAAAATTTTTGAACTTTTAACTAAGACCAGTAGGAAGCTGATGATTTTTTCTGATGAATGAATGAAGCTGATCATATTTTTTTTTCTTTTTGAACAAAAGTATGATAAGAGATATTCATATTTCCACTTAAAAATATTGTTTTGAATTCCTTAAAGATAGTAGAAGAAGAAAAAAGTGGATTTGAAATTTGTTCACCCAAGAGACATTTTAGTCTGTTCTGGCTTTATACTTTAGAAACAGATGCACTGGAGAGAAATTTTTGGAGATAAAACTCAATGTATTTAGTGAAAATTTAGTTGTAGTATGTGAGGGTGAGGGAGGTTGAAGGCTCAGTCTTATAATTCACGCTTACACAACTGGACAATAGAACTCTTAGAAGAAGTTTCTTTTGGCACATTTTCCTCTTTCTGTTTCCTAATTATTTTAGGTTGCAATGTTGGTTGCCCATGAAACTGCATATTCAGTTTTGTTACTATAAGGTAGTCCCTTGTCCACATATCAGAAATGAACTACAATATTTTTTAAGCAGAAACAATATAATCTATCTAAAAATACCACATGTGATAATTAAAATCACTTCAAAATAAGCAAGTCTTACAATAAATCAAAACTTATTACCAATATCTTAATGTCATCACAAATTTAATTGCTAAAAAATCACTATAAATAATAAAAAAGATCAGTCCATATAAATTATTTGATGTCCCTCATATTGGAATATAGTCACATCAAAGCCATTTTTGAGAGGGAAAATAAGGACAGTTATTAATCTTCAATTTTAGGTCACAGTGCTAGAATGGAATAATATTGTTTTCCACTTCATGCTGATCACTACTTGAACAAAAAATCATATATTTACCTCTTCAAATACATCATTTGTTCTGAAATATAGAGTTGGCCAAGTATATGGGAAAAAATCTTCTCATTATTAATTTGGATAGCTATCTACATATATCATACATTCTCCTGAAAATCTTTTGCTTCAGTAATTTTTAGAGTTCAAATAATTCATTTAAGAATAATTCAAAGTGGATCAAGATGGCAGAAGAGTAGGGGACCTGGATTTCGTCTGCTCCTAGGAATTCAGCTGGAGAGGGATCAAACCATTCTGAACACCTACGAACTCAACAGAGGATCAAAGAAAAGAATAGCAACAACTCGCTGAACAGAAAAGCGACGACTTTCTGGAAGGTAGGACGTGTGGAGAAGTGAATCCGAGGTGATATTTGGGAGGATAGACGGCGGGGGAGGGGGCCTCCGTCGGCCGCTTTTGGCAAGTGATAGAGCCGCGGAGCACAAAATCGGAACTTTTAGAAGTGGGCTCCGCTGAGGGACATCACTCAAGTGGCTAAGCAGGGGGTGGAACCCTTGCAGGACAGTGTGGTCTCAGGACCCTCAGGGTCACAGAAAGACCGGGGGTGCCTGAGTGTGGCAGAGCTCCTGGGTATCGCAGCGGGGAAGCCGGCTGCATAGAGGGAGCCGAGGTGCGGGCTCTCAACTCGGGGTTGTCATAACCTGTGACCCGTGTGGCACACACTGCTCCTCCAGCAGGCACCCAGCAAGCGGCAGATCTGGGGAGACTCCCCTTCCTTCCCTGGGAGGAGCGGCGCGGGAGTGCACTGCAGGGATCTGCTGGCTTTGGAGACTCCACATTGTGTCGGATGCCAGAGATAGAAATGCTGGTCACAGGCCGGGTGAGCACGGAGTGCAGCCGGAGACCAGGGAGACGGGAGTGACTGCTTTCTTCTGGGGGCTCACTGAGGAGCGGGGCCCCTGAGTTCTGGCTCTTCTGGAGTGGAGATTGGGAGGCCACCACTTGCACTGTCATCCTCAAAAGCTGTATGGAAAGCTTGCAGGGAACAAAAGCTCCTGAGAGCAAACCCTAGTAGATTACTTAGCCCGGACTGGCAAAGGCAGGGCAATTCCGCCCCCGGCAAAGACATCTGGGCACCATGGCAACAGGCCCCTCCCCCAGAAGATTAGCAAGAACATCCTGCCAAGACCAAGTTTACCAATCAAGGAGAAAGGCAGAACCCCAGAGCTAGGGGAATTTTGCACATAGAATTCATGGCATTTTACCCCATGATTCTTTAGTCTTTCAAAGTTAATTTTTTTAACTGCCTTTTTTTTTTAATTTTTGTTTTTCCCTTTTTCAACCAACATCTTATCAATCCCTTTATTAAAAAAATCTTTTTTATTTTTCATTTTTAGAGTCATATTCTATCCCTTCATAGTAGTTACCCTTATTTTTGGTACATATATATATATAAGTTGTTCTCTCTTTAAAATTTTGGGATACAGTTTTTTCTAACAGATCAAAATATACCCTAAATCTCTACTGTATGGCTTTGTTCTAATCTCCTGCCTGATCACATTCTCTCCCTTTATTTTTTTAAATCCTCTTCTTTTTTCAATCAACTTCTTATCAATTCCTTTTATAAAATATTTTATAATTTTCATCTCTACAGTCATATTCAAACCCTTCATCATATTAACCCTTATTTTTGTACATTTATAACTATTTCTTTCTTTAAAATTTTGGGAGGCACTTTCTTCTAACAGACCAAAATACGACCAAAATCTAGTGTAGGCCACTGATATATGCACCAACCTGATCATATTTGATCATATTCTTTTTTTTTTGTTTTGTTTTGTTTTATCTTTATCTTTCCCCCCCCTCTCTTTTTTTTCTTTCTTTCCCTATCTTTTCCCCTGTTTCAAGTTTTTTCTGGTTTGTTTAGTGTATATTTTCTGGGGACGTTCTTACCCTGTTAGTATTTTGTTCTTTCATTCATCTATTCTCCTCTGGACAAAATGACAAGACAGAAAAAATCACCTCAACAAAAAAGAACAAGAGGGAGTACTGACTGCCAAGGACCTAATCAATATGGACATTAGTAAGATATTGGAAATAGAGTTCAGAATGATGATTTTAAAGATACTAGCTGGGCTTGAAAAAAACGTGGAAGTTATTAGAGAGACCCTTTCTGGAGAAATAAAAGAACTAAAATTTAACAAAGTTGAAATCAGAAAGTCTACTAATGCAATAAAAGGTGCAATAAAAAATGGAGGCTCTGACTGCTAGGATAAATGAGGCAGAAGAGAGAATCAGTGATATAGAAGACCAAATGATGGAAAATAAAGAAGCTGAGAAAAAGAGAGATAAACAACTACTGGATCACAAGGGCAGAATTCGAGAGATAAGTGATACTATAAGATGAAACAACATTAGAATAATTGGGATCCCAGAAGAAGAAGAAAGAAAGAAAGGGGCAGAAAGTATATTGGAGGAAATTATAGGAGAGAACTTCACTAATTTGGTGAGGGAAACAGGCATCAAAATCCAGGAGGCACAGAGAACCACTCTCAATATCAATAAAAATAGGTCAACAACCTGACATCTAATAGTAAAACTTACAAGTCTCAGAGACAAAGAGAAAAATCTGGAAGTAGCTTGGGAGAAGAGATCTGTAAACTACAATGGTAGAAATATTAGATTGGCAACAGACCTATCCACAGAGACCTGGCAGGCCAGAAAGGACTGGCAAGATATCTTCAGAGCTCTAAATGGGAAAAATATGCACCAAGAATACTATATCCAGCTAAACTGTCATTAAAAATGGAGAGATAAAAAGCTTCCAGGACAAACAAAAACCAAAGAAATTTGCAAACACAAAACCAGCCCTACAAGAAATATTGAAAGGGGTCCTCTAAGCAAAGAGAGAGCCTAAAAGCAAAATAGACCAGAAAGGAACACAGACAATATACAGTAACTGTCACCTTACAGGCAATACAATGGCACTAAATTCATATCTTTCAATAGTTACCCTGAAAGTTAATGGGCTAAATGCCACAATCAAAAGACACAGCCTATCAGATTGGATAAAAAAACAAGACCCATCGATATGCTGTCTCAAGAGACTCATTTTAGACCCAAAGACACCCCCATATTGAAGGTGAGGGGGTGGAAAATGAATTACCATGCTAATGGACAACAAAAGAAAGCTGGGGTGGCAATCCTTATATCAGACAAATTAGATTTTAAAACAAAGACTCTAATAAGAGAAGAGGAAGGACACTATGTCCTACTTAAGGGGTCTATCCAACAAGCAGATCTAAAGATTGTAAATATCTATGCCCCTAACATGGGAGCAGCAAATTATATAAGGCAATTAATAAAAAAGCAAAGAAACACAATGAAAACAATACAATAATAATGGGGGACTTTAACCCCCCCTCACTGAAATAGACAGTTCATCTAAGCAAAAGATCAATGAGGAAATAAAGGCTTTAAATGACACACTGAAACAAATGGACTTCACAGATACATTCAGAACATTCCATCCCAAAGGAACAGAATGCACATTCTTCTCTAGTGCCCATGGAACATTCTCCAGAATAGATCACATCTTAGGTCACAAATCAGGTCTCAACCAGTACCAAAAGATTGGGATCATTCCCTGCATATTTTCAGACCACAATGCTTTGAAACTAGAACTCAAACACAAGAGGAAAGTCGGAAAGAACTCAAATACATGGAGACTCAAGAGCATCCTACTAAAGAATGAATGGGCTAACCAGTAAATTAAAGAAGAATTTTAAAAATTCATGGAAACCAATGAAAATGAAAAAACAACTCTTCAAAATCTTTGGGATGCAGCAAAGGCAGTCCTAAGAGGAAAGTATATAGCAATACAAGCCTTTCTCAAGAAACAAGAAAGGCCTCACATACACAACCTAACCCTACACCTCAAGGAGCTGAAGAAAGAACAGCAAATAAAGCCTAAATGCAGCAGAAGAAGAGAAATAATAAAGATCAGAGCAGAAATCAATGAAATACAAACCAAAAGAACAGTGGAACAGATCAACGAACTAGAAGCTAGTTCTTTGAAAGAATTAAAAAGATTGATAAACCCCTGGCCAGACATATCAAAAAGAGAAGAGAAGAAAAAGGACCCAAATCAACAAAATCATGAATCAAAGAGGAGAGATCACTAACAACAGCAAAGCAATACAAACAATTATAAGAACATATTATGAACAAATATATGCCAGGATATTAGATAACCTGGAAGAAATGGATGCATTCCTAGAGTTGTATAAACTAACAAAACTGAACCAGGATGAAATAGAAAACCTGAATAGACCTATAACCACTAAGGAAATTGAAGCAGTCATCAAAATCTCCCAACAAACAAAAGCCCAGGGCCAAATGGCTTCCCAGGAGAATTCTACCGAACATTTTTTTTTTTTCCTACCGAACATTTAAAGAAGAATTAATACCTATTCTTCTGAAACTCTTCCAAAAAATAGAAATGGAAGGAAAACTTTCAAACTCTTTTTATGAGGCCACCATTACCTTGATCCCCAAAACGGACAAAGACCTCATCAAAAAGGAGAATTACAGACCAATATCCTTGATGAACTTGCATGCAAAAATTCTCACCAAAATACTAGCCAATAGGATACAAAAGTACATTAAAAGGATTATTAACCACGACCAAGTGGGATTTATCCCTGGGCTACAAGTTTGGTTCAACATCCACAAATCAATCAATGTGATACAGTACATTAATTAAAGAAAGAACAATACCCATATGATACTCTCAATAGATGCAGAAAAAGCATTTGACAAAGTATAGCATCTTTTTTGTTCAAAGTATAGGGATAGAGGGTACATACCTCAATATCATAAAAGCCATCTATGAAAAACCCACAGTGAATATCATTCTCAATGGGGAAAAACTGAGAGCTTTCCCCCTAAGGTCAGGAACAAGGCAGGAATATCTGCTATCACCACACCTATTCAACATAGTACTAGATGTCCTAGCCACAGCAATCAGACAACAAAAAGAAATAAAAGGCATCTGAACTGGCAAAGAAGAAGTCAAACTCTCACTGTTTGCAGATGATATAATACTTTATGTGGAAAACACAAAGACTCCACCCCAAAACTCCTAGAACTCATACAGGAATTTAGTAAAGTGGCAGGATATAAAATCAATGCCCACAAATCAGTGGCATTCCTATACACCAACAACAAGGCAGAAGAAAGAGAAATTAAGGAGTCTATCCCATTTACAACTGCAACCAAAACCATAAGATACCTAGGAATAAATCTAACCAAAGAGGCAAAGAATCTGTACTCAGAAAATTATAAAATACTCATGAAAGAAATGGAGGAAGACACAAAGAAATGGAAAAAACGTTCCATGCCCATGGATTGGAAGAACAAATATTGTGAAGATATCAATGCTACCTAGAGCAATCTACACATTCAATGCAATCCCCATCAAAGTACCATCCACTATTTTCAAAGAAATGGAACAAATAATTCTAAAATTTGTATGGAACCAGAAGAGACCCCGAATAGCCAGAGGAATGTTGGAAAAGAAAAGCAAAGCTGGCGGCATCACAATTCCGGACTTCCAGCTCTATTACAAAGCTGTCATCATCAAGACAGTATAGTACTGGCACAAAAACAGACACATAGATCAATGGTACAGATAAGAGAGCCCAGAAATGGACCCTCAACTCTATGGTCAACTAATCTTTGCCAAAGCAGGAAAGAATGTTCAATGGAAAAAAAGACATTCAACAAATGGTACTGGGAAATTGAACAACCACATGCAGAAGAATGAAACTGGACCATTTCCTTACACCACACACAAAAATAGACTCAACATGGTTGAAAGACCTAAACGTGAGACAGGAGTCCATCAAAATCCTAAAGGAGAACAAACGCAGCAACTTCTTCGACCTCAGCCGCAGTAACTTCTTCCTAGAAATATCGCCAAAGGCAAAGGAAGCAAGGGCAAAAAGGAACTATTGGGACTTCATCAAGATTAAAAGCTTTTGCACAGCAAAAGAAACAGCCAACAAAACCAAAACACAACGGACAGAATGGGAGAAGATATTTGCAAATGACATATCAGATAAAGGGCTAGTATCCAAAATCTATAAAGAATTTATCAAACTCAACACCCAAAGAACAAATGATCCAATCAAGAAATGGGCAGAAGACATGAACATACATTTTTCCAAAGAAGACATCCAAATGGCCAACAGACACATGAAAAACTGCTCAATATCGCTCTGCATCAGGGAAATCCAAATCAAAACCTCAATGAGATACCACCTCACACCAGTCAGAATAGCTAAAAGTAACAAGTCAGGAAACAACAGATATTGGCGAGGATGCGGAGAAAGGGGAACCCTCCTACACTGTTGGAGGGAATGCAAGCTATTGCAGCCACTCTGGGAAACAGTATGGAGGTTCCTCAAAAAGTTGAAAATAGAGCTACCATATGACCCAGCAATTGCACTACTGGGTATTTACCACAAAGATACAAATGTAGGGATCCAAAAGGGTACATGCACCCCGATGTTCATAGCAGCAATATCCACAATAGCCAACCTGTGCAAAGAGCCAAGATGTCCATTGACAGATGAATGGATAAAGAAGATATGAGATATATATGTATATATATATATATATATATATATATATATATATATATATACACAATGGAATATTATGCAGCCATCAAAAGAATGAATTCTTGCCATTTTCTTCGATGTGGATGGAACTGGAGGGTATTATGCTGACCGAAATAAGTCAGTCAGAGAAAGACAGGTATCATATGACCTCACTGATATGAGAAATTCTTAATCTCAGGAAACAAACTGAGGGTTGCTGGAGTGGGGGTGGGGTGGGAGCGATGGGGTGGCTGGGTGATAGACATTGGGGAGGGTTTGTGCTATGTTGAGCACTGTGAATTGTGTAAGACTGTTGAATCACAGACCTGTACCTCTGAAACAAATAATACATTATATGTTAAAAAAAAAAAGAAGAAGAAAAAGATAGCAGGAGGGGAAGAATGAAGGGGGGGATATCGGAGGGGGAGACGAACCATGAGAGGCTATGGACTCTGAGAAACACACTGAGGGTTCTAGAGGGGAGGGTGTTGGGAAAATGTGTTAGCCCAGTAATGGGTATTAAAGAGGGCACGTACTGCATGGAGCACTGGGTGTTATATGCAAACAATGAATCATGGAACAGTATATCAAAAACTAATGATGTAATGTATGGTGATTAACATAACATAATAAAAATTAATTAATTAATTAATTAAAAAATAAAAAATAAAAATAGATTAAACATTAAAAAAAGAATAACTCAAAGTTGGTGGTATTATATTACAGAGAAGATGATTTGTCAATCATAGCTATGGTACTGATCTTGCTAATGTCCATTGTCAATCTAATGGTGTAGCAATACACAGAAATCATTAGATTATCAACATTAACATATTATCTGAGGCCAAATCTATTTCGCAGTATTTATTGAATTCTTAATACACAACGTGACCTGTGTCGGCATTGGTTACACATTAGCACCAACCTCAAAGACTTTAAAATCCAGCACATATAAAAGTCTAAATATTTTTCATGTTTTTTTTTTGTTTTTATTTATTTATTTGACAGAGAGAGACAGCGAGAGAGAGAACACAAACAGGGGCAGTGGGAGAGGGAGAAGCAAGCTTCCCATCAAACAGGGAACCTGTTGCGGGGCTTGATCCCAGGACCCTGAGATCATGTCCCGAGCCAAAGTCAGTCACTTAACCGACTGATCCACCCAGGCGCCCCAATATTTTTCATGTTTGTAGCATGGCTTCCATCTTTTAATCCAAAATGTTAAGGTCACAAACATGGATTAATTCTACCCAGGATTATAATGTTGTATTATGTCCTGTCGACTATTATTATTTATAACAATTTTCCTCCAACTTTCGTTTTCATTTTAAAATAATAGTTGTACCAAACCAAGATTTTTGAGTGTTGAGATGGTCAGGCTATGAACTAGAGCCTTAACTAATTTGTCTCAGTACTGAAAATTCTATGTTATAGTTGGCACTATTAATATCCATCATATTTTTGGAAGATTAACAAACAAAATTCACAAACTTAGTAGGCAGCAGATAGAAGTGTAATTCATACTAAATTCAGAGCTCATGATCTACACATCATAACAAGTTGTTAGTATAAGATATTGATCTCAGAGGCCTCTTTTGAGTTCCCAAAGAGATTGAATGAAAGGGCAGATAGGTCTTAATTGGGGGTCAAAACAAATTGACATTTGCTCTTTCTCGTATTAGAACTACAATAAAATGTTCCTGAGACCAACATTTCCTAAACTAAAAAGAAAAAGAGAGAGAGAGAGAGACATATTTGTCATCCATTAATCTAAAATTAAAATGTCAAACAAAACATTCTCAAACATTTTTTCTGATACCAATCCTGACAGAGGAGATTCACATGCATAGCGCACCCCATCAGCTAGCACCATCTAGGATGAATTGGTGCAGGCTCAGCTCCTAAAACTATGTCAGCAAACACTGCAGCTTTCTTCCTACTGATCCCTATTAATCCCTTTGCTAGCAAAGTCTGCGTTAAAAATATTTAAGTTCCAAATGCATTCATCTTACCCAGGCTTTTAAATATAAATCAAAGAAAGACTGAAAAATGAAGTACCAAGGAAGTGAATACCTAAAGAAGAAAGAAGAAGAAAAAAAAAAAAGATGAGCATAGGTTTTGAAATATTTCAGAGCGTAACTCAAGCTGGTTTGTATGTTCTCTCTTTCTTTGGGTATTTTTTATGTTTGAAGAGAAGTTCCTGTTCTCACAGAGAGAGCTACTAAGCAAAGTAAGTGGAAAACAGGAAGAAAGGAGGAAAGAGTCCTTTTAAGACTAATACTTTTTTCATGTATTTATACTTATTTTTTAAATCAGTCTTTTTTGGAATGGAGTATAACTGTATGTAGGAGTTTTAAAAAGCTCAAAGAATATATTGAAGCATTTCTAATTTATAAGGTTTTTTCCAGATTTATTGAAATATAATTGACATATAACATTGTGTAAGTTTAAGACTACAACCTGATGTCTTGATATATGTTTATGCCAGGACATGATTACCACAATAAGGTTAGTTAACACGTCCATCGCCACACAGAGTTCCCATTTTTTATGTTCGTGGTGAGTATATCTAAGATTTACTCTCAGCAAATTTTGAGTAAACAATACGGTATTATTAATTAACCAAAGTCACCATGTTGCACATTAAAACATCATAACTAATTTATCTTATTTACCTTATATAAATAAAATTTGTACCTTTTGACTAACGTTTCTCCCCATTTCTATACCTACAATTCTAAGTCAATAATTGTGGTTAAGTATTCATTATAGACCTCATTCTATGTGAGGACATGAGGTTGTTACACAAGAATTGTTCTTTTCCAATAAGACTTTAATAAATTTGAGAAAGACCACTCTTGTAGATATTGGAAAATCAAGTGACAATATTTCAGTGTAAGATTAACCACCGAATTGTGTAGTAGAATGAATGTGTTTTCCCCAGGCCCAGGCCCACTACCTTCCAGAGCTCATCATACCTCACTCCCTTCAGAAGTCAAAGACTCTGTGCTTTGGTGATGCTTTCAAATGTCTGGCTGTGGCCAAGAGGCATTTACTCATACAAGGCAAAAAAAAAAAAAAGAAAAAAAAAAAATCATAGCATGGGAGCACATCTTTCTGTTGAAAGAGTCTCTGATGATATATGGGAAATGGTTGATGGAAAGCATTTTTTTCTGTAGGAAGGTGAAGTCCCCTAGCCTCTATTCAGGGAAGGTAAGCTGCTTACTTGAATGGGGATTTAATATTGTCAAGCTATTACTTTGTCTCCCACTTGTCTGGCTGCACATGGTTCTGCTATCATTTGATGCTCTCATCCAAAGCCCTCAGGTTATATCCTTCAGTTTTGACACTAGGTTTCCTTCATGGTTATGATCCAGTATCTTCTCTACCCACTTCAGATCCCATATGACCCTCCTTTACTCTTACATGGGCCTCTGAAGATTTCTTTTCCTCTCCATGCTCTTTCTAAAGTTTTTTAGGGGATTAATTGGATATTCATATCCCCTCTGTCTGTATTATTTTGACATCAAGAGCCTGGTTACAATTATTTTTTTATATAGAAGTTGTGTCTTTTTCTTTGCATTCCCACTATGATAATTCTAGGCATTTTTAAGGTACTTGAACCCCTTCAAATGAAAAAGGAAGGAGTAGGGTGTACACAAACACAATGATGAATATTTCAAGATTTTTTTCTCTTTAAAGTAACATAATAGGATCTGCAGTTTAACTGTTTCCCAGACTTCATTCTCACATTTCCAGTCGCCTGCTGATCATATTTTAGCATCTGTTCTACATGCATCTAAACAAAAAGTGTTTACATTGATCTTTCAAACCTGCTACTCTTACTGAGCACTATTTCTTCTTGCCTTTACTCCTATTTTGTCATTCACCTGACCTTGAAAAATGATAGTGATACTGTCTGTTCCCATTGCTATCATAATTACTTGCCTGAACTTTTAGTGATTTCCTATTTCTTTAATCAATTTGAATCCTTTCCCCAATCAGGTGTTCTATTTGTATCAGTTATTGCTATTGTATTAATATGTCCCTTGTTTTAAATATTATCATAGAAATGTAGGCACATAATAAAAAGTAATATAAAATGGTTCAGAGAAGCTTGTGCTAAAAGAGAAAGGATTTTTCCTCCATGTTCTGTTCCCAGTCCAGTTTCTCAGATTCAGCAATATTTGTTTGGACATAGCTCCTGATTTGGAGATTACTTAAATAATACTTTCTAATTTATCAATTTAGCATAGCATCTTGATGCTCTCCTATGAAAGAGGAGGATTTAGTTCACAGACATAAAACTTCATCTCTTTCCCTCTTCCCATTCAATGAAAATTATTATTTTAATCATTTTAATGAATATCACTTTACATTTAATATGCACATTTCATTTGAGGAGGAATTTCTACCTTCAGTTTTCACAGCAATCTGCCTTCTCTCCCACTGGAGTCCCTTCCTCTTTTATCTTGAAATACTTCTTTTTCTTGCTTTATTTTTCATAGTACTGGTTCTCTCAGATTTTCTGTTTTGCAGACATTTATAGAAATCTTTTTTAAACTGAGGGTCCCCTTTTATTGCTTTTTTTCTGTTATAAGATTATCCTTTGATATAATTTTATTGGTGCTTTGGGGGGAAAAAAAGCAGAGTAAAAGCTTGAACTCAGCCATCTTAAAAGATAAGCAATTGTACTAAACTCTCCAATGTACTTTTTGCTTTTAAACATTCTATAATGTCCTGGTTTCTTTTTTTTTTTTAAAGATTTTATTTATTTATTTGACAGAGAGAGACACAGTGAGAGAGGGAACACAAGCAGGGGGAGTGGGAGAGGGAGAAGCAAGCTTCCCGCAGAGGAGGGATCCTGATGCAGTGCTCGATCCCAGGACCCTGGGACCAGGACCTGAGCCAAAGGAAGACACTTAGCGACTGAGCCCCTCCGGCGCCCCTATAATGCCCTGGTTTCTATTAAGGAGCACTCCCAGAAAACTAGCAGCACGGGGCAAAGTAAGTTAGGCTGTGATGAGTCACATTAGCTGAGTTAACTCATCAGCATTATCCTGAATTGTGGTAAGGAACCAAATCTTTACCGCCAAATAACCAGTCATTGGATTAAAGCTGCCTCAGGAAGGAGCTTGATGGATGAGTACTGTGTGCCACCAACACCCCCAGCAGAAGGAAATTTAATTCTCATTCCTAAGGGTGAGTCTGAACTGCTCAGCACAGTATCAACTCCAACCACAAAATCCAAAATCTGGATATGGAATTCAAAACTGTGTCCAGTATCTCCTTAATACATTTATATAGTTTCATTTCTCAGAACTCCCCAGTATGAATCCAAGTATTCTAGTAAAACTATAGTACACCTCATTGTTTCATAATCCTTTCTTTTCCTGTCTTTGACACCCTCTGAGCTCAACTCAGATGTCACTTTAAATAAGAAGCTATTTCTGATCAAGCAAGTTACAATGGCCTTTCCTGCCTCTGATTTCTTCTAGAATATTTTAATATAGCTAATTGTATTTATGTCATTTCCTTGTGTTATAATCATTAGAGTATAACTCTTACTTCATCGTTAGATTGTGACAAGGAAATCCATAATAGTTATTTAAATAGTTATTAAAAGATTATTAAAATGAGAAAATAAAAATAAAGAAAGTAAAAACTTGAACTATGTAGATAAGACTGAAGACAAGGAAATTGGATTTAAACTGAGTTTTCAAGTCTTGGTGAGTAGGCATGACTTTCTTCATCTCCCTAGGAATCCTGAGGTTAAATGAGGACTTGCTACTTTGTGCTTTACTGCTTGTGAAGCTTAGGTCACTGATTCCAATACTTAATTACCATGTGACCTTGAATGTCTTACTTACCTTTCCAAACATCAGTTTCTTACTCTCAAAAACATAATATTTCTAGGTATAAAAGAGGATTGAATGAGATAACATTTTTAAAATCATCACTTTCTGGGACGCCTGGGTGGTTCAGTTGGTTAAGCATCTGCCTTCACCTCAGGTCATAATCTCAAGGTCCTGGGATCGAGTCCAGCATCAGACCCCCTGTTCAGTGGGGAGCCTGCTTCTCCCTCTGCCTGCCACTCCCCCCTGTTTGTGCTTTCTGTTTGTCTCTGACAAATAAATAAATAATATCTTTTTAAAAAAAATAAAAAATATATAAAATCATCACTCTCTCACACTTACTGGTGGAATCCTCAATTCTCCATCTAAAATGCAACTTTGGAGAGCCTGGGTGGTTCAGTCGGTTAAGTGTCTGACTCTTGGATTCTGTTGGTCATGATCTCAGGGTCCTGTGATTGAGCCTCAAGTTGGAGCTGCACGTCAGGCTCTGCACTCAGTGTGGAGTCTGCTTGAGATTCTTTCCCCCATTCTCTCCCCCACCCCCTACTCCTCCCCTACTCACACACACTTTCTCTCTCTAAAATAAATAAATAAAATCTTTTTAAAAATTGTACCTGGGGGAAGGAGCAAAATGGCAAAAGAGTAGGAGACCTGGATTTCATCTGGTCTCAGGAATTCAGTTGAATAGGGATCAACCATTCTGAACACCTACGAACTCAACAGGAGATCGAAAAGAAGAATAGCAACAACTCTCTGAACAGAAAAACGACCACTTTCTGGAAGGTAGGACGTGCGGAAAAGTGAATCCGAGGCGATATTTGGGAGGATAGACGGCGGGGGAGGGGGCCTCCGTCGGCCGCTTCTGGCAAGTGATAGAGCCACGGAGCACAAAATAGGAACTTTTAGAAGTGGGCTCGGCGGAGGGACGTCGCTCCAGTGGCTAAGCGGGGATGGAACCCTCATGGGACAGTGTGGT
The DNA here is from genome assembly GCF_003265705.2 of Callorhinus ursinus. Taxonomy (NCBI): domain Eukaryota; kingdom Metazoa; phylum Chordata; class Mammalia; order Carnivora; family Otariidae; genus Callorhinus; species Callorhinus ursinus. The sequence goes on along the minus strand of NW_027397065.1, from coordinate 76,127,527 downwards.
CTCAGGACCCTCGGGGTCACAGAAAGACCGGGGGTGCTTGGGTGCAGCAGAGCTCCCAGGTATCAGAGCAGGGAAGCCGGCTGCAGAAACAGAGCTGCGGTGCGGGCTCTCAGCTTGGGGTGGCCATAAACTGTGATCGGTGACACAGACGGGCTACTACTCCCAGCAGGGACCCAACAAGCGGCAGATCCGGGGAGACTCCCCTTCCTCCCCCGGGAGGAGCGGCGCGGGAGTGCACTGCAGGGATCTGCTGGGTTTGGAGACTCCACACGGGGTCGGGTGCCAGAGATAGAAACGCTCCGTCACAGGCCAGGTGAGCACGGAGTGCGGCCGGAGACCGGGGAGATGGGAGTGACTGCTTTTCTCTGGGGGCGCACTGAGGAGTGGGGCCCCAAGATCTCGGCTCCTCCAGGCCGAGATTGGGAGGCCACCATTTTCACTCTCGTCCAAAGCTTACTGAGAGCTTGCAGGGAACTAAAGCTCCCGAAAGCAAACCCGAGCAGATTACTTAGCCCGGACTGACAAGGGCGGGGCAATTCAGCCTCCTTCAGACATTTGGAAACCACAGGAACAGGCCCCTCCCCCAGAAGATCAGCACGAACAGCCAGCAAGCCAAGACCAAGTTTACCGATCAAGGAGAACGGGACAACTCCAGCGCTAGGGGAATACTGCACATAGAATTCGTGGCTTTTTACCATGATTCATCAGTTTTTCAAAGTTAATTTTTTTAATTTTTTTTGAATTTTTCTTTTTCCCTTTTTCAACCATCTTATCAATTCCTTTTTGAAAAAAAAATATTTTTCATTTTTAGAGTCATATTCCATCCCTTCATAGTAGATACCCTTATTTTTGGCATATATATATAAGTAGATCTTTCTTTAAAATTTTGAGATACAGTTTCTTCTAACAGATCAAAATATACACTAAATCCCTACTGTATGTCTTGTTCTAGTCTCCTGCCGGATCACATTCTCTCCCTTTTATTTCTTTTTTTTTTAAATGTTCTTCTTTCTTTTTTCAAACAACTTCTTATCTTATTAATTCCTTTTATAAAATCTTTTATGATTTTCATCTTTACAGTCATCTTCCATCCCTTCATTGTATCAACCCTTATTTTGTACATATATAAGTCTTTCTTTCCTTACCTTTTTGGGAGGCACTTTCTTCTAACAGACTAAAATACACCCAAAATCTTGTGCGTGGCACTGATCTATGCACTAGCCTGATCATATTTGATCATATTCTGTTTTTGTTTTGTTTTGTTTTGTTCTGTTTTTGTTTGTTTTTATCTTTTTCTTTTTTTTTCTCTTTCTTCCCCTTTCTTTTCCCCTGGTTTCAGGTCTTTTCTGATTTGTTTAGAGTATATTTGCTGGGGACATTGTTAACCTGTTAGCATTTTGTTCTCTCATTCATCTATTCTCCTCTGGACAAAATGACAAGATGAAAAAAATCACCTCAGCAAAAAGAACAAGAGGTAGTACCGACTGCCAGGGAACTACTCAATACGGACTTCAGTACGATATCGGACCTAGAGTTCAGAATCATGATTTTAAAGATATTAGCTGGGCTTGAAAAAACATGGAAGTTATTAGAGACACCCTTCCTGGAGAAATAAAAGAACTAAAATCTAACCAAATCAAAATCAAAAAGGCTATTAATGAGGTTCAATCTAAAATGGGTGCACTAACTGTTAGGATAAATGAGGCAGAAGAGAGAATGAGCAATATAGAAGACCAAATGATGGAAAATAAAGAAGCTGAGAAAAAGAGATAAACAACTACTGGATCACAAGGGCAGATTTGGAGAGATAAGCGATACGATAAGACGAAACATTAGAATAATTGGGATCCCAGAAGAAGAAGAAAGAAAGAAAGGGGCAGAAGGTATATTGGAGCAAATTATAGTAGAGAACTTCCCAAATGTGGGGAAGGAAACGGGCATCAAAATCCAGGAGGTATAGAGAACCCCTCTCAAAATCAATAAAAATAGGTCAACACCCTGACATCTAATAGTAAAACTTACGAGTCTCAGAGACAAAGAGGAAATCTTGAAAGCAGCATGGGAGAAGAGATATGTAAACTATAATGGTAGAAATATTAGATTGGCAACTGACCTATCCACAGAGACCTGGCAGGCCAGAAAGGACTGGCATGATATCTTCAGAGCACTAAATGAGAAAAATATACAGCCAAGAATACTGTATCCAGCTAGTATGTCATTGAAAATTGAAGGAGAGATAAAAACCTTCCAGGACAAACAAAAACTAATGGAATTTCCTAACACGAAACAAGCCCTACAAGAAATACTGAAAGGGGTCCTCTGAGCAAAGAGAGAGCCTAAAAGCAGCATAAACCAGAAAGGAATACAGACAATATACAGTAACAGTCACCTTACAGGCAATACAATGGCACTAAATTCATACCTTTCAATAGTTACCGTGAATGTAAATGGGCTAAATGCCCTAATCAAAAGACACAGGCTATCAGATTGGATTAAAAAACAAGACCTATCGATATGCTGTCTCCAAGAGACTCATTTTAGACCCAAAGACACCCCCAGATTGAAAGTGAGGGGGTGGAAAACCATTTACCATGCTAATGGACACCAAAAGAAAGCTGGGGTGGCAATCCTTATATCAGACAAATTAGATTTTAAAACAAGGATTGTAATAAGAGATGAGGAAGGACACTATATCCTACTTAAAGGGTCTATCCAACAAGAAGTTCTAGCAATTGTAAATATCTATGCCCCTAACATGGGAGCAGGCAATTATATAAGGCAATTAATAACAAAAGCAAAGAAACACATTGACCACAATACAATAATAGTGGGGGACTTTAACACCCCCCTGACTGAAATGGACAGATTATCTAAACAAAATATCAACAAGGAAATACTTTAAATGACACACTGGACCAAATGCACTTCACAGATATATTCAGAACATTCCATCCCAAAGCAACCAAATACACATTCTTCTCTAGTGTCCATGGAACATTCTCCAGAATTGATCACATCCTAGGTCACAAGTCAGGTTGCAACCAGTACCAAAAGTTTGGGATTATTCCCTGCATATTTTCAGACCACAATGCTATGAAAATAGAACTCAATCACAAGGAGGAAGTCAGAAAGAACTCAAATACATGGAGGCTAGAGAGCATCCTACTAAGGAATGAATGGGTCAACCAGAAAATTAAAGAAGAATTTTAAAAATTCATGGAAACCAATGAAAATGAAAACACAACTGTTCAAAATCTTTGGGATACACCAAAGGCAGTCCTAGGAGGAAAGTATATAGCAATACAAGCCTTTCTCAAGAAACAAGAAAGGTCTCAAATACACAACCTAACCCTACACCTAAAGGAACTAGAGGAAAAACAGCAAATAAAACCTAAACCCAGCAGGAGAAAAGAAATAATAAAGATTAGAGCAGAAATCAAAGAAATAGAAACCAAAAGAACAGTAAAAGAGATCAACCAAACTAGGAGATGGTTCTTTGAAAGAATTAACAAGATTGATCAACCGCTGGGCAGACTTATCAAAAAGAAAAGAGAAATGACCCAAATCAACAAAATCATGAATGAAAGAGGAGAGATCACAACCAAGACCAAAGACATAGAAACAATTATAAGAACATATTATGAGCAACTATATGCCAGCAAATTAGATAACCTGGAAGGAATGGATGCATTCCTAGAGATGTATCAACTACCAAAATTGAACCAGGAAGAAATAGAAAACCTGAACAGACCTATAACCACTAAGGAAATTGAAGCAGTCATTAAAAATCTCCCAAAAACAAAAGCCCAGGGCCAGATGGCTTCCCAACGGAATTCTACCAAACATTTAAAGAAGAATTAATACCTATTCTCCTGAAACTGTTCCAAAAAATAGAATGGAAGGAAAACTTCCAAACTCATTTTATGAGGCCAACATTGCCTTGATCCCAAAACCAGACAAAGACCCCATCAAAAAGGAGAATTACAGACCAATATCCTTGATGAACATGGATGCAAAAATTCTCAGCAAAATACTAGCCAATAGGATCCAACAGTACATTAAAAGGATTATTCACCATGACCAAGTGGGATTTATCCCTGGGCTGCAAGGTTGGTTCAACATCTGCAAGTCAATCAACGTGATACAATACATTAACAAAAGAAAGAACAAGAATCATATGATCCTCTCAATAGATGCAGAAAAAGCATTTGACAAAGTACAGTACCGTTTCTTGATCAAAACTCTTCAGAGTATAGGGATAGAGTGTACATACCTCAATATCATAAAATCATCTATGAAAACCCACAGTGAATATCATTCTCAATAGGGAAAGGCTGAGATCTTTCCCCCTAAGTTCAGGAATGCGGCAGGGATGTCCACTATCACCACTGCTATTCAACATAATATTACGAGTCCTAGCCACATCAATCAGACTACAAAAAGAAATCAAAGGCATCCAAATCAGCAAAGAGGAAGTCAAACTCTCACTCTTTGCAGATGATATGATGCTTTATGTGGAAAACCCAAAAGACTCCACCCCAAAGCTGCTAGAACTCATACAGGAATTTAGTAAAGTGGCAGGATATAAAATCAATGCACAGAAATCCGTGGCATTCCTATACACCAACAACAAGACAGAAGAGAGACAAATCAAGGAGTCGATCCCATTTACAAGTGCACCGAAAACCATAAGATACCTAGGAATAAATCTAACCAAAGAGGCAAAGGATCTGTACTCAGAAAACTATAGAATACTCATGAAAGAAATTGAGGAAGACACAAAGAAATGGAAAATCGTTCCATGCTCAGGATTGGAAGAACAAACATTGTGAAGATGTTAACACTACCTAGAGCAATCTACACATTCAAAGCAATCCCCATCAAAATACCATCCGCTTTTTTCAAAGAAATGGAACAAATAATCCTAAAATTTGTATGGACTAGCCAGAGAAATGTTGAAAAAGAAAAGCAAAGCTGGCGGCATCACAATTCCGGAGTTCCAGCTCTATTACAAAGCTGTCATCATCAAGACAGTATGGTACTGGCACAAAAACTGACACATAGATCAATGGAACAGATAAGAGAGCCCAGAAATGGACCCTCAACTCTATGGTCAACTAATCTTTGACAAAGCAGGAAAGAATGTCCAATGGTAAAAAAACCGTCTCTTCAACAAATGTGTTGGGAAAATTGGACAGCCACATGCAGAAGAATGAAACTGGACCATTGCTTTACACCACACACAAAAATAACTCCAAATGGTTGAAAGACCAAAACGTTAAGACAGGAGTCCATCATAATCCTAAAGGGGAACAGAGGCAGCAACTTCTTTGACCTCAGCCACAGCAACTTCTTCCTAGAAACATCACCAAAGGTAAGGGAAACAAGGGCAAAAATGAACTATTGGGATTTCATCAAGATAAAAAGCTTTTGCACAGCAAAAGAGACAGCCAACAAAACCAAAAGACAACCGACAGAATGGGAGAAAATATTTGCCAATGACATATCAGATAAAGGCTAGTATCCAAAATCTATAAAGAACTTATCAAATTCAATACCCAAAGAACAAATGATCCAATCAAGAAATAGGCAGAAGACATGAACAGACATTTTTCCAAAGAAGACCTCCAAATGGCCAACAGACACATGAAAATGTGCTCAACATCGCTCGGCATCAGGGAAATCCAAGTCAAAACCTCAATGAGATACCACCTCACACCAGTCAGAATGGTTAAAATTAACAAGTCAGGAAATGACAGTTGTTGGCGGGGATGTGGAGAAAGGGGAACCCTCCTACACTGTTGGTGGGAATACAAGCTGGTGCAACCAGTCTGGAAAACAGTATGGAGGTTCCTCAAACTGCTGAAAATAGAGCTACCATATGACCCAGCAATTGCACTATTGGGTATTTACCACAAAGATACAAATGTAGGGATCCAAGGTGGTACATGCACTCCAATGTCTTTAGCAGCAATGTCCACAATAGCCAAATTGTGGAAAGAGCCAAGATGTCCATCGACAGATGAATGGATAAGGAAGAAGTAGTGGTATATATACACAATGGAATATTTTGCAGTCATCAAAAGGAATGAGATCTTGCCATTTGCAACAACGTGGATGGAACTGGAGGGTGTTATGCTGATTGAAATAAGTCAATCATAGAAAGTCATGTATCATATGACCTCACTGATATGAGGAATTCTTAATCTCAGGAAACAAACTGAGGGTTGCCGGAGTGGTGGGGGGTTGGGAGAGATGGTGTGGCTGGGTGATGGACATTGGGGAGGGTATGTGCTATTGTGAGTGCTGTGAACTGTGCAAGACTGTTGAATCACAGATCTGTACCTCTGAACCAAATAATGCAATATATGTTAAGAAAAAAAAAAAGAAGAAGATAGCAGGAGGGGAAGAATGAAGGGGGGGAAATCGTAGGGGGAGACGAACCATGAGAGACGATGGACTTTGAAAAACAAACTGAGGTTCTAGTGGGTAGGGGGTGGGGTGATGGGTTAGCCTGGTGATGGGTATTAAGGAGGGCACATTCTGCATGGAGCACCGTGTGTTATGCACAAACAATGACTCATGGAACACTACATCAAAAACTAATGATGTAATGTATGGTGATTAACATAAAATTTTTAAAAAATTTGTACCTCCAGGGTTAAAGAAATTATGAATGTTTTAAACACTTCGTTTTTTCAAATTTGATATTTTATTTAGCATATTTATGACTATTATGTTCAGTTAATACATACTACTTTTTTATTGTAGTAAAAACACAATGGGAAACGTATCTCCTTAGATTTTTAAGTGCAAAATACAGCATTGTTAACTACAGACACAGTGCTGTACAGCAGATCTCTAGAACTTATTTATCTAGCGTATACCTATCAAAATCCATGGCTTACTGTTTTGATTGCTATATACTCCACATTTCCCTCTCCCCCAGTCCTGGCACCTGTCATTCTACTCTGTATATCTGGGGGTTTGACTATTTTAGGCAACTCATATAAGTATTTGTTTTTCTGTGACTGGGTTATTTCACTTAGAAAAATGTCTTCCAGGTTCATTATGTTGTTGTTGCATATGGTAGTATTTCTTCTTTTTTAAGTCTGATAATATACCACATTTGCTTTATCCATTCACCTTTTATGAACATTTCAGTTATTTCCATGTTTTGGTTATTATAACTAATACTAAAACAAACATGAGAGTGTGAATTTCTTTTTGAGTTCCTGTTTTCCATTCTTTTGTGTGTATACCCAGAAGTAAAAATGCTGGATCAAGTGATACTTTTATTTTTATTTTTTTGAGAAACTTCCACACTGTCTTCCATAGTGGCTACACCCATGTTGTAGTCCCAACAAGGTACAAGTGTTCGAGTTTTTCCACATCTTCACCAACACTTGAATCTTTTCTCTTTTTGTTTTAGCCATGCTAACTGGTATGAGGTGATACCTCATTGTGGTCTTGATTTGCATTTTCCCAATGATTTGTGATATTAAATTCTTTTCATATGCCTGTTGGCTATTCATATGCTTTTTGGAGAAATGTAAATGTATTCAAGATTTTTGCCTGCTTTGCAAGTTATTTGTTTGTTTTTTTACACCTTGTGGAGTTGTAGGAGGTCCTTATATATTTTTGATATTTTTTTTAAAGATTTTATTTATTAATTTGACAGAGAGAGACACAGTGAGAGAGTGAACACAAGCAGGGGGAGTGAGAGAGAGAAAAGCAGGCTTCCCGCTGAGCAGGGAGCCCAATGCAGGGCACAATCCCAGGACCCTTGGGATCATGACCTGAGCTGAAGGCAGACGCTTAACGACTGAGCCACCCAGGCACCCATTATATATTTTGGATATTAACTTAATATATTTTCCCATATTATAAATTGCCTTTTTGTTGTTGTTGTTGATTGTTTCCTTCACTGTGGAGCTTTTTAGTTTGATGTAATCCCATTTGTCTGTTTTTGCTTTCGTTGCCTGTGTTTATTGTATCACATCCAAGAAATTATCGCCAAGGCCAAAGTTATGAATCTTTCACCTAGGTTTTCTATGAGTCATAGAGTTTTGCATCTTAAATTTCAGTCATTAATCCATTGTGATTTTATTTTTATATATGGTGGAATATAAGGGACCAATCTCATTTTTTGCATGTGGCTATCCAGTTTTCCCACCACCATGTGCTGAGGAGGTTATCCTTTCCTCATTGTGTGGTCTTGACATCCTTGTTGAGGATGATTTGACATTTATGTGTGGTTTTTTCAGTTTTCCATTTTGCTCCATTTGTCTGTCTGTGTTCATGGCAATGGCTTACTGTTTTGATTGCTATAGTTTTGTAATATGTTTGGAAATCAGGAAGTATGAGGAGGCTCCATCTTTATTCTTCTTTCTCAAAATTATCTTGGCTAGGCAAGGTCTTTTGGATGTCATACGAATTTTAGGATTTTTTTTCAATTCTGTAAAACAATTCCTTTTGAATTTTGATAGGTATTGCTTTGAATATGTAGATTGCTTTGGGTAATATGAACATTTTAATTATAATCTTCCAATCCATGAACACAGGATATATTTCCATTTATTTATGTCTCCTTTAACTTCTTTCATAAATGTTTTGTAGTTTTCAGTACACAAGCCTTTCAACTCCTTGGTTAAGTATATTCCTAAGCATTTTGTTTTTTTAATGCTATTGTAAATGGGAATCTTTCTTAATTTCCTCTTTGGATACTTTGTGTTAGTGTATAGAAACACACTGATTTTTTTCTATGCTCATTTCAGTGCCATATAATTTAATCAAATTATGCTTATTAGTTTTAAGTATTTGTGTATGTGTGTAAAATATTTAGGACTTTCTACATACAAGTTCATGTCATCTGAAACAGAGATAATTTTACTACTTTCTTTCTGTTTAGGGTGACTTTTATTTCTTTTTCTTACCTTGTTTTGGTTAGTACTTCCAGAACTATGTTGAATATAAGTAGTAAGAAAGGCAGCTTTGTCTTTTTCCTGATTTGAGAGTAAAGGTTTCAGTTTTTTTACTGTTTAGTATGATGTTGACTGTGAATTTTTCATATATGGATTTTATTATGTTGAGGTAATTTCTTTATAATCTTTTTGCTTTTTGAGTGTTTTTTATCATGACAGAGTGTGGAATTTTGTCAAATGCTTCTTCTGCATCTTATTGAGATGATCATGAGCTTTTAACACTTTATTTTTTTAATATGTTGTATCACATTAACTGACTTTCCTAAGTTGAAATATTCTTGCATCCCAGGGATAAATCCCACTTGGTTACAATGTTTGGTCCTTTTAATGTGCTGTTGAATTTAATATACTGGTATTTTGTTGAGGATTTTTGAATCATCGTTCATCAGAGATACTGGCCTGTAATTTTCTTCTCTTATAGTGTCTTTTCCTGATTTTTGTATCAGAGTAATGTTGTCTATATAAAGTGAGGTTGAGAGTGTTCCCTCTTTTTTTTTTTTGGAAGAGTTTGAGAAAGATTGGTGTTAATTCTTCTTTAAATATTTCATAGAATTCACTAGTAATGTCCTCTGATCTTGGATTTGTTGTTGTTGTTGAGAGATTTTTTCACTGATTCAATCTTTTTATTAGTTACAGTCCTGTTCCAATTTTCTATTTCTGCATGATTTAGTCTTGATAGATTGTATATTTTTAGGAATGTATCCCTTTATTTCTATGGAATCATTCGTAATATCTCTTCCTTCATTTCTGATTTTATATATCTGAGTCTTCTATCTTTTTTCGTTTTTAGTCTAGCTAAAGATTTGTCAATTTTGTTCATCTTTTCAAATATCAGCTTTTAATTTCATTGATTTCTTATTGTTTCTCTATTCTCTGTTTTAATTCTCATTTAGTCTTTATTTCCTTCTATCTGCTAATTTTGAATTTAGTTTCTTCTTATTTTTTAGTCCCTTGAGGTATAAAGTTAGGTTGTTTATTTGAGATATTGCTTCTTTTTAAATGTAGCCATTTATTGTTATAATCTTCCCTCTTAGTACTGATTTTGCTGTATCTTATAAGTCTTGGTATGCCATGTTTGGTTTTCATTTGTCTAAATATATTTCTTATATCTTTTTTGGTTCCTACTGTTACCCGTGGGTTATTCAAGAATGTTTTGCTTAATTTCCACATATTTGTAAATTTGTCCAGCTTTTCTGCTGTTAATGATTTCTAGTTATGTTCCACTGTGGCCTAAGATACCTGGTATGATTTCAATCTACTTAAATGTGTTAAGACTTGTTTTGTGACTTAACATGTGCTTATTTTGGAGAATGTTCTGTGGATATGTGGGAAGAATATGTATTCTCTTGCTACTGAGTGGATGTTCTGTGTATACCTGGTCCATTTGGTATTTTTGAGTCTACTACTTCCTTATTAATTTTCTCTCTGTATGTTTTCTCTATTATTGAACATGGAGTACTGAAGTCTCCTATTATTATTGTATTGTTATCAATTCCTCCTTTCAGTTTTGTCAATGTTCACTTCATGTATTTGAGTACTTAATGTTGGGTACATGTATAGTCATAATTGTTACCTTTCCCTGATGAATAAAACTTTTTTTTAAATTTTTTATTGTTATGTTAATCACCATACATTACATCATTAGTTCTTGATGTAGTGTTCCATGATTCATTGTTTGTACATAACACCCAGTGCTCCATGCAGAATGCGCCCTCTTTAATACCCATCACCAGGCTAAAAGGATGTATTTTAAAGATTTTTATTTATTTATTTTGTCAGAGAGAGAGAGAGAGAGAGCACAAGCAGGGGGAGCAGCAGAGGGAGAGGGAGAAGCAGGCTCCTCACTGAGCAAGGAGCCCGATGTGGGACTCAATCTCAGGATCCCGGGATCATGACCTGAGCTGAAAGTAGAGGCTTAATGACTGAGCCACCCAGGCGTCCCTCCTGATGAATAAAACTTTTGTCCTTATATAATCACCTTATTTTCCTCTTGTGACAATTTTTGACTTAAAGTCTACTTTGTGTGATATAAGTATAGTCACCACTTTGTCTTCTCTGGTCTTATGCCTGGGGAATACGAACTAGACAGATTTATTTTCAAGGGTGTATAATTACTATCACTCTCTGGTTTCTGATTTACCACAAGCTTGGATGTTGGAGAACATTCCATTCCTTTCTCTCCCTCTTGGGACAGCAGCTTCAGGTTCTATAACTTTTCCCAATTTTCAAGAGCAATGCCAACTGCAGCAAGCTGCCCCCTACTTTCTTTTGTTTTTAGTGGCCCCCAGGTATCCAAACTATGCCAATTCTGTCAGCCATCTGGGTAAGGTAAAACAGAAACTAAAGGCCTGGGACATTGGATTTAAGCTCCACTCTTTCTCCTCAAGGAAGAAGTCACAGGCAAAGATGATTTCTCAGTATTGTTGTGTCAGCTTGTAGTAAGAACTAACAGGTAAAATCAAATTACTCTTCTTACCTCTTTCAGTGTGACTGTTCACAGTCAGCTTTGGGCTCAAGGTGAGGTGGGTGTGAGGAGTACTGCAATCTGTCAATAGGAATCTGAATTTCTCCAAAAGTTATTTTGGTCTGTAGATTGTTGTTAAATTAGTGCTTCTGGGAGGAAAGAAGGCTAAGATTTCCTATGCCACCATCTTGTCATTACTTTTTGCCTAAAAAATTGCATTTGAATCATTCGTTATCTTCATTTTCCATATTTGGTACCATCCGTGAAAATAATTGTAAGGGAGAAAGATGGCAAATAACTTGCATTGCATCTACCATTCCAGTCAGTAATGGTTGTCCACCACAGCAGGAAAAGAAAAATCACAGTGAGTGAGCAACATCTGCCACGGTCATAGGATAAGGGCCTACTAGCATGTATGTCTGAAAAAATGCTGCCTAAGAATATGTCTTACTAAAACAACAATAATTATTGAAATCAATAATATTCTGATAGTAACATCTAGTTGATACTGAATACTCACTGCATTGATAAACACTACAATAAGGAGTAAGCTAACTACTTCACAGATACTATCCTGCCTCATTCACTTCTCAGTGCAAATTAGGAACTATTACAGTCATTACCCTTGAGTTGTCTGAAGTTTAGAAAGGTTAGGTAATTAACGAAGTCACAAACCTAGAAAGATTCAAATCCAGGTTTGTTTTTTAACACACACCATATCACCTGCCAAATAACAGCCTACCCCTAAAATGGAGTTTTACAGTTTTTAAAGTACTTTCTCATAACCCACCTCATTTGTCCCATAAGAGACCCATAACAGGGCTGTGGTTGACAGGACAAATGATACCACTCATATGACTTGTCAAAGGAGATCAAAGGCTTTTCTTCAATTGGTATACATACTACCTGAGCTAGAAGCAACTTGATATAATGGAAAGAGTCAGAACTCAGACATGTTATTAACTTACTCTTCCATTCATCTTCCATTCAAATACACTTTCCCTGTCTTCCGTGTCACAAGCACTGAGCTTTAATTCTTATTTTGCTTCTTTGTGTCTTTAGAATATTGGATACTTTACTGCCTCATGATTTCATAATATAAGAACAGGGGATACCTACCTACTCAAACAAAGCCCGATGTAAACGCTAACTAAGGCATGATTCACTCATTAGACAAATATGCCATTTGCACAGTTGCCATTATCCCTCTAATAATCTTTTAATTTTCAAATTGTGGACTGAAGAAACTCACACTATTCAGTTCTCATAATTTGCCCAATAATAATCTAAGCATTTCAGAAATAACAGATTTCATCCCCATAATAACACTGCAATGTAGTTACTATCATCATCACCATTTTATTCTTTTTTGCAGTTTTTACAACTGAAGCTCAGAGAAGTTAAGTGACCTTCTCAAGATTATACACCCTAGAAGTGGTAGAGTTTGTATTCTAACCCAGAGACTATTTCCAAAGCATGCTTGGACCCATGATTTATGGTGAATCATAGTGTTCTGAGGGTGAAAGTAAACTGGATGATAAGTGTAACACACCTAAGAAGGAGTGTAAGACACAGCATATATTCAATAAATGTTAATATTCTTTCCTTGTGAGCCAATGTTTTTATGACTGCAAAGCTGTGGTGTTCTCACTATGCCACCCTGCCTCTTTAAATAATGACAGAAAGGAATGCTGTGTAAGAGGAATTCTAAACAAAGGATCGTGTAATTTATATCACAAAAATAGTCAAGGAACGAATGTGGATTCCTGTAAAAAAAAAACAATTCCCCTGGAGCCTTTTCTCCCTCTCCAGTCTGCATTTTTATAATATCAGGTCATTGAGTATGATTTTAGTGACTTCTGTTCATACACAATATCAAATCTAGGTAGTTAATGAGACAATAAATTATTTAGCTGGAAAGAAAAAGCAATATATATTCCCATTCTGCAGTTAAGCATCTTAGAAATAAAAGATTTGATATAAGAATTTGTCTTTTCCTTCCAGTTAATTGACTATTCAGAAGGTTTTTGAATCCGAATGTATACAAAAGCATGTATGCATATGATTATTGTCCTCACTCTTTGAAGACTAAGCTAATTCACACTTTCTTTACTCATCCATCTCCATCCATTCATTGAATAATATATTTGGTCATCGTATGCTTCCTTCACTACCATTTGCCTAAGCTCTATTTCCTTAGGAAACGAGAAGCTGATGATTTTAACATAATTCCAAGATCTCTAAAATATTCTCAGACTGTTCCAGGATATAAACCACATTTAGTAATCCAATAATGAGACCGGATTACATTAGTAAAGTCAGTAGGAAGCTATAGTTCTTTTTCTATTGTCCTTTAAATGTGTAACAAATTAAAAGATATCATGTCATTCATGAAAATGGAATCAGAGACTGCTTAATTCTAAAACATGTTTTGAAAGAATCATAATGTTTCATTTCTCTGATTTTCCCTATCAAAAAATAAATTAGAAATACTGTTCTCTTCCATACAAGCTAAAAGCTCCCTCTACTGTTGAAGAAACTACAAAGAAATAACCTTCAATTTTTCATCTTGATCAAATCAAATAATCAATTCTTTGTTCCGTGGATAGGACTAAAATAGAAGGGAAAATACAGTGGTGGGACAGGGGCAGGGAGGAACGAGTTCAAACTGCCATGTCACTCAAGGATCATGTGGATTGAATATGAGAAGGATGCTGTAATATTTTGTCCCCTCAGTCAGCCTCATTTCATATATATTATGAATAGTGTGAACATTTTATCATGCTACATAGGATCTCAGATTTTGAAGATACCTCCTTTCTATAACATATCTCTCCAATGAAAGTCAATTAGTTCCTCTGATGTTCAACATAAGAATTAAAAGATTTGTTCTAAATGCTACAGGGGAAAAAACATATTTTGGACTTAACGATCAGGGGTACCTCTAATTCTCAGTCAGGTTATGAGTACCTGAGGACAAATAGCATTAGTAGAAAACAGGGGAACCATTTAAGAAGGAGTTATGTTTCTTAGCCTGGGTTCCTTCAGAAGTAGACAATGCAACAATGACTGGAGGGCAAATAACTTATTTGGTAAGAAACCAGTAGAAAGGGGCACCTGGGTGGCTCAGTCGCTAAGCGTCTGCCTTCGGCCCAGGTCATGAGATCGAGTCCCACATCGGGCCCTCTGCTCAGCAGGGAGTCTGCTTCTCCTTCTCCCTCTGCCTGCCGCTCCCCCTGCTTGTGCTCTCTCTCTCTGTCAAAAATAAATAAAAAAAGAAAAAGAAAATAAAAAAGAAACCAGTAGCAAGAGAAGAGAGTGGAAAATGAGATAAGATAGGAAGAAAGCCAATGAACTGTGCCTTATGAAACAGGCTATTGCTATTGGTAAATGAGACTTGGTCATGTTAGCAAGCTCAGACAGATATAGCACACACCTCAGCGTTACCCTCCTGGGGGCAAGGAAGCCAAATCTCTCCCTGTGTTGGGTTGATGACTCCTACAGGACTCAGGCCATTAATTGTTTGACACTCCAAACCTGCCTGGAGCAGATGGTACATGTGCACATACCTAGAAATAAAGCCACCAGAGAGCCACAGGTGTCTGCTGTAAGTGGCCCTGTGGTACATAAACATGAGTCTGATGGGCATGCAGCCTCCACAGTGTCAGCTACCTCTGGTTAAAAGGACACACCAGATTATTGAAAGACTCTTTTACTCTTTCTACATAAAATCATACTTATCGTGGCAAATCAAGAATTTTTTTTTTTTTGAGCTTTTAACAATTTGTTCACCTGAACTCAGAGGTTTACAATCCATTTTCATATGGGCAGTGAGGCTTATCAAGAAGGTTTGTGGATAATGCATTGGGGCACATGGAGGTTCAGTAAATCAGAGAAGAGACATTTTGAATACTACTAGCCAGAAGGCTCTTTTGTTGTTATTACGCTGTTGTTTGGGGTTTTTTTTTGTGTCTGGAAGGTAATTGTTTACAGTTCTGTGGCCATTGCTAAACAAGAGATTAAGCCTGTGGACATTTTAGCTACACAAACAACTCCAGCAAAGGTAAAATTTCCACTTGAACCTGTCTGTAGCCTTTAACAATGTTACATTCTAACTGCAACTAAAGGGAAGAAATAGCTCCTGTAAACCAGGCATACCTGCTTCTCAAAATTACCCTTGAGGGGGAGTTTGTCACTGAATGTAAGAAGGGTTACTGTCATTGTCTATTATGAATTTTAATCAGGTCATCTCTCCTTTATCTAAAAGTCAATCTTCACTAAGACTTTATTTAACATGTAATAGGAAGCTTTTTATTAACAGTGTCTGCTAGGGACAAATGGCTCAAACTGGTGACAGCAAGTTATTTTAAACCATGTGTCTTGTACCATAATAGGCTTTTTTATTTTTTATATTTTTTTAGATAAGCATTCTCTTTTTCTTTTTCTGATTTTTTTTAAGATTTTATTAGAGAGAGAGAGAGAGAGAGAGAGAGAGAGAGAGAGAGAGAGAGACAAGCAGGGGGAGGAGCAGACTCCCCGCTGAGCAAGGAGCACGATGTAGGGTTCAGTCCCAGGACCCTGGGATCATGATCTGGGCCAAAGGCAGATGTTTAACCAACTGAGCCACCCAGGCGTCCCCATAATAGATTTGTTTTAAATAGAATAAGCAATACAATCTTGTCTAGAACTTAAAAATTGGAAGTTATTATGTAGGTTATATGTTGTATATGTTTGACAATATAAGGGAAATTCAAATATTCTCTATGGATCCTTGAATAAAATACTGCAATCCTAGAAATAAGACTTACTCGAATATGTTACTTTAAGAATATACAAGAAACGTTTTTAGTCATACATTTTATTCAAATATCATGAGCCTGGGGGTTCCTTTAGTTCAGCAACTTAAAAATAGTATGTTAAAGGGATTAATTATATAGGCATCAGATTGGAAAAATGAAATATATCTTTCATTGTAATTATTCAACTTCCAAATCTGATTCCAATGTATGGGGTTGGTGGGGAGGAGGGTAGATTCCCAGCACTAGCAAGCAGTTCTCTGATACCAGCTTGGTGTCCTACTATTCAACTCAGTTCTGGCATTTACCTGGAGATAGTATCAGATTACACAGGCTAAGGTCTCAAGAGTCACAAAAGTGCCCTCCCCCCCAGTCACACACACACACACACACACACAAACACACACTCACACTTGAGATGACACTTGCAAGTCCGGATTGTTACTTGTCCTTCTGACCAAATGCCCTTTGATCGAAGTTCCAATGACCCCTCCTTTACTGGATTAATTTGCCAGCGTGGCTCCCAAAACTCACAGAAACATTTCACTTACTAGATCACCAGTATATCGTAAAAAGATATAACTCAGGAAGAGCCAGATGCAAGCTTAGGACAGCGTACAGCAAAGGGTTGCAGGGTTTCCATGCCCATATCAATGTGTTCAACAACTCGGAAGCTCTCCAAACTCTGTCCTTTTGGGTTTTTATGGAACGTGACGCAGGCATGATTGATTAAACCACTGGCCATTGGTGATGGATTCAACCCACAGCCCCTCTTTCCTCCTAGGTCAGAGGAGTGGAACTGAAAGCTCCAATCTTCCAATTCTCATGGCAACCAGCTTCCATCCTTAGGTGTGGTGATAAAACCCCCTTGTTTCTGCACACTTGAGTGAAGTATAAACGTAAAACCCTTCTGCTTCAGATTCTGTTCTTTGGAAAAGTCAGTCTATGAAAAATAGTGAGCATTTAAAAACTTTATAAGCAACAATTTATAAATATTGCCAATATTTTCCTTTGCACATGTTAATAATTATGTGACCAATAATAAAGGCAAGGAGATGAACATAAGTATTTGGAGGTATGGTGTGGAGTGAAGAGAAAGATTAAATTTTCAATCACGGGCGCCTGGGTGGCTCAGTTGGTTAAGCGACTGCCTTCGGCTCAGGTCATGATCCTGGAGTCCCGGGATCGAGTCCCATGTCGGGCTCCCTGCTCTGCAGGGAGTCTGCTTCTCCCTCTGACCCTCTTCCCTCTCGTGCTCTCTATCTCTCATTCTCTCTCTCAAATAAATAAATAAAATCTTTAAAAAAAAAAAATAAATAAATCAATAAATAAATTTTCAATCACAATTCTACCATATCCTAGTTTTATAATATTTGAAAGAGTAACTATGGGAAATAGTATACAGCACCCCAAACATAAAATGAACTGACACTGCAAATTCACTTATGACTTCGAACTATATAATAGTAATAAATAACTTGGCCCAAATTTGAAATTCATTCACTACTTAGAATTATTTAATCACCTAATTAGGGAATCTTAGAATTGCAAAAGGTCTTAGAGATCATATTAGAAATCATTCATTTTTTTCTCCACATTTATATCATTTTAGTAATAACTTTCAATGATCATGGTAAGTTATCTGTTGGATATTTTTATAAGTTTATTTTGGCACCCTGCACTTATTCAGAGGACGGTATTGGCCTAATTGTTATTTATTTCCTAACCTCTCAAGAGTAATGAAGGCAACCAAATAATTAGAATTATTTAACATTTATTTTGATTTTATAATGGAAGATAAGCAGAGACAAAATATTAGAATAAGTCACCATATAAGTGTGTATGTATATTTTTATCATTTGACCATTTTTTACCCAATTTTCCCAAGTTTTCCATATTAATAATTCACTGAAACTTTAGTCTATGATATAGGCTCTGAGACAACTTTGCACCAATTATCATTTGAAACCATGCATGCCTTACTGTGATTTGCCTCACATGTTTCTTCTAAGGATATTTTTACACAGGTCAATTTTTTTATTAATATAACAAAAAAACCCACAATTCCTTCTATGAAAGTTTGAAAAATAAAGAAACATCTATTAATAAAAGATCAAAGGGAGTGATAATTATTTTTTAAAAGCTGGGGAAAATAAGAAATTATTTTAAAAAGTGATAAACTGAATAAAAATTTGTTGTTTCATTGTATTTCATTACTATTTAGAATTGAAAATAATTATTTTTGTTTTTGCTACTTTCCCCCACATTTATTGATTTAGGGCAAAATTAGCTTAATCAACTGTGGGCTTTTCCCCACATATTAGGCATGTAAATTGTATATTCTTTAGTACAGTTGCATGGTTGGCATTCTACACCTTTTATTCAGGTAAAGAATAACTATTAGTTCTGCTTTCCTTATCAATTTAGTGTGAGAAGTTTGTGATTGTAACTCAGATCCAATTTGAATCTGGAGTTGTGTAGGTTGGTATCATACAGTAAGAGTAGGAAAGGTGAAAACAATTATTAGTAATATGATGTCATTCAATTAATGTAGTTAAGAGTATTTATAGGGTTCAGACCACCCTCTTTTAGAATATATTAAACTATGGAAGAATTATATTGAAATTTTTCAGATATTCTACCTCAATCGTTTTTTTACAGTTTTTTTTATTTTTATTTATTTGACAGAGAGAGAGAGAGCACAAGCACAATCAGAGAGAGTCACAGAGGCAGAAGGAGAATCAGGCTCCCCACTGAGCAGGGAGCTTGAGGAAAGGACTCGATCCCAGGACCCTGGGACCATGACCTGAGCCAGAGGCAGACGCTTAACTGACTGAGCCACCCAAGCGCCCCATACCTCAATTGTTTTTTTAAAGAATAATATATAGGATAAATAAGATTTTTACAATTTCAGTAGCAAATATACATGAAATTAGAGGATTAAAATGTAAGTTTTGGCTAAAAAAATAAATAAAATAAAATATTAAGTTGAATGACATTAGATACCAAAAGTGAGCTAGTAGACAAATCACCGCAAAGAAGTTTCAAAATAGGTGAGTTTTGTTTAGATGACTAACCCACATCAGGAGGGTAAAAAGCTCAAATTTTTGGAAATAAATGGAGTATTTACTTGTGAAACATATGACTTTGGGGAAACTGCAGGTGCCGCTATAGTACTCCATGGTCAGGAATACAGAAGTGAGAAGGGAGGAAGCTAGATTATAGCACCTGGTGTTGAACTGGAACTGGAATTGGAGATATAAGTGTGAACTCATGGCTTTCAAAAGATAGGAAAAGGCAATTTAATCTGTGTGTGTGTGGGTGTGTGTCCTAGTGATGTCCGTTGAAAAAGTGAGAACTGGGAGCATAACAAGCACTGAGAAGTTGGACACTAATTCCATTCTTCCATAAAAGGAATCAAAGTTCCTTAAGAAGGATGGCTATATGTAGTTGTAGTGACAAATAAATTAAATGTATATGAATGGTGAGGGAAAAAAATGCTCTTTCTTTTAGTAAAAGGGAATCTAATAAATGTAAACAAATGTTGGAATAAGAAAATCACTATATGGCAACGATGACAAAAATGATAAATTTTGTCATAAAATATCAATGGACGCATAAAATGTGGGCAAAATTTCCATGAAAAGTGGAAAATTGTATAATCTCAAAATAGGTCCCCCCAAAAACACTTATTTTTATTTACAAAGGGGCAAACAGTGACCTTACAGTGGAGAAACTTGGCTGACTTCACCAAATTCAACGTGAAAATCAAAATTATATACCACTTGAAAAGATGAAGTGATATTCTTGAATAAAATGCATAATCTAAATATTATATGACAAACAACAGGTAAAACAAAACTGCCGATAACTTCTAAAACCACTTTACAAAAATCAAAGAAAGTCTTAGGAATTTTTTTCATATGGGAACAAGACAAAAGAAACATGACAAATAAGTGGAACTCATTATCCTTGATTGGATTCTTTTATATGGAGAACATTATTGGTGCAATTGGAGACACCTGAATGTGGTTGGTGGAGTAAATAATAGTAATATGTCAAAGTTAATTTCCTAATATGATGGTTATACTGGGGTTATGAAGATGGTTATAATGCAGTTATGAAAGAGAATGACATTATTTTTACTAAACAACTCTGAAATACTATAGAAGATGGGACATCCGAATTATAAATTACTCTCAAATAGTTTATTGAAATTTATTGGGAATTTATGGCCTAGAGTCTTTTCAATATGCATGACCATCCAATGAATGTTTTATAACAAATATTTCATTTATTTTTATGTCAAAATCATATCTAAGTCTATATAATCAAGCTTGCTAATAATGTCATTCGATATTATACATTTTTATGTTACCAGAATATATTCTTTTTAAAAATATAGATTTTGATAGTTTTCCATGTATTCTGATACTTTACATATTTCGGGACTCTGTTCTTATGGATGCAAATGTTCCAGAGGGGGCGCCTGGGTGGCTCAGTTGGTTAAGCGACTGCCTTCGGCTCAGGTCATGATTCTGGAGTCCCAGGATCGAATCGCGCATCAGACTCCCCACTCAGCGGGGACTCTGCTTCTCCCTCTGACCCTCCCCCTTCTCATGTGCTCTCTCTCTCTCTCTCTCTCTCTCTCTCATTCTCTCTCTCTTTCAATTAAGTAAATAAATCTTTAAAAAAAATGTTCCAGAGGGTTATATCAACTTGGTTTAATCTTCTGTTCATCAGTGTCAGAAATTATTCTCGGCTTTTTTGATAGTCTTTCTCCATTATTTTGTCTTAAATTATCTTTTTTCTTTTCAAGCTTTCTTTCGGTTCATCATCTGAAATCATTCGAAGTGGCTTTTCAAATCTTTCAACATTTAATTGTTTTCCTTCTTAATTTTTAGTTATAAAAGTTCTCAATATATTATGCATTATTTTATATTATTTCCTAAAATTTTAAACATAATTGAATAAATCAATAATCACCCTAAATGTATTTGGCCTAAACACCACAATAATATAAAATTTAATGTTGCATAAAAACAAGACCCAACCACATGCTACCTACAATAAGCCCACATTAAATATAAAGACAGACATTATGTAAAAATAAAAGGTATGAAATGCTTATAGTAATCAAAATAAAACTGCTCATATCAGAAAAAGTAGATTCCAGACAAAGAATATAACCAGGGATAAAGATGGTCATTTATAAGGAAAAAAGCAGTTGATTCCTCAAAAATACATAGCAATCTTAATTGCTTATGCAGCTTAGAGCAAAGATTTAAAATATATGAACAACAGCAACAACAACAAAAAAGAGACAAACCAAAAAAGATACTCTTAACTATAGGGAACAAACAGATGGCTACCAAAGGGAGGTGGGTGGTGGATGGGTGAAATAGGTAATGGGGATTAAGAGTACACTTATCCTGATGAGCACTGAGTGTTATATGGGACTGTTGAATCACTGTATTGTATACCTGAAAATAATATAACTGTATGTTAACACACTGGAATTAAAATAATTTTATTTTTTTATTTTTTGGAATTAAAAAAATTTTAGAAAAGAAGAAAAGCTAACAAACAAAACTCCCATGCAACATCAAAAATAAATATATAAATAAAAATAAAATACATGACCAAAACTGATAGAACTTCAAGGAGAAATAGACAGATCAACAATAATAGTATAATATTTCAACACTCTTTCTCAATATTTAATAGAACAATAAAATAGGAACTAAGTAAAGATATGAGAGAATTAAACAAAATTATCAATCAACTTGGCTTAAATGACTTTTGTAGTATACTCAAAAAAAAGAACAACATTATAAACATTCTTTCCAAATATACGTGGAGCATTTATAAGATCAACAATATTCTGGGTCATATCATAAGCCTCAATAAATGTTAGAAGATTCAAATAATATAATTTTTCTCTGACCATATACAATTAAATTAGAAATAAATATCAGAAACATATCTGGGAAATACCTAATATTAGGAAACAAAATGACTATATTCCAATTAACACATAAATCAAGTAATAAATTAAAAGAGAAACTAGAAAATATTTTGAGCTTAATGAAAATGAAAACCAGCATATACAAATTTAGTGGCTGCAACTATAGTTCTGCTTATTAGCACTGGATGCCCATGGTAGAAAAGAAGAAATGTCTTTTACCTTCCACCATGATAAACCAAAGCAGAAGAGCAAAGGAAACCCAAAATAAACAGGAGAAAGGAAATAACGAAATTCTGGAAAAAAAAATCACACAAACACAAAACAGAAGAGCAATAGAAAAACTATAAGCTGGTTCTTTGTGAAGATTAAAAAAATAAAGATAAATTCCTAGACAGACATAGGAAAAGAAAAAAAAAGAGAGTAGAAAAGCCACAAATTCCAAAAAAAACATTAAGAATGAGAAAGGTGATATCACTACAGATTCTACCAATATTAAAAAGATAGTAAGGAAACAACATGAACAACTTTATGACAATAAATTTGACACCTGTGATGAAATGAACAGACAAAAACTAAATAAATAGAAAAAGTAAATAATATAGATATTCCTATATCTATTAAAGAAATTTAATGTTTTTTAAAATCTTCCCACAAAGGAAATTTGTCCAAAACAAAATATTCTTAAAAAGCAAGGAGAAATGAGAGTAGTCTCAAGTGCATTTTTTTTAGCAGTCAGATGGCTACAGAATAAATACATAAATTTACTATATTCAGTACACTGATTTTCTATAACAGTGATAATGAATGATGTACATAACATGCATCAATATGGAGGAATCTCACGGGCATAATATTGAGCAAAAGAAAACTGAGATTTTCTACTTAAGTCCATGTATACCAAGCACAAAAGCAAGTGCAACTAATCTTGCAGATTAAAAATTAGGATAATAGTTACCCATGGTTAATTGCATAGTGACACTAAAGCACTGGCAACGTTAATTTCAGTGTCAAAGTGTTCATTACCATAGGTATGTTCAATTTGTCAAATTTAGTTGACTAGTATATTGAAGACATGTGCATTTCCCTACACATATATTACATTTTATTTAATTTTTTTAAAGATTTTATTTATTTTGACAGAGAGAGAGATACAGTGAGAGAGGGAACACAAGCAGGGGGAGTGGGAGAGGGAGAAGCAGGCTTCCCGCTGAGCAGGGAGCCCGACAAGGGGCTTGATCCCAGGACCCTGGGATTATGACCTGAGCCGAAGGCAGATGCTTAATGACTGAGCCACCCAGGCGCCCCTACACATATTACATTTTGATAAAAAATGTTTGAATATGAATAATGTTACCTGCTATATTAAAAGACTACTCCAAAAACACACTTGTTTTCCATCTTTCTAATTCATTTCTAAATATACTTATGTGTATCAGTAACACCTGCTCCATTGGATAGAACCATAAACTAACAAAAATTTTCTAAAAAAATTTAGGATTATATTTTTCTAAAACATAAACACACTCATATATCTGCAAAGACATTATTGTTTAAGTTTTCCCACAATATGAAGCTTTCTTACATATAAGTCATAATTGACTAAATTACACTCTTATTGTTACAAAAGAGTTTACTTGTTCATAAATTTTCCTTAACTAACAGGGCACATTGCTACTTTCAGTCTTAGAAGAAAACAAAGACAAAACAGAAAAAACAAAGAGAGTTAACAAAAGCTGAAAAATTTGTGATGCAAATTGCAATAACTAAGAAATTGATGATAAATTTCTGATGGTCTCATGCAATTTGGTTTATTTTTGCTCTGATTTAATAAAAATGACCTTAGGAAATTGTATTAAATTTTTTTCAAATTTAAATCCATGACATGTGATGAACTCAAAGTTTCTAATAGTCTATCAGAAAAGTAAACTGAAAATTATTATGAAACAGTGTTCTTCCTTTCTTTTTGTAAAGGAAGTTTTAATTTAACACATGTGCTTTTATTTAATCTTTTATTTAATCTTCTGTTAGAACTTCATGATTTGTAATTCTGGGTTAATAATTCACTTGAAACTAAATTTAGAATTAGAAGAGGTTTAAATAATAAATGGTTGGATGTTAGTTGATAAGTTACAAATATATTGAAGGAAAATGGCCACAATTTCAACACTTGTGTCAGGTGAGAAATTTATAGTATACCAAAACAATGATATGCAGTAACATGCCATAAAATATACTTGTTCAATCACAACTTGGAATGAAAAAAAGTGAAATTAAGTATCCCCACCTCGGTGGAGATAAATAATGGAAAAACATTGCTGAAAGACAGTTGTTTTGTAAAAATTATTAATGAATGTGGGAGAGTTTGCAAATACAGCACTTCAATTTGGAGGAACCACTATTCTGAAACACCAAATCTCTTTTATCCAAACTTCAAATGCATTATTTTAGGAATTCCTTCATTGTGGATATTTTGGTCCAGGGTAGAACACTTAAATTATTGAGTAGATTACAAGTACGCTGTCATTTACAATAGTTATCAACTACAGATAAACTACAGTACTGTAGTGGGAGAGCCTCAAATCCCATCTTTAATGCTATCAGAACAAAGTGCACTTAGGAATCTCTACACTCAACCTCAAAGATTTATGAGCTTCCAACCCAAATGCAGCATTGCACTTCAAGTATCATGGGGAATGAACCAGACAGTCAACATTATTTATTTGGGATGGCATTGGCATTGATCCACACGTGCATAACTGGACCCCCTGAATTAAAAACAAAGTAAGAAACAGACATTTTTTTAAATGTGAGTATTAGTCCAACACCTGGAGGAAAAAAGTAATTTCTAAACAGTTTTTAGAATTAAATATTCAACTTTTGAAACAAATATGTTTGTGGCCTCTTAATGTTTGTATAAATCCCATGAAGCCATGTCATCCAAAATAGAAATTTCCATTTTACATCCATCATTTATTGTTTCATTTAATCATATCTTCTTGGATGGAATGAACTTGTAATCACCTAAAGTCAGGTTGCCCACAATGAGAAGGATTCTGATGAGTAAACCTAGTGAAGAATAAGTTTCATTGTGATATTGATTTTTCCAGAGGACCCAAATTGGATGAAAAATCTTTATAAATATAAAGTTGGTAATAATTTCTAGGACACTGGATCCCTTCAACTTTAAAAACGTCTAGCCTGTGGCATTAGCCCTGAGAGGTAGCCTGCTTGCTTACTTGCTTGTTTTCTAATGCAAGTTAAGATCAGAATTAAAAATGACTGATGAACAAAGTACCTGGGTACTGAAAAACTGCCATTTTATTTTTTTAAGTTTGTTTTAAAGATTTTATTTATGTATTTGAGAGAGAAAGATAGATAACGACAGAGATAGTGAGAGAGAACACAAATGGGGAGGAGAGGGACAAGCAGTCTCCCCACTAAGCAGGGAGTCCAATGCGAATGGGGCTTGAACCCAGGACCCTGGCATCATAACCTGAGCCAAAGGCAGATGCTTAACCGACTAAGCCACCCCAGCACCCCAAAACTGCCATTTTAAATACAAGTAAAGCATTGGAATGCAGAATTTAAAACTAAAAGATAATTATAAATTATGATTTTAGAAAACAATTGAAATAAATGGATAAATTTCAATTATAGGGCATTAGTCAAGAAAGGTTTAATCATAGCACACAAGTTTTTAGCATACCAGCGTTTATTGCAGTACTTATAGTTTTGTATTTTGTATCGAAGTAAAACATAGTAAATTCTGAGCATACAAGCACAGGTGTTTGAATCTGTAATTGTGAGCCTGAGAATAATTTCCTCAATTAAAAATAATCTCTAAATCTACCACTTTCTTGCATCAAAGTAAGTCCTAGGATGAACAGAATTTAAAAAATCAAATTGCATGCCTATACAAATATGAAGACTTTTTAAAAATGAGTAACCTTAAGTGTTGATTTTTTTCAAATGAAAATTACAAAACTATAAGTCTCACTGTAAACATTGATGAATTTTATTATACATCTTTTATTTTAACACCTGGACAAAAACAATACCATTTAAAAATCAATAAGAACAACTACTACAATAACAATTATATTTTTTGAAAAACAAAGTGTTGGGGCACCTGGGTGACACAGTCGGTTAAGCATCCAACTCTTGATCTCAGGATCATGAGATCAAGGCTTGAATGGGGCTCTGTGCTCAGCTGAGAGTCTTCTTGAGTTTCTTGCTCTCCCTGTCTGCCCCCCCTAAAATATAAATAAATCTTTAAAAATATATATATACAAATGACAACCTAAGAAAGTAATTTAAACAGATAGGACAGACTGAGGGCTAATTTGTTGAAATGTAGAGGAGTCAAGATAAAGATGATAAGAAATATTAAAATAATTTCTTGTAAAATTTCTTGTACACAACACACACACACATGCAGTTATATATGTAGTTAAAAACACATGGAAAAATGTGTATAGAGTCAACAATAATTAAATTGATGGAAATTGAGAAAACAACAATGGAGTACTATTTTGACCAATCATATTAGTTAACTTTACTTAAAAATATTTAATAATCCACTTTGGTGAGAATGAAGCAAAAAAAGGGGTATGTGCACCCCAATGTTTATAGCAGCAATGTCCACAATAGCCAAACTATGGAAAGAGCCAAGATGTCCATCAACAGATGAATGGATAAAGAAGAAGTGGTATACACACACACACACACACACATACAATGGAATATAATGCAGTCCTCAAAAAAAAATCTTGCCGTTTGCAACAACGTGGATGGAACTAGAGGGTATTATGTTGAGCGAAATAAGTCAATCAGAGAAAGACATGTATCATATGATCTCACTGATATGAGGAATTCTTAATCTCAGGAAACAAACTGAGGGTTGCTGGAGTGGTGGGGGGTGGGAGGGATGGGGTGGCTGGGTGATAGACATTGGGGAAGGTATGTGCTATGGTGAGCACTGTGAATTGTGTAAGACTGTTGATTCACAGACCTGTACCTCTGAAACAAGTAATACATTATATGTTAAAAAAAAAAAAAAGAAGAAGAAGATAGTAGGAAGTGAAAAATGAAGGGGGGGAAATCGGAGGGGGAGATGAACCATGAGAGACTGTGGACTCTGAGAAACAAACCGAAGGGGAGAGGGGTGGGGGGATGTATTAGCCTTGTGATTGGTATTAAAGAGGGTATGTATTGAACGGAGCAGTGGGTGTTATACCCAAACAATGAATCATGGAACATTACATCAAAAAAAAAATAAATATTTTTTAAAAAAAGTATATACTTGATATTCTAGCATTGACACTTGCAGGGAAAGTGTCTAATCACCTAAATTCATATATGATGTGAAGGAAGTAAGTTAAAAATTGAATATGAATCCAGCTGGATTTTCCTATGACATGATACTATATCTAGAAAACACTAAAGACTGCACCAAAAAGCTGTTAGAACTCATAAATTCAGGGGGTGCCTGGGTGGTTCAGTCTGTTAAGTGTCTGCCTTCAACTCAGGTCATGATCCTAGGGTTCTGGGATGGAGCTTCAGGTGGTGAGGGGGCGGTCCCTGCTCAGTAGGGTGCCCGCTTCTCCCACTCTGACTCCCCTTGCTTGTGCTCTCTCTCTCTCTTTCTCTCTCTGTCAAATAAATAAATAAAATCATAAAATGAAGAACTAATAAATTCAGTAAAGTTACAGGATACAATATCAATATGCAAAAATCAGTGGCATCCAGAGCCAAACTGTTTAAGTTACTATCTTGGCTATAATTCCTAGATTTTGCAGCATTTTTCCCAATAGCCAAGACATGGAAATGAACTAAGTTTCCATCAACAAATAAATGGATAAAGAAGACAATGATATATAAATCTATATACAATTGAATTTTAATCAGCCATGAGAAAGAAAGAAATCCTGACATTTGGGACAACACAGAAGGAACTTGAAGGCCCTAGGCTGAGTGAAATAAGTCAGACAGAGGAAGACAAATACTACATGGCATCACTTATATGTGAAATCTGAAAAAAATTCAAATTCATAAAAAAGAGAGAGTAGAAAAGTAGTTTCCAGGGCTAGGAGTAAGGGAAATAGGGGGAAGATGGTAACAGTGTGTAAAATTTCAGCTATGAGATAAATAAGTTCTGAGGATCTAATGTAAAACATAGTGACTATGGTTGATAACACTGTATTGTATACTGAAATTCGCTAAGAGATTAGAATTTGTGTTCTCACACACACACAAAAGGATCTATATGCGAGGTGATGGATGTGTTAATTAACTTGATGAGGGGAACACTTTCATATATATATATGATATATATATATATATATCATATATATATCTCTTATATATATCAAATCACCACAATTTACAATTTATATTTTAAATATCTTACAATTTTAAATGTCAATTATACCTCAATCAAACTAAACTTAAAAATTACAAGAGGATCAATTTTATGTTCTGTTGGTAAACAGCTTCCTAGGCATAAATATAATTTACCAGGTGAATTAATTGTGCAAGTATTTCTAACACCATGTATAGTTATTATAGTGCCTTTTACTGCCTACTTGCCAAAAAAAGTAAATAATATGATATTTGTATTCCAAGAGAAATGAGAAGTATTTTGGCACATCTGGGTTTATAATTTAATAATCATTACAAAAGACTGCGATTTCACTCTTGGTGTTGAAAATAGGAACTCAGTGATAACATTAGTTTATGGTTTGGGCTTTGTTAATTTTTTTCATTAAAACTGATGAGAATTTATTTTTGAGACTCATTGGTTTGCTGTGGACATGTCATTATAAAATCTCTTTCAGACTGTACTCAAAGCTGAAAATAATAAAGGCATCTTGAATGTATTTAAATGTGTATAGATCAAAGAATTCCAAGAATTCCTAAGTCTATGTTTGAGTACCCTGTAAGAAAAGAACAATAAATAACTTAGATACCACCTACTCTCTGACATTCTGCCAGTGTTTTACAAACAATAGAATGAAAAAACATTGCTTTTGGTGAACTGATGTTGATGAGGGAGCAGAAGGCTTGCTGAAGACAAAGCACCCCCTAACCTCCCCCCTCCCTCATTCCTGGGTGGGATTTGTGTGACATTCCTCCAGGAAGCTTCAACTATATTAGGTTAATGCCTTCCTAGAAGGAAAAACAACATTAACTTGACAATGGCAAGGCCTCTGGTATCCCATGAGTCTTTAGCATATGAAAATCCTTTTGAGGGGCACCTGGGTGGCTTAGTCAGCTAAGTGTGGGCCTTCAGCTCAGGTCATGATCCCGGAGTCCTGGGATTGAGTCCAGCATCAGGGTAAAGAGAGAGAAAATCCTTCTGAAACTTCCCTTTTCCTTACCTCCCTCAACTCAGTGCTGGGCCTAGCATTTAAGATGACTGGCCATTTCGGTCTTTGAATTGTGCAATCCTTAGAGGTCCTGTAAAATGTCTGACTACCTGAAGGAGGGGTAGAATAGGAATTCCTGGTCAGACTGGAAAGTGGGTCCCAGCTGAGCCTATCCTTCCAGCCATCCTGCAAAGGCCCTGGGCTTGTGTGTGATGTCATCTTGGATTTTGCTGACCAGACAAGCTGTCCACTGAACACTACCTAGAATTCTAATGCACTCCACATGGAGCTAAGCAATCACCCAGGTGAAATCCCGACCCAGAAAATCTTCAGATGTAGCAAAATGGTATTGTTTTAGTCCACCAACTTCTATGATAGTTTTTTGTTGTTGTTGCTTTGGGTTTTTTTGTGTTTTTTGTTTTGTTTTGTTTTTTACATAGTAATAGATAACTGAAGTACTGTTTCACTTACAAATGGAATTTTCTACTTAGGATTTTGTTCAATTACATTTCAACAATGTGTTGTAAAACATATTCAAATTTATGTAAATGTGAAATTTGCAAACTTGAGGAAAAACAAAAACCCAAACACTTCCACAAAAAAAAAAAGGTTCAATATTTATTTAAAAATGCATCTGTCTATTCACCAAGTGCTTTTGTGGCCAAGAGAGGGGAAAGTCCTTATTATTAGACCAAACACTTCTTTATATCTAGCCCAGAAGAATTCTCTAAGAACCCAGCTAACTGAACTATAAAACAATTGCTTCAAAAATACATTTTTTTCTCCTTTGTTGAAGGAAAGTATCTGGCAGAAGTTCAGCTAACAATCAAATACTGCTCCTAGACAACCAGTAGACAAGATGAAATTTTCTTTTTAGCCAGAGACAAAATAAATATTGCAAAAATCAAAGTAAATCATATGATGTATGATATACTGGAACCAAAAATTGCTTGTTCTGTCTTTATAAAATATATTTCATTGGTCCACTTCAGAGCCTTCATTATCAATGAGTAAAAGAAGTTTCTCCTTGGGCTGGAGTTAGAAAGTCTTTTCTTACAGATGTGTAACCAATGCACAATGGCCATTTTTGCACTGATGACAGATTGTTCCCTGGACATAAGTGACATATATCACATTTGTTGTTCACTCTAAAATACAAATTGAATCATCTTGGGCATCCTCAGTCTATCTAGAGAGGTATTAGGATAGTGATTCAGACCGTGGCATCCAGAACAAAATGGCTAGATTTAGTACCTCAGCCACAGTTCCTAGCTATGTGTCCTTGGAGAAGTTATTTAATTTTTCTGTGTCTCAGTTTTCTTCTCTATGAAATACTTACCTAACTGTGGAGGTGTCAGAAAGAGAGAAGTGTATGATTTCATATATGTCAAGTACTTACAAAAGTGTTTGGCACTATGTCAGTACTCAGCAAATGTCAGTTATCATTATCATCATTATGTTCAGATATTTTTCTAGTCACAAATATCATGTTTGTATTTAAATTCATATGATAATGCTTCTTTTGAATGGTTATACACCCTACCATTAATATAGTCAATGGATGTTGTATTATATTTTAATGTGAGTAGATCTGAGTTTTATTTTAATTTTTAAATATATATCCCATCTCACTTTTCTAATAATTTTCTTAATATAAATTCTTATAATTTGGATTTCAATATCAAAAGGCATGCATGATTTTAAGGATTTGTGTACTTGTGGAAAATATACCCTCCAGAAAAAAATGTTTATTATTTATACCTCTTGCTGTTTATAAGAGCATCTATTTTCTGAAACAGTTTCAAAACTGTGTAATATCAGGCTTGGAATTCTTTTAATAGGAAGAGTTGGAAACAGATACAACATTTTTGCATTGCAAGCAGGAATTTGAAACAGAATTTTTTTAATTTAAATTCAATTAGTCAACACATAATACATCATTAGTTTCAGATGTAGTGTTCAATAATTCATCAGTTGTGTATAACACCCAGCGTTTATCACATCACATGCCCTCCTTAATGCCCATCACCCATTTACCTCATGCACCCAACCACCGGCTTTCAGCAATCCTCAGTTTGTTTGTTTCCCATTAAGAGTCTCTCACATTTGTCTCCTTATCTGATTTCTTCCCATCCAGGTTTCCCTCCCTTCCCTTATGGTCCTCTGCACTGTTTTTTTCCACACATGAGTGAAACCACATGATAATTGTCTTTCTCTGACTGATTTATTTCACTTAGCATAATACTCTCCAGTTCCATCTATATCAATTTAAATTTTAAGTATTCATCATTTCTGATGGCTGAGGAATATTCCGTTGTATATATATATACCACATCTTCTTTATCCATTCATCTATTGAAGGACATCTCACCTCTTTCCATAATTTGGCTATTGTGGACATTGCTGCTATGAACATTGGGGTGCAGGTGCCCCTTTGTTTCACTACATCTGTATCTTTGGGATAAATACCCAGTAGTACATTTGCTGGATCACAGGGTAGCCCTAGTTTTAACTTCTTGAGGAACCTCCATACTGTTTCCCAGAGTGGCTGTACCAGTTTGCATTCCCACCAACACTGTAAGAGGGTTCCTCTTTCTCCCTATCCTCACCAATATTTGCTGTTTCCTGTCTTGTTAATTTTAGACATTCTGACTGGTATAAGATGGTATCTCATTGTGGTTTTGATTTGTGTTTCCCTGATGACAAGGGATGTTGAATATTTTTTCATGTATCTGTTGGCCATTTTTATGTCTTCTTTGGAGAAATGTCTATTCTTGTCTCCTGCCCATTTCTTAACTGGATTATTTGTTTTTTGGGTGTTGAGTTTGATAAGTTCTTTAGGTATCTTGGATACTAGACCTTTATCTAATATGTCATTTGCAAATATCTTCTCCCATTCATTGGTTGCCTTTTAGTTTGTTGACTATTTCCATTTCTGTGCAGAAGTTTTTATCTTATAAAGTCCTAATACTTCATTTTTGCTTCTGTTTCCTTTGCCTTTGGAGATGTGTCTAGCAAGAAGTTGCTGCAGCTGAGGTTGAAGAGTTTACTGCCTATGTCCTCCTCTAGGATTTTGATGGATTCCTGTCTCACATTTAGGTTTTTCATCCATTTGAATGGTCCAGTTTCATTCTTCTACATGTAGCTGTTCAATTTTCCCAGCACCATTTATTGAAGAGACTGCTCTTTTTCCATTGGATATTCTTTCCTGCTTTGTTGAAAATTAGTTAACCATAGAGTTGAGGGTCCATTTCTGGGTTCTCTCTTCTGTTCCATTGATCTATGTGTCTGTTTTTGTGCCAGTACGATACTGTCTTGATGATCACAGCTTTGTGATATGGCTTGAAGTCAGACATTTTGATGCCCCCAGCTTTGGTTTTCTTTTTCAACATTCCTCTGGCTATTTGGGGTCTTTTCTGGTTCCATATAAATTTTAAGATTATTTGTTTCAGCTCTGTGAAAATGTCGATTGTATTTTGACAGGGATTTCATTTAATGTGTACATTGCTCTGGGTAGCATAGACATTTTAACAATACTAATTCTTCTCATCTATGAGCAGGTAATCTCTTTTCCATTTCTTTGGTGTCTTTCTCAATTTCCTTCCTGAGTGTTCTAGAGTCTTCTGAGTACAGATCCTTTGCCTCTTTGGTTAGGTTTATTCCTAGGTATCTTACGGTTTTGAGTGAAATTATAAATGGGATCGACTCCTTAATTTCTCTTTCTTCTGTTTCTTTGTTAGTGTATAGAAATGCAACTGATTTCTGTGCATTGATTTTGTATCCTTTGTTGATGAATTGCTGTATGAGTTCTAGTAATTTTGGGCTAGAATCTTTTGGGTTTTCCACATAAGGTATCATGTCATCTGTGAAGAGGGAGAGTTTGACTTCTTTGCCAATTTGAATGCCTTTTATTTCTTTTTGTTGTCTGATTGCAGAGGCCAGGACTTCTAGTACTGTGTTGAACAACAGTGGTGAGAGTGGGCATCCCTGTCATGTTCCTAACCTAAGGGAAAATTTCTCTGTTTTTCCACATTGAGAATGATATTCGCTGTGGGCTTTTCATAGATGGTTTTATGATATTGAAGTATGTTCCCTCTATCCCTACACTGTGTAGAGTTTTGATCAAGAAAGGATGTTGCATTTTGTCAAATGCTTTTTCTGCAACAGTTGAGAGGACCACATGATTCTTGTCCTTCTTTTATTAATGTGCTGTATCACGTTGATTGATTTGCGAATATTGAACCACTCTTACAGCCCAGGAGTAAATCCCACTTGGTTGTGGTGAATAATCCTTTTAATATACTGTTGGATCCTATTAGCTAGTATCTTGTTGAGTATTTTAACATCCATGTTCATCAGGGGTATTGGTTTCTAATTCTCCTTTTTGATGAGGTTTGTAGTAAGGTCAATGCATGTTTATTAGAGATTTGAATTTGTTCATTTTTGAACCAACAGATCATGTATTCCCCCCCCCCTTTTCTACTTGGATGTTAGTACTTTTCCAATTGTTTTTAACTTAACTAATTGAATTTGCCTTCAAACTTTTAAAAATTGGCTCTAAATAGAGCAGCAATTAGTTGCATATTAAGAATCACACAATTTTTTATGTTTATCAATTTACATTAAAGAGTTTGTGAGAAAAATAAAATGTCAATATTACAGATAAAATTAAGCATCTTACTATACCAATATTTGCTATCTGTTATGAGAGTTTCCACAAATAAGAGTATTTCCTAAATAATTGAGAGTTTCCCTCTCACGTATTAGAATCTTGAATCCTAGAAGGTCGCCATGATACCAGCATTGTACTGCCTCTTCTGATTCTCCAGTCTTCTGTCTTCTCTATTGCTTGGTATTTCTCACTGCAGCTACCCTGACTCTTCAACTTCCCACCACTGCCAGCCCATACATTCTACTGAAAATTATGTTTGCCTGGATCATTACAAGATTGGCTCATATTTATCACTTGTGTGAGGCAAAGTAATCTACTAAGAATGAACATCAGATGAAATGTTCCGCATTCTTTTCTGGGCAGTCTCATTTACTTTACTTTTAAGTGAACTTTTCACTTTAGAACAGTTTTATATTTATTGAATGATGACCAAAATAGTGGAAGAGTTTCCATTTTCACACCCAATTTCTTGAATTGTCATCTTACATTAATATGGTACATGTGTTGCTGTTAACCATTACTGATACAACGAATTAACCAATATTGATACATTATTATTAATCAAAGCCCAAATTTTATTCATATTTCCTTAGTTTTTACCTGTTGTGCTTTTTCTGCTCCAAAATACCATATTATACTTAGTCATTATGTCAACCAAGCTCCTCCTGGCTGTGACAGTTCTTAGATTTTCATAACCTAAAAGGTTTGAGGAATACATATCAGATATTTTGCACAATGTCCCTTGATCAGAAGTACGTGATGATATTTTTCTGATGAACAGACTGGTGTTATAAGTTTTGTTTTTGTTTTTTGTTTTTATTTTGTTTTTTAGCAACCTTACTTATGCTGTGACACCCTGAAGAAGTAGGATGGATCCCACAGCCAAAAATTGGCTCCAATATGTAGACAGATAATTTCACACACACGAAAAGGTAATGAGAAATTATACTGGGCTACCTGGGTGGCTCAGTTGGCTAAGTGTCCGACTCTTGGTTTCCGTTCAAGTCATGATCTCAGGGTAATGAGGTCAAGCCCCAGGTTGGGCCCCATGCTCAGCAGGAAGTCTGCTTGAGATTATCTCTCTCTCTCTCTCCCTCTGCCCCTCCCCACCCTCCACACATGCTCCCACATGCTCTCTCTCTCTCTTTCTAAAATAAGTAAATAAATTTTTAAAAACACAGAAATTATATTACTTATATAAGCAAGGTCTCTGGGGAGAAACTTTCCCACAATTGTCAGAAAAAGCCTTGAGGGTGCAGGAAAACAGACTGGTTTGAAGTTTTCATTGTAGTTAAAGGGTGGGGCTGGGGTGAGAATTTCCACATGGGCAGGGGCTCCCATGGTTTGAATCATCCACTTGGCCCAAAGGAAGGACCCCAAAGCTTTTCTTATCAACTTTCCCAGAAGGAGAATTGTAAGTTAGACTTAAGAGATGTTAGCGGTAAAACATCAAAAAGGAAGTCAGAATATTTGTTTATAATTTATCACCTTTGATGTTGACCTTAATTCTGTGGCAAAAGTAGTGTTTGTCAGGATTCTTTATTATAAAATCCCTCTTCCCCACTCCTTTCCATTCTCTCCTTTTTGGAAGGAATTCACTATGCAAAACCCATACTTAAGAATCAGAGTGTTATACTCCACCTCCTTGAGGGTGGTACATAAATTGTTTGGATATCTTCTGCAAAGAGATTTATTTCTTCTCCCTCAGTAATTTATTTATTCAATAATTTATTTATATAAATATAAAATATCATGTTATAATTTGGGTTACAATCTAATATTACTTAATGACTATATTTGTGTGGGTCTATTTTTGGACTTCCTATTCTGTTCCATAGATCTAAAGATATATTCTTTCATCAGCACCATGCTTTCTTAATTACTGTAGCTTTATAGAGCTTCTTGAAATCAAGGAGTGTGGGTTCTCCAGCTTAGTTCTTATTTTCTATTGTTTTGGCTAATCTTGTTTTTAAACCTTTCCATAGGAATTTAGAGTCAATTTGTCATTATCTACAAAGGTAGCTTGCTGGATTTGAATAGAACTGCATTAAATCTATAGATTGAATTGGGAATTAAACTCTTAATACAGAATATTTCATTTAATGAACTTTGACCATTTCTCCAATTATTTAGATTTCCTTTGATTTCTTTCATCTGCATTTTATAGTTTTGACATATATATCATGTACATATTTTGTTAGATTTATACTTAAGTATAGCATTTTTTGATGCTATCATAAATGGTATTTTTGAATTTCAAATTTTAATTTTCAATTTTACATTATTGTTATATAGAAAAGCAGTTGAATTTTTTATTAGCCTCATATTCTGTGACCTTTCTGTACTTGCTTATTAGTTACAGGTGTATAATTTGTTTGTTTTTTCCATCTTTGTCAATGCTTTCCAATTTTCAACAGACCATCATGTCCTCTGTGAATGTAGATAGTTTTATATGCTCTTTTTATTTTCCTTTATTATCACTATTACACTTGCTAGGACTTCCAGTGTGATATTGAATAGGTGTGGTGTACTTGGTCTTAGGGGAAATGCTTTTAGCTTCTTAATAGAAAGTATGATATCAGTTGAAGGATTTTTAATGATGATTTTCATCATGATGAGAAGATTCCTTTACTGCTTTACTGACATTTTTTCTTAAATCATGAGTGTTGATTTTGTCAAATACCATGATCAAATAATGTTTCCTTAGTCTATTGATATGGTGGATTATGTTAATATTTGAATATGAGCCGACCTTAAACCTGGATTAAGTTATACTTGTTAAGGTATACATCTTTCAATACATCATGGATTTGATATGGTAATGTTTTGTTAGGATCTTTGTATCTATCTTAAGAAACTTTGGTCTGTAGTCTTTCTTTCTTCATGTGGTGTTATCATTGGGATACTCCCGGCTTTCTAGAATGGGTAAGAAATTTTTCTCTCCAATTCTATTTTCTGGAAGAGTGTAGAGAATTGATATCAGCTCTTCCTTAAATGTTTGTCTTAATTCATCACTGAAACCTTGTTGACTTTGTATTAATTTTTCTTCCTTTAAAATTATTTTCAGTTATTTCTCTAGAGTTTTCAGGATACATTTATTTTAAATGAAGCTTACCTTTCAATAACACTCTACCAGTTTACATCTAGTGCAGGTATCCAATTCCTTCCTCCCATCACTCCTGACATTACTGTTCTTCATGTAACATATTCTTATGCTATGGTCACCCAGGACATTGTTACAATTACTACTTCAAAAATCAACTGCATTTTAGTTCAATTAAAAATATAAAATACAGGCATTGTATTTTATCTTCATGTATTCCATCTCCAGTGGGTTTTTTTTCCTTATGTACATCCAAAATCTGATCTATATAATTTTTCTTCTCTCTGAAGAACTTCTTTTAACATTTCCTGCAGAGCTGGTCTGCTATTAATGTATAACCGCCTTTTGTGTTATCTAGGATAGTATTTATTTATACTTCATTTTTAAGTAATTTCTCTGGATATGGAATTCCTGTTTGGTGGGGTATTTTTTCTACCCCACCAATAATTTTTAATTATTTTAATCCACTCTCTTCATGCTGACATGATTCTGATGAGAATATCCTTCTAATCCCTTTATTTTTTCCTCTATAGTTGAGGTATCCCCCAGCCTACCTTTTTGCAATATTTCATTTTGCTTTTGATTTTCTACAATCTGACTAAGATATGACTAGGCATAATTTAATTAATTTATTTTTTGGTATTCATCCTGCTTGGTGTTTCTAAGTTTTCTGAATCTGCGACTTACTGCATGTCATTAATTTTGCAAGTTTCTCAGCCATCAGAATTTCAAATATATTTTTTCCAGTCTCTTTTTCTTCTTCTGGTATTCTACTACATATATGTTAGACTTTGTGAAATCGTCCACATCTTGGATTCTGTGCTGTCTTTTTAAAGATTATTTCATTCTCTTTGTATTCAGTTTGGGAAGTTTTGATTTGACCTAACTTTAAGCCCACTGGTTCTTTTGTAGTCCAGTCCATGGGCTTCTATTAGACAGCTGTTGTGTTAGTACTTGTTGAAATTACTTGTAAGTAATATTTTTTTTTAAGTTCTGTATACTATCTCTAGATCCATACAGATTATTAAATGTAGATTAAACTGTTTGGGATCATGGATTCTGTATGGTTTTCCCTTTTTCCTGTGCATCTAAAAGAATTTTTGGTGTGTAAAAAGTGAAAAATAAGTGCTCATTTACCAGCTGGCTTAAAGTAGATGAAGTATGTTGTGATTTTTATATTTTAAAGATTTTATTTATTTGAAAGAGAGAGACACAGTGAGAGAGGGAATACAAGCAGGGGAAGTGGGAGAGGGAGAAGCAGGCTTCCCACAGAGCAGAGAGCCCAATGCGGGGCTCGATCCCAGGACCCTGAGATCATGACCTGAGCCGAAGGTAGACGCTTAATGACTGAGCCATCCAGGCGCCCTGTTGTGATTTTTTTTATTTAAAGATTTTATTTATTTACTTGAGAGAGAGAAGGAGAGCAAGCATGAATTGGGGGAAAGGCAGAAGGAGAAGGAGAAGCAGGTTCCCAACTGAGCAGGGAGACTGATGGGATCAAACCCAGGCCCAAGCATCTGAGCCCAAGGCAGATGCTTAACCAACTGAGCCACTCAGGTGCCCCAAGTATGTTGTGATTTAAAATTAAAAAAAAAAAAGATTATACTTGAAAAAAAATTTTAATAGCTGAACAATTATTGCAAGGTCAATGTTGGCAAAATGAAATGTGCAAGCAATTCTTAGGGCAAACTGAAGTTTCGTTTATTTTCCCAATCATCATAAAATCCTTAAATTCCTCACTCCTCCTCCACCCTTCATAACAACACTCATTTAACAATTTTGTGATGTTAAATCATTGTAATAAAATCTGAGTCAATGGATTTTGTGTGTGTATGTGTGTGTTTTTCATTCTACATATCAAAAAAGAAACAACAAAACCACTCCAGCATCATCCTTTGTCATTCCCAATTTTCTCTGTAGCAGAGCCCCTTATCTTCTATTCTTTTATTTTTATTTTTTTGAGAGAGAGAGAGAGAGCAGAGCAGTGGGGAGGGGCACAGAGAGAGGGAGAGGGAGAATCTTAAGCCGGCTCCACACAGAGGGCAAGCCTGATGCAGGGCTCACTGTCATGTCCCAGAGATCCTGACCTGAGCTGAAATCAAGAGTTGGATGCTTAACTGAATGAGCCTCTCTGGGGCCCCATTACCTTCTATTCAATGCACTTATTTCACAT
The DNA here is from genome assembly GCF_003265705.2 of Callorhinus ursinus. NCBI lineage: Eukaryota > Metazoa > Chordata > Mammalia > Carnivora > Otariidae > Callorhinus > Callorhinus ursinus. The sequence continues at coordinate 76,088,000 of NW_027397065.1, read as the reverse complement.
ATATATACTATAATTTCCTACTCAACCTGGTTACAGGTACCCTCATGTATTCATACGTGCTAAGTGGCCTTTGAAGCTAGAGGGAATATTTTTTCTATATCTATTCATGAAAATGTAAAGTTGGCTTTTCATAAACACTCTTGTCTCAGTGTATTTTATTTTATCATCAAATTCATTAAATGCTGTTCTTGTAGAGGAATTGTTTCTTATGCTATGTCTAGAAAAGTTTGGTAAGTGACAGACATGCTATTCTTGAATGTCTTAAATTTAATCAGGTATAAAACTGGAAATTCTGTTCTATGAACAAACATTTTCAAACACTAGACAAGACAAAGACAGAAGGTAAAAATACAGAGATCTATCAAATCCCTTCTGGCTTATTGTAGCACAATTGTTAATAAGTTTTGTTTAAAAAAATAAAGGAAAATGTTAAACCAGATGTAAACAGGACTGATGCACAAAAATAGGAAACTGTAGTTATTCTAATTATGACATTATAATGACTAATTTAAGTAGATGAGTGACATAGATGATTTTATTTTAAGGATCCGGGGCACCTGGGTGGCTCAGTTGGTTGAGTGTCCAACTCTTGGTTTTGCTCAGGTCACAATCTCATGGGTAGTGGGATCGAGCTTTGCATCAGGCTCCCCACTCAGCAGGGAGTCTGCTTGAAAACTCTACCCCTCAGCCCTCTCCACACTCATGTGCATGCCCTCTCTTTCTCTCTAAAACAAATAAATAAATCTTTTAAAAAATGAAATTCAGGATCACCCTAGCTTTTGTTTAAGGGTAAACTTGAGAGAAGTGAAGGGTACTAAATATGGAAGGAAGACCAATTGGAGGGTATTAAATAATTCAGCTGAGAGATAGTGATGGCAGTAGAGAAGGGAAGAAGGGAAGTTATTGGATTCCCATTATATTTTGATGCTCTCCCAACAGATTCTAATGAATAATGATATGGAGGTAAAAGATAAAGAGAAGTATTAAAGATAATTCTAAAGGTTTTGGTTTGAGAAATTAAAATGATGAAATTATCATTAACTGAGATGGTCAAGAATGGGTGGAGGACTTCTGAAGGGTAAAGTATATCATGATTTCAATATGTGATAGTCTCCTTTTGAAATGTTTACCAGATATCCAAGTAGAAATATTGAGTAAATAGTTGGAAATACAGATTTCCATTTCATGGAAGAGGAACATGTCCTTGCCAAATATGTAAATTTTGAAGTCTTCATTAACATATGCGGTATTTCAAGATATGTGACTGGTTGATATCATTACAATCTCACAACAAAGGAGTTAAGTTTAAATTAAAAAGTCTCTATAGGATTAAGCTGACAGTAGGAGATGCTTTTACAGAACTGGATGCTTGGTAGCCATGAGAAAGATGGAATCTTAGCATAACAAAATCCAAATGACTGCATCTAACAGAATCAAAGTGAGCATAATTATTGTAATGTACAGCAAGATCAGAATGTCTGGAAAGCATACTGAGACAAAAGAATATGTTGAAATTTCTAATAAAAATTTGCATATTTGGGCAGTTTTCAGGTAATAGTTCTCAGACATAGAACTCATCTACTAAAGAAGATGCTGGATCTCCATGAAGAAAGACATTGCAATACCATGGCAAGGGTATGGACATGTTTTCCCAGTTTTTTCTCTCGTAAAACATAGCCATTTACTAAAATAACCATACTTTGCGAAAGAGCAATACTTACAGCTTATAGGGACTACTGATTACGTGGTCTGAGTTTATGCTCAAATTCTTGGACCCAAGCACCACCATGACCCCCGCTTATGAAGTGGCACATAGCTAATGAAGCTATGGTTCAGGTCCATCTCAGAATAGGTTCACTGAAACCAGCAAGCAACAATGGTTATTTTTCCTGACTTAAAATAAATTCAGAATGGGCATGTTTAGCAGTTATGTCCCGTATGTTGGTTCTGCCGTTAAAAAAGCCAAATGGCAGTCCCTGGAACATCCACAATACACTACCACTGTCCCTGGCCAATATAGTAAATTAAAAAGGAGGTAACATCCCAGAGTAATAGCAGAGATTACTGGTACTAACAAAGACTTTAAGAATGCTGGTGGATGGATTCCATTAGATGCACATTTAATTATATCCACATTGAACAGGAAGCTATGCTTCACGATTCTGTATAATTCTAAAACTAATGGTTATTATTAGGTGCCATCCCCACCAGGTACAATGTGTGGATCCAGGGTCCAGGAGTGGAGGTAGCAAGAAAAATGTTCACTATCACTTTAGGATTTTGTGTTGTACATTCTAATAGGAGACTAAGAATTTCATTAAACCTATGGTTGCCATCCGTTTTCTTTGGAATCTTCATGCCAGTGATTTAGGAGGCATAAAAAGGAATTACCAAACAGCAGATGCAATTGATCCTGATCATTATGGGAAGGTAAGACTCTTCACTGTTAGATAATATGTACATGGAAAAGTACGTTTGGCACTCGGGTGATCAACCACAGTGTTTCTTGGTGATCCCATGCTCAGTTCTCATTTTCAGTGTGCAAGTAGAACAACTACACCTTATAAAGTCATGGTAATTAGGGTCTCAGACCTCTGTGGGTCTCCACCAACCAAGGCTGCTTTGACCAACAGAAATACTAGTCAAGGGTCAGTATAATTTAAAGGATGATAGAGAAGTGAGATGTCCTTACCAGTTAAAGCCTCAGGACTAACTGCAGCAGTGAGGGCTATAGTTCATCTCATTAATCCTCTTTTTAACTGTCCCCATGAATTGTGAGGATCCAGAATCCTAGGGTAGCTGTGCCTGCACACAGTGAACTTAGAAAAAAGTGAATCTAAGAAGGACAAGAGGTGAGCTGTAGTAAATGCCTGTTGGTACCCTATCCACGGTTTCTCAGTGGTTAAGTGCTGGCTGCTAATGACATGGCTATCGCCTTTATCAGGAACATTGCCTATAGGCTGAAAAGAACTTCCTTACTCTGGAGGACTCCTTCCTTTGCCGGGGGCATCCTGCTTCAACACTGAATTATAACAGAATACAAAAGGCCAGCCACATTGCTTTAAAGTAAAGGCAACTTTATGATGTGATTTATGTTCCAGATTTCCCTGTGAATAAGACTGAGAGTGATGTATCTGAGACTATATTTTTCTTATCTTGTACCCATTTATTATGACTATATTGCTTTCTTCATTCTCATAGAGATTTTTCCTGAAGAGGATTCCCTCAACAGATCATATGAAATTGCATCTCTTCTAGGAATACTACCAAAGGCATATGGAGACACAGATTCATGTGTATACATAATAACTCTAATGTTATGTTAAATTTTTTAAAAAAATGTAAACAACCTAAATATCTTAATTGAAAAACATATAAGTAAAGGAATAGTACACCATAGATTGTGACGTTATATAGCTTTTATAACAAAGCAGAAAAACAATGACTAATCCAGTAGTAAAATCCTTGGAATTTTATGTTTGAGATAATTAACAATTATCACTAACTCACACCAGCTTCATTTTATTGTTTCTTTTTTCTTAGTTATCCAAGTCATATTCCACAAATATTGATATGTAGGCCAATAAAGTTGATCATTTTCATTGGTAAAATTATCTATTTTAAAAACTGTTTCACACAGAGAGTATTTATCTCTTTTCATTTTATGGCAAGAAAAAATAAGGAAAAACTTTTACTTGTTATTCAGAAGAAGAAAATATGGTCAAATTATTATTACAAGGGATCTTTAATTCAATGTGATAGCTAAACAAAGCTTTTATTTTCCTAACCATATATTCTGTTTCCCTGACAGCACAGTATATGTATAAATAAAATGCATTTATATTCAGGTGACTAGCTTTACAGTTGTTATTTAATTAAATTTGAATTCTTTCCTTAAAAGATGTTCATATTTCTATTTTCACATTTTCTCTTCTCAAAGAGCAACTTTATATTACTGCTTTTCAGACAGAAGGGATTTTATGTACTTGTGAGTGTGTGTGTGTGTGTGTGTGTGTGTGTGTGTGTGTGGTGTGTTTGAGAAACTTTGTGGCAAAAAAAGAGCCATTTATTTTTAATGGTATTATTTCTGAATGGGAAGATATATCTCATTAGTATATTTATAAATGTAAGTATTACAGGAGAGACTGATGTTAGATGCTAAATAAAGAGAAAGATAGATGAGAGAGAGAGAGGAACTATAGCCCATAACACAAATACTTCTGAAGGAAATTTTGTTCCTTATCAAATATTTTTTTTTACGATTTTATTTATTTATTTATTTGACAGAGAGAGACATCGCAAGAGAGGGAACACAAGCAGGGGAAGTGGGAGAGGGTGAAGTAGGCTTCCCGCGGAGCAGAGGGCCCAAAGCGGGGCTCGATCCCAGGACCCTGGGATCATGACCTGAGCCGAAGGCAGACGCTTAACGACTGAGCCACCCAGACGCCCTCCAGATATTTTTTAGGAATGCTTGATCTAATGACCTGGACTTGATCTTTCTCCCTCCCTCTTTCTCTTCCTTACTCCTCCATCTCTTCCTTCTTTCCTTCCTCCCTTCCTTCCTTCCTTCCATCTTTCCTTCCTTCCTTCCTTGCTTCCTTCCATTTTTACCATTATGTCACCATCACTCTCTTTAGCTATATTTTTATAAATGACTGTATAAAAAACACTCCTTAATTTTATTCTCCAGATAGCACTGACACAATATGGTGTGCATGACAAAATTTTACAGAACACTTGGGGAGGGAGAATGGGATTTATTCTTAGACTAAGAAATACTCAAATCTGTCAGGATTTTTGGCTGCTAACAATAGAAAGCAACTATGATTAAATTTTAAAAAATGAAACAAAAAGAAAATTTGACTAGAAGCTCCATTTTATACCTCTTTTTTTTAAGGTTTTTATTTATTTGAGAGAGCGAGAATGAGAGAGAGAGAGAGTACATGAGAAGGGGGAGGGTTGGAGGGAGAAGCAGACTCTGCACTGAGCGGGGAGCCCGATGCAGGACTCGATCCCGGGATTCCAGGATCATGACCCGAGCCGAAGGCAGTCGCTCAACCAACTGAGCCACCCAGGCACCCTCTATTTTAAACCTCTTAATCATTATATTAATCCCAATGATTATTTTTATTTTGCATATGTAGGCAGAATAATGGTCTCCAATAATGTACACATCCTAACCTCTGGAACCCATGACTATATTACCGTATATTCAAAACTGGTTTTTGTAGAAGTGATTCGGTTGAAAACATTTTATATAGGGCAATCATCCTGGATAAACTGAATGGGGTCAGTGTAACAAGGGCCCTTAAAACACAGGAGAGAGAAACAAGAGAGTTAGAGAGGAGATGTGATAGCAGTAGCAAGAGTCAGGGACATGAGATTGCTGGGTTTGAAGAGACAAATGGACCACAAACCAAAGAACATAGGCAGCCTCCAGAAGCTGGAAAAGGCAAGAAATGCATTATCCCCTAGAGCTTACAGAAAGAATGCAGCCCTGCTGACATTTTGATTTTAGTTCCATTTGGGTTTTTCGATTTCTGACCACCAGAAGTGTAAGATAATAATTTTTTGTAGTTTAAGGCAGCATGAATTTGGTAATTTGTTATATCAGCAAGTAGGAATCTAAAACCCAGTATATGCTATTCTATCTTCTTTTTCTCTTTGCTATCAGAAAATTATCATATATCATTATGCATGTATTAACAAAGTATAATTGGCTATTGATATAATAGATTTTGATTTTCTAGTTTTTCTGAGTATTTAATATTATTCTCAGTAAGCATGTATAATTTATATAATCAGGAATATACACATAAATATATAAACAGATAATGTTTTATAATATATCATTTCAAAATGAGAGTGAGATGAAAGAGGAAAGTTGGGAAATGTTTCGGCTGAAGTATGCAAGCAAGAAAACTATCTATCTATCTATCTATCTATCTATCTATCTATCTATCTATGGAAATAATGAAAATTTATGTAGAAGAAATCAAATGTTTCCCCAAGGACTTTGACCATAATATAATCAGCATTGAAGATTTACTGAAACTATTTTTTTTTAAAGATTTAGATTATCTAAATTCACTAAATAGAATATTTAAGAACACTTAATGGAAGTTGACACATAATTTAACTAAACTGAGTAATTTAATTTAATTAATTTAATTTAATTTAATTCACTGTGTTTTTTTAAAGATTTTATTTATTTATTTGAGAGAGAGAGTGAGCATGGGGGGGAGGGTCAAAGGGAGAAGCAGACTCCCCACTGAGCAGGGGGCCTGATGTGGGACTTGATCTTGGGACTCCAGGATCATGACCTGAGCTGAAGGCAGTCGCTTAACCAACTGAGCCACCCAGGTGCCCTAATTCAATGTTTTTATTTACTGGATTTAACATTCAAAATGTGTTGAATATATTAATAGCAACATATATTTCTCATTATTTTAAAACTTGCTTAATTTTATATCTATAGAAAGAAAAATCTATGAAAAAAATCAATCTTAAAGTAAATGAGAAAATTATAATGAGGTATATATAGTTTAGATTTTTTATAATAATCTACTGAAGAAGCACATAAAGAAGAGAAAAATTTTACTTGATAAATTAAAAATAATATTTCATTGCAGTGTCTGACAAATTTCACATTTTATAACTGCTTCGAAGATAGTTTTTACTTCATGAGGTTCTCAAAATAAGAAGTATAAACTAGAGTATAAAACAATTTGCTCCAACTGACCCCTTTAATCCCATAATTTGGTTTAAAAGTATTAAAATTTCTCAATGGCCCTGAATACTGTCATTAGGGTTGTAGTGCTATTCCCTTTCTGTCTTTTACTGTCAGAAAATCATTATAAATTGATAAAGTGATGTTAAGAGTTTTATGATCCTATAAGAAAAAAGAAGTGCTTAGCTCTTAGTGTCTATCTTGAGAAAAACCTATAAAGTACCTTTAAAGTAGTAATTTTAGTCAATTATTGTACATTATAGTAACTCTATTGAATTTGATTTTACAGATGAAAGTTGGTGAGTTTTTTTTTAATTCCAAACTGTAAAGATTCCAAATGAGTAAAAAGCAAATTTGATATCCATGAATATATGCAGAGATAGTCATCTTATTCAGTCATTTTCATATGTATATTAATGATACATTTATAATGTATTTATGAGACATATAACTTAAAGTTAGACTATGTAGACAATGATTTATTTCACTACTTGGAAGAATGTAAGTATTTTATGCACTGTAGATGTATTTACATTTTTATAGCATTTTGCATAGAAAAGATCACATATTAGCTTCTTTGACTCAGCAGAATTATTTTAAAATTCCTCCCTGCTGTGGCCTAGAGACTGTAGTTCATTCCTTTTTATTGCTGAGTAGCTTTCCATCATATGGTTACAGAACATTGTGTACCCTTTTGCCTGCTGGTAGACATTTGGTTTGTTTCTAGTTTGAGACTGTTCTGAATGAAGCTAATATGAACATTCATGTTCAAACTTGTGTATGAATATAATAGTAAAATGACTGGTAGAATGGTGAGTGTATATGGACAGTTATAAAAAACTTGAAAAGTTTCCACAGCCGATATATCACTTTGCACTCCTCCCTGCAATGTATATAGACTGGTGACTCCACATTCTGGCCTTGCTATCACTCTTTAATTTCAGACATTCTAATGGGTGCATAGTGTATCACACTGTAGTGTTGTAGAAATGTAGTGCTTTTCTGTGATTACAAAAGATGTTTAGCACTTTTATATGTGTCTATTGGCTATTCATATTAACATATATACTCTTTTGTGAAATTTCATGTCAAATTTGACCCATTTGTGTTTTTTAAAATTGTTGTGCTCTTATTGAAATGTAAGCATTATTTATCTATCCTGGATAAAAATCCATTGCCAAATATAAAAATTAAGGATATTTTCTTCCACTTCTGACCTATTTTTGTCTTAAGAGATGTCTTTCAAAAAGTTGATGTGCTAGGGGCGCCTGGGTGGCTTAATCGTTAAGAGTCTGCCTTCGGCTCAGGTCATGATCCCAGGGTCCTGGGATCGAGCCCCAGATCAGGTTCCCTGCTTGAATGCTTCTCCCTCTCCCATGGCCCCCTGCTTGTGTTTCCTCTCTCACTGTGTCTCTCTCTGTCAAATAAATAAAATCTTAAAAAAAAAATAGTTGATGTGCTAAATTTTTATAAGATCAGTTTTTCCATTTATTTCTTTTGTTTTTTTGTTTGTTTGTTTTGTTACTTTTTGCATATGAAGAAATTTGTTTTTACTGAAGGACACACAGATTTTCTCCTATGCATTTCCCCCACCATAAATCTTGTAGTTTAGATTTTTATATTTAGATCTATATGTCATGTAAATTTTTATATATGGTGTAAGACAAGCAAAGGTTGATTTTTTTTTCCTAAATTGCTATCATATTTTTCCAAAACTATTAATTAAAAGCCTATCTTTCTCTTCCTTGATTTCCTTTGGAATAATACTATAAAAAGTCAACTGAACTAAAAAATAAAAAATAAAGAATAAAAATAAAATGTCAACTGGTTATATATACATGTAAGTCTTTTTTCTAGACTCTATTCTCTTCCATTGATCTGAATGTATATCTGTATGCCAATATCATGCTGTCTTGATTAAAGTAGCTTTACAAAATATCTTGAAATCAGTGTGACTCCTTTAGCTGTTTTGTTTTGTTTTGTTTTTTTGTAAAAATGCTTTGATTATTTTAGGACAGTTGCATTTCTATAAATATTTTAGAATAAAATGGTTTCTATAAAAATCTTGAAGGAATTTTGCTAAAATTATATATAATATATATATTATATAAAATTTGGGAGTCTTTATATTAGTTTCCTAAGACCGTTGTAGTAACCACAAACGGCATGGTTTAAAATAACAGAAATCTATTCTTTCGTAGTTCTGGAGTCTACAAATCCAAAATGAAGATGTCAACACAGTCCTAACCCTTCTGAAGGCTCTATGGAAGAATCATTTTGCCTCATTCTATCTTCTTGTTGTCACTGGCAATCCTTTGAATGTTTTGGACTGTAGATGCATCACTCCAATCCTTGCCTCCATTTTTATGTGTCATTCTTCCTGTGAATTTGTGTTTTTGTCCCAAATTTTCCTTTTTTATAAGGCCACCATTCATACAGTATTTATGGCCTGCTATAATTCAGTATGACTATCTTAACTTGATTACATCTGCAAAGACCCTATTTGCATAGAACTTCACATTCAAAGGTTCTGGGTGAACATGAATGGGGGTGGGACACTGTTCTATAGCTGGTATAGTCCCCAAGGTCTCACTTCTGATGCCAATGAGAGATGATGGTCTACATGATTATTCTTAGATTCAACTCATGGTGGTAGTCTATTACAACAAAAAGATACAGGTGTAAATCAGCAAAGGGAAGAGGCACATAGGGCAAAGTCCAGAACATACCAAAGTATAGAGCTCCCAGTGAAGTCTTGCATAGAACAACCAATTTTTCCAAGCAATAATGTGTGGCAATATGAGTGGACTATGACAACCAGGGAAGCTCACCTTAGTGTCAAGAGTTTTCACTAGGGCTAGATCACATAGAAATGGTTGCTCATGCATGTAGTTGACCTTGGTCTCCAGACATTTTAGAAGTCAAACTGATACCACGTGGCTCAATGTTCTCCACTATAAATCACATTTTTAGTAGAGATTAGGCAGAGAAGCCATAGGCCGCCAGCTAAACAAAGATATTCTTATCAGATAGGAAATACCAAAGGCTTAGACATTACCTCACAGGAGCTGAGACTAAAGGTCAAACATCTCTTTGGACAAGGATAATCCTCTACTAGACAAATTTTGATTAGTGTTGATTGATTTTTATGTCAATTTGGGAGACCTTGATATCTAAACAATATTGATTCTTCCAATCCATGATCATGGTATATGTCTTCATTTATTTAGATCTTAAATTATATCAGCCATTTTCTATAACTTTTAATGTTTTGCACATATTTTATTAAATGTTTCACTAAGTATTTCATGTTTTTGTTGGAATTATAAATAGAATTATATTTTTATTACATTTTCCATTTGTTTGTAGTATCTAGAAATAAAATTTCTTTATTAGTCAATCTATTCACTTACTTCTTTTTATATTTTAACTTTCAAACTTGTTTTCAAATTTTTTGTTTCAGGTTGTTTTGATCTTGGTAGATTTGAGTAGGTTTATTCTTAAGTATGTTTATGGTATCAACTTTATCTTCTGCTTTGATTTTTTTCAAGTGGATATGTTTTAACTGGATCACAGACTACAGCAACTCCAAGACTGAGAATATAATCTACTTGCTACTTGGATTTTATTTTATTTTATTTAAAGATTTTATTTATTTGAGAGAGAAAGAGAGCATGAGTTGGGGGTAGGGGCAAAAGGAGAGAAAGAGAAGCAGACTCCCCACTGAGGGACTCAGTCCCAGGACCCTGGGATCATGACCTGAGCCAAAGGCAGATGCTTAACCTACTGAGCCATCTAGGTCCCCTGCTACTTGCATTTTATTAAACTTCCCATTTGGGAGGAAAAAATATCTTAAAATATTTTCTTACAGAATTAAAAACCCCGCCTTTCCCACCTTTTTTTTTTAAACCCTAATCAGTGTTTTCCAATTTGTTGTCCTGAAGCTATAGGCATCAGACTTAATCTTGTTAGTTATTTAAAAATCTTGGTTTACAAGGTAATCCTAATAAGCAGAATTGTAATTAGCAGTTGTGGGGAAAAAAAAAGAAGTTGTGAAAAAAGAATTTGTACTTTAAAAACTGTCCAACTGAATCTAACTCAAACTCAACCTTTAGAGCTATAGATATAGTCCAAATCTTCTTGTGAAATCATGCTGACCATCACACAGCAGCACAAGTAGCTCCTTCCTACATGGAACTGCTTTCTGGAAAAATGTTCTGTGGTTGTGTAATTGTACTAATTGAGGACTATTATAACTGTACATAGAAAACTTTATTGTGCTTATTATAAGAAGGCTATCGATACATCATGTAAAATCACTAAGGATTTTTTTTACTAAAGAAGTAACCAGAATTAACTTTCTCAGATGTCAATGAGAGACACAACTTTTTACTTTTCTGAAAAGTGTTAAAAAAAAACCCTGATATTTAATTTACTTACATGTACAACTGAAATTACTCATAGTTAAGAGAAATTAATCACATGGACTGTCATCAAAATGAAGTTTTATAAATTAAAAAAAATGGAATTTATGAAAAAGAGAAATATGTAAGTATTTGTTTTATTTTTTCCCTCCTTTGGCAAGCTGATTTGTTGAAAACTATCAAGAAGAGCAGTTCTCCCTGAAGTCAACTGACTCAGTTATAAGGGAAAGTAATTTCAGTTATTTACAGGTTTCTAGAGAAAACTTGTGAATTCAATACTGTCTTGTTTTTCTCTGGGCAACGGTGTTGTTTTTCCTTCTGCCTGCATCTCTATCTTAAGTCAGAATTGCACCGTTTCCTTCCTTATGATTCCTCAGTGTAGTGGTATATTAATTTTATGAACAAGTTATGAATTTTGAAACTTGTTCATAAAACTAACATCCCTGTTACAAGTTTTGAAAGTTGTAGCTGAGTCCAATTCTCTTTGTGCTTTGGCTGCCAGAAAGCTATAAGCTAATTTTGCTATCCAAATTTAAAAACTGTGCCAAATGCCATTGCATACATTTCTATGTTCAGGCTCTTACTGGTTTAATAGGACTCTACTGCTTCTATCCTGACAATCTCTAATGGTCCAGTATTACATGCATTTTTGTAATCTACCTCGAATCCTTTTGGAAGTATGGGAAAATCTTTTAGGGTTTGGTTTGGTAACTCAAAATTTATCATTAATATTAATATTTCTTCTCTATTGTGCTTTTCCTTTAGCTAGGCCCAATATATGGCAGTAAATATCTTGGCCTTATGTGCTTATTATGAGTGCCTGACATGACTGAGATAAAGATATCTATAAATTCTTTTAAAAAAATTGAAAATCACTGAAACAGAGCATAGGAATTATTAAAACAGAGGTCATTTTTATAGAGAAGACATTTTGAAATTGTGCAGTATACCTTCTAAGCACAAATTTTGAAATTTTCTTAATAATTCCTTAGTGCTATCCACTTATTCCAAGCTCAATTTTAAGAAAAAGCTTTGATTAAAATTTTTCCAACTTAGTTTGAAATCCAATATGTAATCAAAATTCATCCCCAAGGCCTATAATTTGGAGATTCATGAGAGCTTGTCAAAATATTCTTATAAGTCTTCTCATTCACTAGTCATAGATACTTCAATTCAAAGAATAACACATCTCTTTTTTCAATGTTTGGTTCCAAAATATCTCCCTGCATGTTTCAGTAATCATTCCCCACCCCAACCTTCTCCCTCACAGTACCTGAAACAGGAAAGGAAACATACATAGAAAGCATTCTTTTGCTGACATGATAAGACCGTTTGTAATTTTGATCTCCTGTAAAAGGACATAGTTATGTACTCTAGTGCTTACTTCACTCCAAAAGAAAGAAATCTCCACCCAACCCCCCAAGCTGAAAATATTTTATTTGACCAATTCTTTCTCTGATTAAACTATATTCCTGCTAAGGAAAAAGAAGACAATCAGATCCAACTGCTTTTAAGGGCATTATATCTATAAATATAATTCATTTCTGATCTGCCAATCATATATATCTGTGTGTATGTATCTTTTATAATATCCCATATAAGATGTCCAAATGCTTAAGATAGGATGTCTTATAGCTGCTTTTTGAGAATCTCCTGATAAACTCACTGCTTCATGGGGTTACCCATTCTTGTTTGGCTTCAAAGACCAGTTGGGTATTTCTATTTTTACAAGCACAACAAGGCCCAAAAATGGCTAATAAGGCAGGATTATTATTTACAATCCATTTCAAAGAAAATTTGCCAAACTGCTCATGAGATGGAGTTAAGCATATTATTTCATTTGGATTTTCAGATGGGATTTGAATTATTCACTCTACTCATGCTAAGGTCCTACTAAATATATTAGCTGCATTTATTTCAAAGGAAACAACTGGCAATGCACATTTGCACTTCATTTTTCTTATGGTGCCATTTTTTTCTACATTGATATGATTTTATTCATATTTAAAGTTTTTTTTATCAACTTGGGAAAAAGTTAAATGTCTTAATTTTTGGCTACTAGTTTTTAATTTCATCCCCAGAGAAGTTATTAAAATGCATATATTTTTAATAACCTTGGAGAAATGAGACAGCTTCCACAATAATGCAATGTTAATGGTAGATAAATGATAAATGCCTTCCCAAATTATTTCATGAACAAATGTTTCTCTTTTTTAATATCTTGTAGACTTGAGCCAAACCTAGATCTATTCATTTTGTATTTAACTACTAGACAGCACAAACACAGTTATGTATGAATGTAAATATACAAATGCACATATATATACAAATATGAATATATACATATGCCACTCTAAAATACATATATGCATATTAAGAAAAGCCAAATTATTAAAACAATTAAGTTGAATTAATTGGGTAGAAATTTTTAAAAAATTAAGATTTTATTTATTTATTTGTCAGAGAAAAAGATAGAGAGAGTGCACAAGCAGGGGGAGTGGCAGGCAGGGAGGGAGAGGGAGAAGCAGGCTCCCTGCTGAGCAGGGAGCCCAACGTGGGGCTCGATCCCAGGATGCTGGGACCATGACGTGAGCCAAAGGCAGATGCTTAACTGACTGAGCTACCCAGGCATCCCTAATTGGGTAGAAATTTAACTAGAATTTTTCATGATTTTACCATTGTTGATTTTATTAAGTGATTATATTCTCTGTTAGAATGCCTTGTTTTCCTATGTTAATTAAATTGCATGATGCTACACGCAAGGATTGTAACTTATAGAATTAGGTCACCTTTTGATTCCGGATATTTGAGCTGCAGAGCAATTAGTACTGATGCCTTTCAGATCATTAGCTCTATTTCTTCTCACGTTAGTTATACCTAAACTGAAGTCAAATTTTAAAATGCTATCTGTTATCTGATAAAGTATGTATTTAGTTATAAAATAGTACCTAGATTTGTGTTTGTACAAATATACACATTATTTTTCAGATTATCATTATTTGTAATATCATATAAAATACTTTTTTCCAATACATAGCACACTATGCTTCTTTCTAGAACAGAATTCATCAGGCAGTGTAACTGTAAAGATAATTTTGTAACTTACATATTATTAATTTGACAAGTTAACATTTATGACAAAGCAAGGAAAATTAATATTTTAAGGAATAGGCATACTGTGTAAAGACAAAATGCTTAAATATCAACTGCATTGGTCTGTAAGGGCTGCCATAACAATGTCACAGACTTAAAAACAGAAATTTATTTCCTCACAATTCTGGAGGCTGGAGTTCAAGATCAAGGTGTCAGCAAGATTGATTTCTTCTGAGACCTTTCTCCATGCTTTGCAGATAGCCCTATTCTTCCTGTGTCTTTTCATGGTCATCCCTCTGTGCCTGTCTTGTTCTTAATTTCCCTTTCTTTTAAGGACACCAGTTGTACTAGTTTAAAGCTCACCCTAATGACCTTATTTTAACATAATTATCTCTTTATGGACCCCATCTCCATTCTGAGGTACTGAGGGTTTAGGACTTCAACATATTAAATTTTGGAGAATATAACTCAGCCCATAATATTAACATTGAGCCTCACATATTAACCCAAAGTAGATTTATGCATAGGCTTAATTTTTAAGCACTTTTAAAATACAGCTTATGAGCATTGATTTTGCTGATCTGAGTTTTGCTCATCTCTGCTTAGAAGATCAAGGAGTAGTAAAACTCTTCAGTAGTTTATTTGATGAAATTGCTTGTTTCTTGAAATATCTGGAATAGTTAGTGGGCAAATTAAGGTGAATCACCTAATAGCTGAAAAGTGATATTTCACCAGTACCATACATTTTAGTTTATTTTTTAAAAGGTCAAGTTTTCACATTCTTATCATTACATTGCTCTTTGCCTTTTATTTGTTATACATTATAAATACTTACATATATTGTGTATATATGTATAATTCATGTATATAATGCATACATAGATACATATTTTGAATATGCTTTTATATATGTGAGTTATACATATGTATAATGTACACATAAACATGAAGATATATGTATTATATCATATATAATACACATATGTATAATTTGTACATAAACACATGAAGACATATGCATATGTTTAATATATGTGTATATTGGTTAAATCCCCATTAGTACCTAATTCTACTCTGCTTTTCTTACTAAGAATTTTTAAAACTGGGGTGTCTGATTTCTTTGTGTCTTCCTCAGTTTCTTTCATGAGTATTTGGGAATGCAAGCTGGTGCAACCACTGTGGAAAACAGTATAGAGGTTCCTCAAAAAGTTGAAAATAGAGCTACCATACGATCCAGCAATTGCACTACTGGGTATTTACGCCAAAGATACAAATGTAGGTATCCAAAGGGTTATGTGCACCCCGATGTTTATAGCAGTAGGGTCCACAATAGCCAAACTGTGGAAAGAGCCAAGAGGCCCATCTACAGATGAATGGATAAAGAAGATGTGGTATATACATACAATGGAATATTATGCAGCCATCTAAAGCAATGAGATCTTGCCATTTGCAATGATGTGGATGGAACTGGAGGGTGTTATGCTGAGTGAAATAAGTCAATCAGAGAAAGACAGGTATCATATGACCTCACTGATATGAGGAATTCTTAATCTCAGGAAATAAATTGAGGGTTGCTGGAGTGGGGGTGGGGTGGAAGGGATGGGGTGGCTGGGTGATAGACATTGGGGAGGATATGTGCTATGGTGAGCACTGTGAATTGTGCAAGACCGTTGAATCACAGATCTGTATCTCTGAAACAAATAATGTAATATATGTAAGAAAAAAAAAGAAGAAGATAGCAGGAGGGGAAGAATGAAGGGGGGGAAATAGGAGGGGGAGATGAACCATGAGAGATGATGGACACTGAAAAACAAACTGAGGGTTCTAGAGGGGAGGGGGGTGGGGGATGGGTTAGCCTGGTGATGGGTATTAAGGAGGGCACGTTCTGCGTGGAGCACTGGGTATTATGCACAAACAATGAATCATGGAACACTACATCAAAAACTAATGATGTAGGGCGCCTGGGTGGCTCAGATGGTTAAGCGTCTGCCTTCAGCTCAGGTCGTGATCCCAGGGTCCTGGGATCGAGTCCCGCATTGGGGTCCCTGCTCTTTGGGAGCCTGCTTCTCCCTCTGCTTCTCTCTCTCTCTCCCTCTCTCTCTCCCTTTGTCTCTCATGAATAAATAAATAAAATATTAAAAAAACTAATGATGTAATGTATGGTGATTAACATAACAATAAAAAATAAAAAATAAATAAATAAAACTGGGTGTCTGAGTGGCACAGTTGGTTAAGTGTCCAACTTTTGTTCAACTCAGGTCCTGATGTCAGGACCCTGAGATTGAGCTGCTTGTCCAGCTCAGCAATCAATGGGGAGTCAGTAGGGAGTCTGCTTCTTTCCCTTTCCCTCTGCCCTTCCCCCCTGCTTTATTTCTCGTTCTCTCTCCCTCAAATAAATAAATAAATCTTGAAAAAAAAGAATTTTTAAAACCAAAGCTATATATATATATATATATATGTTTGTGTGTGTGTGTGTATTTCTAAAATGAGCTGCTATATTCATTTGAACACATTGGAGCAACATATCACACAAATGAATACACTTTTTAATTCTGATAATGTAGCAAATCACCTAGCAATGAGTTAATAGTTTATAAATGCTTAATACATGACTGTGTGTTACACGGGTAAATCACAAAATGTGTGAAATAGTGGAGAACCATTATTTTCCAGTAGAAAAAAAAAGAAGGTGGGCACCTAGGTGGCTCAGTTGGTTAAGTGACTGCCTTCGGGTCAGGTCATAATCCTGGAGTCCCAGGATCGAGTCCCACATCGGGTTCCCTGCTCAGCAGGGAGTCTGCTTCTCCCTCTGACCCTCCTCCCTCTCATGCTGTCTTTCTCTCATTCTCTCTCTCACAAATAAATAAAATCTTAAAAAAAGAAAAAAAAAAGAAGTTAATTGTATTTGGATCCTGGAGTAAAGACACAGGGGGAAAACTTATTGTCTAACCACTAAATCTTTGAGATTTAAGGTCTGTGGGATAATTATTGCAGTGACATAATTAGGCTCTCTTGATATATGAAAGGACCAAATTAGGGAAATCTAGTTGCTACTTATAGTAGCTCAGATCTAAAGCAAGCCCATAGTTCCCTAGAAATTACATTTTTGCCCTTAGAGAAATGTCAGGTGATTATCTGATGAAACCAAAACATTTTTAAAGGTATGCGTAGGTGGGACAAGTAGAATACAAAAATGACCTATTTGACAGGGTAGAGAAGAAGAAAAAATGAAAACGAAACCAAGCCAAAAACTGTAGGAGGTGAAGTGAAATGAAGGGGAGACCATGGGGGATTTTTGACTTAATATGCAATATTTTCTAATAACTGCAAAATAGGAGGGAAGATATAACCCCAGGGCAAAAAAAATTTCAGATTTGCTGAGAGTAACTAAATTATTTTTTCTTAACTTTCCTACATCTCATTAGTCTCATGGGTAAAATCAATCAATTTTTTTTTTCACAGAGTGCTCTGAGGTTTATTTCTGCCAATGTATGTAAAATGCCATGGATGTATTAGATATTCAGTGAAACGTAGTTTTATCTTGGATAAGGTTTATTGAATCAAGGGATGTGCAAAGCAATTCTAAATTAATTGAACCAAATATAAATATTACATGAACATTTAAATAAGAAATCCCAGTGAAAGGGTAATTCTTCAAGGATGGACAAAAGTAGAGAAAAAGGATACTCCACTTTTCCCAGTATGTGTAATTTGGACAATGGCAATAAAAGTAATACTAAACATCGCCTTTATTCTCAATGAATAAAAATTGATACTAATTTTTGAAGACTCTCAGATAATTACCTGTGTTAAAAGAAAGGTTAACTGTGAAATCAGGAGCACAGGCATTTTCACACCAAACTTTGCTAATGATTCAAATCAAAGAGAAAAGCAACAAACACAGAAGAATTTTCTTTCTTTAGAGGAACCAAAAGTGTCTGAACCAACTTCTAGGAATGTCTCCCACTCTCTTTTTTTTTAAAGATTTATTTATTTATTATTTGAGAGAGAGAGAGAGTGCACTGTTGGGAAGGGGCAGAGGGGGAGAGAGAGAGAAAAAGAGAATCTCAAGCGGACTCTCTGCGGAGCATGGAGCCTGACACAGGGCTTGATCTCAAGACCCCAAGATCATGACCTGAGCTGAAATCAAGTCAGATACTTCACCCACTGTGCCACAAAGACACCCTAAAATGTCTCTTTATCCTTTACTGAAACAGGATGTGATCACCTATTAATAGAAGAGGTTTTGAATAATGGGTCACATCAAAAAAAGCTGTTTTGATTTCAAAACTCCTTCTTTGTATAGTGTTCATTAAATAGGAATATGCTTATATAACTATACCTCAGCTGCCTGTCAGCCATGCCTCATAAATCCATAATTTCTAGGTTTCCATTAAGCAATACATAGAGACTAGATATATCCTGCTAAAAGCATCTTCCAGATAGGAGCTCCCAGTAGATTTCTAATGGTAAATACCACTTACATTTTTATAAGGTTATCTAGTTAGTATCTTTCATTTCCTTCATCTAACTAACAGTGAATATGACAAAGCTGATGTTCTTTCCATCGACAAGTCAACTGTCTTAAAGTTGATTCAATAAATGTTTAGTAAGTCATTCCAAAGCATCAGATATCTTTGACTATCTCTTTTCTTGTTCTAGCATTTGGTGAATTTGCTCAAGTATGTTAAGGAAAATGTATAGTTCTATAAATTCATTTTATCAAACTTCAACTAGTTCTTCATTTATTTTGAGTGATCTTATGTTGACACCTAATTCCATGTTTAACTGCCAAAAGTGACTTTCTAATCTACAAGTAAAATAGCATTTTTTTAGTTATTGTCCTTTTCAACCTTGTCATTGAAAAAAATTGTGTGTTGGTTTATTGCAGCTTAGGACACAGGGACTAATTTTGTCTTAATGCCAGACTTCTACTTTTTAACATCTTCACATTCTGTGTTTCCAGGAGGTTTACTACTATTTTTTTCTGTGCCCTATAACCTCCCATCCTTATCAGCCTCTAAAAATATATTGGAAGAAGAATTTCATGCTTCACGTATTGGAAGCAAACAATGGCAGCTTCTTCACTTCTACATCATTTCATTCTTATTTTCCCTGTACAAATATTTAAAACCCAAAATCAGCACTCCCTCTCTTTCCTGACCTCATTTCCTAAAGCAGCCCTTTCATTCACTTGGACATTTCTAGGAATCTAAACATCGGTTCTCTTTCCATTCATTCTACATTGCTTTGCAATGCAGTGTAAGAGAGGGAAGGGAGGCTTCCTTAGCTCATATTCCAGACCTTCCACTTATTAGTATGTAACCTCTAACCCTCAGAAAACAGGGAGCTCAACAATTGTCCTTTCTCATCCTTACTGGAAATATTGAAATAACCTAATCTCTACCCTTCTCAAAAGACTTTACTTTCTCCCCATGCCCACTTAATAAAATCTATATTCCTTCATCTGATATTCATGACCTGCCTGAAATTATCTTTCTACCCTCATTTTCTCTTCTTTATATATCCCATAAATCCCAGTCACCTTTTTTTAATAACTTTCTTTGAAACACTCTTCACTAAAACCAATTAAACTCTGCTTATATTTGCTCATTTCCACAAAACAATTGTCAAGCTTTCAAAAAGATTTTATCATTATTTCAGCTATTTCTATTCCTATCATCATGTGATAAACCATAACACTTCTATTATGATAACTAACCAAATAAGGGTAATATTTTTAATGAAGTAAAAAATTCAGTAATAAGTTAATGCATTTAAGGTAAACAGAAGAGATTGAAGTAAATATTTCTTCAATTTAAAACAAAGGTAATGACTCGGGCACCTGGGTGGCTCAGTCGTTAAGCATCTGCCTTCCACTCAGGTCATGATCCCAGGGTCCTGGGATCAGGCTCCCTTTTCGGCGGGAAGTCTGCTTCTCCCTCTCCCACTCCCCCTGCTTGTGTTCCCTATCTCGCTGTCTCTCTCTGTCAAATAAATAAATAAAATCTTTAAAAATAATTTAAAAAATAAAACAAAGGTAATGACTTTAAGGTTATTTTTTTCAGTTGACATTCACATTGGCATTTTTATGAACAAGGATAATCTTTTTCCATTGCTTCCAATTGTAAGTTTTCTAGTGCTTCTTATTAAGTCATTCTAATATTGTGGAAATGTCTGTTGAGAGATATACATATTGATATTTGACCATTCTATCCAGGTTTGATGTTTTTAAATAAATGTCCAAGCTTTGTGAAAAGCAAATATAAGCCCTTTATACTTACTCTGATTATTTATTTATTTATTTAAGATTTTATTTATTTATTTGACAGAGAGAGACACAGTGAGAGAGGGAACAGAAGCATGGGGAGTGGGAGAGGGAGAAGCAGGCTTCCCTCAGAGCAGGGATCCTGATGCAGGGGCTTGATCCCAGGCCCCGGGATCATAACCTGAGCTGAAGTCAGATGCTGAACGAATGAGCCACCCAGGCGCCCCTATACTTACTCTGATTATTAAGGCTGATGCTTTAATAATTTGGTGCTGTGAGTACTAACAATAAAAATGTCATTCAATTATCTATTTTCTCAGTTATAAGCTTTTAAACAATATCTCATGAAATTAGAGAAAACGTCCATCTCCATTCAATTCTGCTATTTGTAACTATTTTACTAACTGATTATAAAATAGAGCAATTACCCTCTCTAATAGCAAACCAAGTTAAAGTACATTAATAGTTTGTGATTAAACTGTTTTCAGTTTTGAAAAGAAACTAATAGCATTTTCATCTGAAATGCATACCAAATGATGCTGGATACTTTTTGTGTTAATAGTGTCAAACAGATTATAGTAGGGAAAAACATTTAGTGGGGTTGATGTTAAGTTCTCATTGTTCTTTGTTTGGTACCCTTACCTACAACAAATTTTAAGAATGGCTTTCATTTAGCCTTAAAAGTAAATAAATATTTGTTTATCATAAAAAATGAAATATTTGAAAACCAGTAAACATGATCATTCATGATGAGGTTACTATATACTTTCTCAGAAAATAAATCACTTAAAAATTTAAAAAAATAGTTGATTTCTAATTCACACTGAGAACTGGTATCACATAAACAAATCTTAACATAAGCAATATACAAATTTAGGATATACTAGAAAAATGCATGTAATATATTATTAATTGTATGGATATATATTATACTATGCTATATAAATTTGCCTGTTATTGAAGAGAATATTGAACATCTATATTTTATCATCATATTTTAAAATTTATATAAATATATGAGCTTCTAGTTAAAGGATAAGTATGCTCCAAGTAGTCATTGTTTACTTATACATATACTATCTTATTTATTTCTATACCATGAAGTAGAAACTACCTTCCTTTTTCAGAGGAGATAAATGAGAGAGGGGAATTTAAATAACTGGCCCAAGTTCCTGCAATAAGAAAAAAAAAGTAAATCCCCACCTTTAACCCTAGGCAATCTGATCCCAAAATATGTTATATAGGAAAATATATAGATAGATACTAGAGATTTCATCTATAAACTAAACATTTCATTTTACAAATAAAACACTAATGTGAAGAGTAACAAGTAGGGTGCCTGGGTGGCTCAGTTGGTTAAGCGACTGCCTTCAGCTCAGGTCATGATCCTGGAGTCCCGGGATCGAGTCCCACGTCGGGCTCCCTGCTCAGCAGGGAGTCTGCTTCTCCCTCTGACCCTCTTCCCTCTCGTGCTCTCTATCTCTCATTCTCTCTCTCTCAAATAAATAAATAAAATCTGTAAAAAAAAAAAGAGTAACAAGTAAATTACCTAATGTTTCTCAACTGGTTAACAGCAATTATAGGACCAAAACCATTTTTCCTTATTACTAGACCAGTGATAGATAAGCTTTTAAAAATATGTTCTTTTAATTCTGAAGTAAGCTTCCACTTAAGATAAATAACTCTAGATCTGGTCTATGATGATGAGGAAACATCCCCCGGGTGCAATCCTAATATGCAGAGAAAGATGATCTGGGCTCTTCACTTTAATTGTCCTCCTCAAACTTCTTTTTCATTTTAAAAGTACATTTCCTTTTCAACACCAGTTTTCCATTTACTGTATCTTCTGGAATATTTCAGTTAAACTCATGATTTCTTACCTCCTACCAGAGGTTGTTTGAGGTCAGCATTCTTTCTTTCAAGATTACCATTTTCCATGTGGAATGTGGCTTCTTTTTGGGCACCTTGTACTTGAAGGTTCCTTGTGATCTTAGTTGGGGCTCCCCTGCCCAGGCAGGCACTGAATGCCGGGATCATCATCAGTACCCTGGTCCTTTTTTAACTCCGTGAAAGCGATGTGCTCTACTAAAGGTAGAATCTTTGCTAACAAACCAAAAAGGTAGGAGGGAAAATGAGTATCCCCAAAGACATCTGTTTTCTCTTCATTACCTTTAGTCAAATGGCCACCGTGCTCTTTATCTTCACTCTGGTGGTCTTGTTCCACTCCCCTTCTCTTGACTTTCCTATTGGTTGGTTGGGCATCATCAGTATCCTCAGGTTGCCCTCAAGGGTCTCAGCCTTTTTCACTCTAAAGACATTCTGCTCTCTCAGACTTGCATTCCTCCTTCCTTGTTTTTCACACATGCCTTATCCATTAGTTTCCAGGGATTTAGTGTGGCCATCAATTACTTCAGATATGTTGAACCTTGGTCTCAGTAACTCAAGAACTTCTCTATGAGAGGCTGAGGCATATGCAGTCAAGGCAGTCATAGTGACAACGGCTGCAGCAGATAGGGACAAGGCAAGATCAGTCAAGGCAAACCAAAGAACTTGCTCAGATAGTGAGAATTAATTATACCTGGATCAACATTGCTGCAGTTTTTTAAGATATATATTTGTATTTATGGAAATACTGAAAATTGTTCACTAGGTTATAAATTTATACCAAGCTAGACCTTTGCATAGACTCAGGCATTCTCTTTGACTGCCACTTGAACAATGTATCAAATAGGAAGAAAGAGTAGGTAAGAATGGATTAGAAACAGCTGTATTCTGGCTTGATGTATCTCTACAATGTACACATGCCTGATTTAAGACAAATACAATTTATCTAACCAGCAATCAGTTCTAACTACTCAAAAAACTTCCCAGGTAAATTATGATTTTGCTTCACCATGACTCTAAATATTTACATTATGAGTCTATACCTCCATTTTGAAATTTCCTGTATTTACTGAAATGTAGAGGTTTTATCATCCAGTGGAAAAACAGTTAACTAAGGATCCAGAAGAACTTGCTACATTAAACTACTCTGATTATAAGAATGACTTCATCTGTGCAACAGGTATTAAAATTGGTTGTGAATATTTTTCATATAGCCGTTATAAGAAATTAAAAGAGAGCTCTATAAAGGGGTTTTACTATTTTATAAAAAATGATGGTAGCACTATGCAGTCATCACACATAGTAGCATGTTGTGTTTTTAAAAAGTTACTAATCATTGTTTCTGTCTATCTATACAAAAGGGAGAGAGGAACTCTATTTTATTAAACATTACATTTGTTTTCTATTACTGCATACCACATTGCCACACATTTAGGGGTTTCAAACAACATCCATTTACTCTATCACAGATCTGTAGTCGAAGGCACTGCTCAGTCCCTCATTTAGTGTCGCACAACTTGGAGGCTTTGGAGGGAGATTCCACTTCCAAGCTCATTCAGGTGTTAGCTAAATCCAATTCTTGTGATTTCGGGGATCCCAACTTCCCTGATGGCTACCAGCTGGAAACCATGCTCCCTGCTAAAGCCCACATGCTTCCTTATCCTATGGCTTCTTCCCTCTTCAAGACAGTGATGGCGCATCACATCCTACCTATTTTTTGAATCTGGCATTTTTGTTTGCTACCATTTAAAAGAGTTTACCTAATTGAGCCCAGGCCCATCTGTATTGTAGAGTATTTATAGGTCAACTGGCTTTGGTCTTGATTTACACCTAAAAAATCCGTTTATAGCAGCACCTAATTTCATGTGTGGTTCAATAAGCAAGCATCAGAAATCTTGGGAGGTGGGGCTTACCTTTAGAATTCTGCCTACCCTAAACACATATAATGTTGGGAAGACTATTAAATATGTACCTCAACCCCCCAAAATAAAGACCATGCCAAAGTGAACATTACTATTTCCTTTAGTAGATGAGAAAATTGAGGCTAATTTATTATTATTATTGTTATTATTATTATTGTTATTATTATTATATGCCTTGGGTTAGTTCATTTAGCTGAATCTGAATTTAATCCCAGGCATGTCAGGTTATACAACTCATACATCATGAAGCTTCAAGCTAAATCAAAGCATGGGTATTGGCAAGTAAACATAGGTATTTAAGAGGAAGTAAAACTAAAAGATTTTTTTACTATGCTTCACAGTATGTCTATATTAAAAACAATTAATTCTAATAAATATTTTTGTAATAGAAAAGTGAGGAGCCCCAAGAGCCTAAAGACATTGTTGTTGTTGTTGTTGTTCAGCTCTTTCCATTGTCTGCCAGCTTTGTAACATGATAGCACTTGTTAAAAATAAGCCTTACTTCTAAATCTTTTACTTTCTTAATTGTGGTTTCTCTCCATGGGTTTTATGTTATACAGGACTAGTTTCAATTTACTGGTTTGTGGTATTTCCAGCTTTCAAGCACCCAGTCAGTTTGAAGGATTAGAAATTTAAGCTTCTTAATATGTTTCCTGGAAAAGCTGCTCTTAGCAGGATGCTGGGGAACCCACTTCAAATTGTTTTTGGAGTATATGACCTTTAAGTTCTTCTGACACGGATTCGTGTATTTTTCTGTCCTTATCTAAATTTTTAATACCCGTCATTGAAAATTACTTAAAATATTTTAAATAAAACAAAATAATTACTTAAAATAGTTTCATATTTGATATTTCCTTCTTATCTAATGTTGCGATTTATCCACGTTGTTAGATGTATTTGTGGTTTGTTTCTTTTTATTGCTGAGAGCATACCACTGTATTGGTAGACTATCTTTTGTTTTTCTATTTACCAGTTGATGACTATTTGGATCTTTGCAGTTTGTTCCTGTGAGCATTTGCTACAAATCTTTGTGTGAATGTATATTTTAATTTGGCTTGGGTAGGTACCTAGAAATAGAATCCTGGATCATATAAAAATATATGTTTAAGAAACTGTCAAACTGTTTTCCAAAGAGATGTACATTTTAAATTTCTAACAGCAACATATGGAGGTTTGGGTTTCCTCATATCTTATCAGCACTTGGTATAACAGTGTTTTGGATTATAGTCCTTCTTGTCAATGGAAAGTGCTATCTTATTTTGTTTTTTTTCTTAAGATTTTATTTATTTATTTGAGAGAGACAGAATGAGAGATAGAGAACAAGAGAGGGAAGAATTCAGAGGGAGAAGCAGACTCCCTGCTGAGCAGGGAGCCCGATGTGGGACTCAATCCCAGGACTCCAGGATCATGACCTGAGCCGAAGGCAGTCGCTTAACCAACTGAGCCACGCAGGCACCCTATCTTGTTTTGGTTTTAATTTGCATTTTCCTAATGCCTAATGATGTTGAACATCTTTTCATGTGCATGGATGTTTGTATATTTTCTTTGGTGAGATGTCTACACAGATCTTAGCCCATTTTTTATTTGGTTTGTTTTTCCTCTTAATATCCAGATGGGCCCAATGTAATCACAAGGTCCTTATCAGAGAGGCAGGAAAGTTAGTGAAAAAAGATGTGAAGAAGGAGGCACTAACTGAGAGATTCCACTGCTGGGAGAGAATGGAGAGCCAAGTACTGTGGGTTGCCTCTAAAAGTTGGGTTTTTGTTGTTGTTTTGTTTATTTGTTTCCAATAGCACTGTTTCCCAATGCCTTCAGTCATTTGCATCAAAATCACCTGTGATTCTTGCTTAAAAATGAACTGAGATCACACCCCATAAATTTCATCAGTGGTTTAGGTGAGGATTTCAAAATGAATTTTTTCAAAGCACCCCACATGATTCTAATGCATGCTTAAATTTTGTACCCACCCTTCTACAGAAAGCTTATCTTCATATCCTACACCCTACCTAGGCCTTAATTCCATTCTTGTCTGTAACCTCAAGCCAGCAATAGGGGGTCATCTTGGTCATTCTATTCTATACTTTTTTTTTTTTTTAGGTTAATCTGACTTTGTCTTATCTGATGCCAGCACCTAAACTCAGGCTTTCATTGTGAATACAAATGGGTCGACTTCTATTCAGTCCATTTTTGGCACGACTGCCACATATTTTCAAAAACACTATAGGATAATCTTTGGTAGTAGTAACAAACTTTTTTTTTCTATACTACTATCTTTGAGCTGCTAGAATAAATTAGCATCGTCTGGGGGACTTAAACAACAGAAATGTTCTCATAGTTCTGTAGGCTGGGAAGTCCAAGATCAAAGCGCCTGCAGATTCGGTGTCTGGTAAGAGCCCACTTCTTGGTTCACAGACTATCCTCTCTCTGTGTCCTCACATGGTGAACTTGTAGAAAACTCACCGGGCTTTCTTTCATAAGGGCACTAAGCCCATTCATGGCTCTACCCTAATGACCTAACCACCTGCCAATTGTTCTACCTCCTAATACCAATACACGGAAGGTTAGAATCTCAATGTATGAATTCTGTGGAAGACAGACTTCTAACAACTGCACTCCCTTTTATCCTGCAATCTACACTCATTTGGGTTACTAGACATGAATCCTCAGAGCTTTAGAGAAAAATTTCTAAAACCGTTGTCAATGGATCCGCATTATCGGCATCACCTGGTGTCATCAGTTAGATCCCAAGACCTGACATTTAGTGCCCGCCTCACTAACCTTTGTCTTACATTTTTCCTTAAGCTTTTCTTTCCTGGTTACCACTTAACCCAGGCAAATGTAACCTAAAACCACCCTTCAGATGATGGCAATTTCCCTGACAAGATCTCCTAATGGCCCAGGTCACCTAGACCTTTTGAGCCAAACCCCTCACTCGTGCCTACACAGATGGACTATTGAATGAACTCTAGAGTGACCGACAACTATCTTGATCTCATTATAATACTAAAATCTCCACCCAGAGAAGAGCCTCAGCCTCATTCCCATAACATACAATGTATGTATAGGCATGTTTCCTTAAGGCACATGAGCGATCTTTTGCCCGCCCCTACATATGATGACAAGGCTTCCCTATCTAAATATTCACCCTAACTCTAAGCAAAAAGAACCCATTCACCCTCATCTGGGGAGTCACGGCTGTGGAAGCCATTCCCTGTGATCTCATTTGCGCAAATAGAAATTTTCTTTGTGTGACAGCTCAACCTGCTATAGTGGCTGACTCACCAAGGAGTGAACTCACATTGATTTGGTTGACACTGGGAATGTGTCAAATCCCTAGGCTCCACCCAGATTTGCTAAATGAAACTCAGGGGCAGGTCCCAGCAATCTGTGTTTGCACAAGCCCTCAGGTGCTGAAACACTCCAGTTTCAGAACCACTGCTGTGTAGAAAATCTGTCATGACCAAACCGCAAGACAAACTCATTTAGTTTTTGGATTTTAATTAAATAAAAATTCCAGCTGCAGAAGACTTGATTTCAAAGGAACTTCACGTTCATGTTGGCTCTCTAGTTTGACTTTGTCTCTCTCATCAGCAGATAGACTATTGAGAATTTCAAGGTAAAGACAGAAATGTGAACTATATCTCCCTCCAAGTGGCTGCTTTTTACTAATTAGAATGTGGAGACTCAGCTTCCTAGTGCATCACATTATGAAATATTCCTCTCAACTGAAGTAACAGGTGTAACTTTGTTTAACCTTTCAAACCTTATCATGTGTTAGGATCCTTTATTCTAAAGTATGGAACCTAAGTGTTCTGATGAGAATCTCAATGACTGCTTCTTGAAAGGAATATTCAGAAAAGTGAAGGAATACAGACTTGTATTCAAACTGGCCAAGGATCGACTCCATAAATAGGAACAATGATAAAAGAGTCAGTTTAATATTATGTCCATTAAAAACTATTATATTAAGGGGCACCTGGGTGGTTCAGTCGTTAAGCATCTGCCTTCAGCTGAGATGTGATCCTAGGGTCCTGGGATGGAGCCCCATGTCGGGCTCTCTGCTCCGCAGGAAGCATGCTTCTCCCTTTCCTGCTACCCCTGCTTGTGTTCCCTCTCTCGCTGTGTCTCTCTCTGTCAAATAAATAAATAAAATCTTAAAAAAAAACTATTATATTAAAATTCACTGGCAAATGTAATGAATGAGCGGGGCATGATCATATACAATCTGCATTACTTAAGGATTAAGTTTGCCTGTGAGTGATAAACAAAATACCCACAGTGGAAGTTTCTCTGCCACACAAAACAATCTGAAGTAGATGATCTAGGGAAGGGGGAGTGTGGCATCTTGTATTGAATTACTCAATTCTACATAGAACCTCCACTTGGTAGTTCCACAGAAGCTTTTTGAGTTTCACCATTAAGTCCACACTATTCAGCTACAAGGAGGAGAAGAGGACAAAAAAGTCATTTCTCTTCCCTTAGAGACCAAGTTTTTCTCACCGTTTGTACTAAGATCTCCTTGACCAGAACTTAACCACATGTTGAGTGTGGTTACACCTCAGTTGCAGCTATTTATCCACAAAATAATCAAAGATTCTGTAAGGAAGAAGACAACTTGGAGACTGGGGCATAACTATGAGTTTCTATGAAAACTGTGGTCTTACAATCTTTACTATTTAAACTTTTTCCTTTATTGTCCTTTGATTTACCTACTTGAAAAAATATATATATACGATTAACAAGTGATAAGAGAAGACATCATAACATTGACCATTCATTTTTTATCTTTGGCTTATGCTACTACTTAACTTTCAATTCAAGACAACATCCTTATATTTCTTACTTTTAAATGTAACATAGATGTGATTATAAACCTCCAACAAGTGTAAATTGGTTTCTATTTCAACCTGTATTGCTAACTCAGTCAGATAAAATGTTTTTAAAATGCCAATTATGTCCTGTAGGAAGTACTTACTTCCCAGTGGTTCTAGTAGTTATCTTCATAAAAATTAAGAAGGTTTGCATTCTTTGAATTAGAGTCAGTCCTTCAGGCTGTGTGTTCAAGAATTCCTAAGGCAATCATCTTCAAAGTCTTTTCTCAGCTGGATGGATAGTCTGCACAGCATTTCAGAGAGCCTGTGCTCATTCATTCTACATGGACCTAACGAAGTTCTTTCTGCAATTACCGGGCAGATAGCCTGGAGTCAGGTAGTGACTTTCTATTTTAAACCTACTGGAAGTTGAATTTTTATTTAACAGCACATCACATAGCTGCAACTTAATCCGAAACCCACAATACTATAACCAAAAGAAGGAAAACAGTCTTCTAAAGGAATCTGCAGAACAAAGCTTACATTTCTAATATGATGGAAACAACGACCATAATATATTACGAAGTCCAACAATTAAAATAAAATATGTCTCTCTTGTTTTTCTTTGCTTTTGTTGGAAGAATTTCTAATCTTTGACCAGTTTCATAATAAAATCACCTGCTGTACCTCAGTGTTAATAAAATGGTTTTCAATGAAATGCTATTTTTATGTTCTTAATACAAAGTTATAAAACTCAAAAAAATATGTATTACACTTAAATATAATTCTGACACAAAAAGATATGCCTTTAACTTAAAAATATTCACCTAATTTAAAACACTAGCTCAATTATTTATTTAAGGTGACATAAATTCAGGGACCATTCTTATGTACATCCTATATATTAAATGGTAAATAAAAAGTTGCTAAATAAAAAGAAAATTAATGGAATAGCATATTAAAATTCATAATTTTGGGGCACCTGGGTGGCTCAGTCGTTAAGTATCTGCCTTCGGCTCTGGTCATGATCCCAGGATCCTGGGATCGAGCCCCGCATCGGGCTCCCTGCTCGGCGGGAAGCCTGCCTCTCCCTCTCCCATTCCCCCTGCTTGTGTTCCCTCTCTCGCTGTGTCTCTGTCAGATAAATAAATAAATAAGTAAAAAAATAAAATTTATAATTTTTACATCAGACATCTTCTAAATTGATAATTGATTATAAATTTTAGTCTAAACATGTTTTTCACAATTTTAATAAAAACTAAAATCTTGCTTGACTTCTATGATTAATAATGATACATACTAATTACACTTAACTTAAATAATTTATTTTCTGTATACAATATGGATACTTCAGGCAGTCACAAATGCTTTTGTTAACATCATTATTTCTACAGTGTTTTCATATTACCTCATTTTTAGAAAATATAATGAAAATGGCTATGTGACCGAAGGATGTTTTATCCTTCTTATCTCACCCAAATTTTTGCCTTCTCTAAGAACTGAAACCAAATTGAATAATTAGATGGAGGCTTGAAACATGACCAATATGAACAAGAAAAGTTTTGTTTTTCATCCAGATTATTTTAACTGAAAAATCCAAAGGGATGAGAGCTGCCTTCCGGGACCCACAGTATAGGAAATTCTGACTTTCCTCATCCAGGATAGAGCTGAGGCAGAGGGCAGAAATGAGAAAGACAGGTGATAAGAGAGGGGAAGGTGTGGGGTGGGAGGTGGGGGAAGGAGGACAACTAAGGTACAGAAACCCAGAGGATAACGGGAGAAGAGAGTTAGAAAAAGGACCAAAGAAAGCGGAGGTGGCTAGAGAACCATCTGAGGTGAACTCTGTCTGACCTAATGGAAATAGGCCAAACACTGTATTATCCTTTGAACACTTTTTGTATTCAATCTCATATGTAGTAAGATTTCTGATGATGCAGTGGTAACTAGATATCCTGGTCCATAGTAGCATTATTAAGGAATTGTGGGAGCAGTTGAATTTTTATTTAACAGCACATCACATAGCTGCAACTTAATCCGAAACCCACAATACTATAACCAAAAGAAGGAAAACAGTATATGGGAATATTAAACTTAGGCAGTGTATCCAGTTATACTGAAATTAAAACTCTCTGTAGAACCAAGTGAGGGGGTTCCTTTAAGTCAGCTAATTCTAGAGAGAATGGTGCTGGGGATGTTAATAGAAATAAGCAGCAATGGTGTCTAGATTATAACTCTTTCAGAAAAAGGATGTGTTGGAGCTAGTTTTAATCACAGCATTGCAGCCAGTAGGACAAATATAGGTATCAGGAAGAGATGATCCAACTAGAAAGTTGGAACTGTGCTTTTCTGAGTAGTTTTATCACTCTGATCCCTTCAGGAATTTTTTTTTTAAAGATTTTATTTATTTATTTGACAGAGAGAGAGAGACACAGCAAGAGAGGGAACACAAGCAGGGGGAGTGGGAGAGAGAAAAGCAGGCTTCCCGCAGAGCAGGGAGCCCGATGTTAGGCTCGATTCCAGGACCCTGGGATCACGACCTGAGCCGAAGGCAGATGCTTAACGACTGAGCCACCCAGGCACCCCCTTCAGGAAATTTTTTGTACAACATATTATAGGAAGGAACCCATGAGGGTAGTTTACATATCTGAATTATAAAGTTCTCCGAATTGTTTCTGGAGAAGCACAGTTGCTATCTTGCCCCAAGGCTGCTTAGGCACTGGGCACCCAAAGAAGGCCTGAACCCAGCAGTGGCAGGGGAAATAGCATTAAGTTAGATCCCTCCAGGTATCGGTCAAGATTTTTGTGCTGGAGTTAGAGCATATTTCAGAAAACAAAGTGAATAAACTTTGCATAGGATAGTTGGGAATGTTGTACAAATCTCTTCCTAAAACAGAGCAAACCGATTTATTATGGAAAGATTTGTGGTATTTGCTTGAAGAGAAAATTGCAAAAGAGGAGATTAATGGAGGAAAGAGAACCATGCACAAACCAAATTCTAGAAGTTACAGGGAACTTGGGAGAGAGAAAGAAATTTATAATTATTAGCAAATAAGAAAATATAGTGAAAAAGCTGGACAATGGCAGATGAAAGCAGTAAAGATAATGGCAATCTGGAATTTATAAATCTGTATGAATTAGATTCATAATTCTAATTCCCAGATTGGTCTGGGAGTACTAAGTTTAGCAATACCTAGGACACCCTGTCATAATTTTGGAAGTTCCAAAGAAGGCTGTGGACCTTTGAAAAAAAAAAAATTGTAACAATGGAGTACTTAGACATCACTGGACTGGTGGTATAGATAATCTATTTGTAACAAACTATCCTGTGCCAGACCTTAGCCTATTATTGTCTAGACTGGACAGGGAATGAATAGAAGACACACATGCTCTGTGCTGTATGGAGAACAACAGCAGAATCCAGAGGTACTAGTGGGTAGCTTCCACCTTCTGGCATCTGAGAATAAGGAAGATGGGAGCAGGGAAAGTAAAATAGTCTACTTTGAATTTAGGGATCCTTGACAAGACCATGTAGTTTGGAAAATGCATTTTGGAAGATGCAGCCAGTAGGAAGCTGGTTTCTCATTCTCCACGAATGAGATAGAGTTTTAAAAGGGAATGGCACCTAATGGAATTATAGAATTCTTTTATTTTTTAAAAAGATTTATTTATTTATTTTAGAGATTGGGAAAGAGAAGGAGTGGGAGAAGGGGGAAAGGGAGAGAGAGAATCTTGAAGCAGACTCCCCGCTAAGCACAGAGCCCAATGTGGGACTCGATTCCAGGACCCTGAGATCATGAACTGAGCTAAATCAAGAGTCACTGCTTAACCAACTGAGCCATCCAGACGCCCCAAATTATAGAATTCTTAATAAGACAGAGAAACGTTAGGATTCTTCTTAGGGAGATCACTGATTCAAGGCACTGCACTCATGAATTTTAAATAAATGACACTAGTCTGTATTAATATTTTATATAAAAAAAGACTATTAATGAACACATGAACAAAATAGATTAGTGCCTTGGATCCTGAGTTCAAGATGCATTTTAAAAAAATTGAAAGCCAGTATATTCAGTGTTAGATTTAAGAAACCAATATTTTAGTTACAGAGAAGTCCTTTTTCCGTTGCCCACAACAAAGGTGAGGGTTCAAATTTGAGTCATGTTATATCCTCGGTATTCTAATCAAAATGTTCCATACATCAAGAGTTTGTTTGAAGTTGCTATTACAGATGATGTTCTGTGTAGGTAAATTAATTATACTTAAATATATATTTATTTTATTGTGATGCTTATCTCAGCAATCATGGTGTTATTGACTGTATTATTTTTTAGAATATTAAGTGTGCAATAAGCCTATGGTCCTTGTTTTGGGGATTTTTTTGCTGGTCTCTCTGGGGGATAGTCTTTTTCTTTCTTCAGTTCTCTGGCAAGAATTCCCATGATTAGTAACGAGGCTCTGGACTCTTTCTATGTATTACCATGACCTCTTAAACAAGCTAAACACATAACTAATGGAAGCTTAAATAGATCATTATTAAAAGGTTATACTTCCCAAATATTGTGATGTATGAGGAGTGGGAACCAAAATGATATCTAGTTGACAATGCCTATTGAACCATAAGGGAAAAGATCAGCCTTACAACTGATACCTTCGGAAGATCATTGATTTGCATACTACCTCACACTCAATCTTTTTCAGTCTTCTCTTCTTTCTTCAATCTTTTCAATATCTCTAGTTTGCTTCCTTCCCAAAGTTGTACTTTATTTTTCTATTTTTTTAAAAGATTTTATTTATTTATTTGAGAGAGAGAGAAAGAGAGATAGAGAGCATGAGAGGGAAGAGGGTCAGAGGGAGAAGCAGACTCCCTGCTGAGCAAGGAGCCCGATGTGGGACTCGATCCCGGGACTCCAGGATCATGACCCGAGCCGAAGGCAGTCGCTTAACCAACTGAGCCACCCAGGCGCCCCAAAGTTGTACTTTAAACCATTCCTCTTTCTTCCATTTTACCTACCTCCTTCCTCCATTCTTCCCCCTAGGAAGGGAATCAGTCCTTAGTTACTCCTTCATGTCTTGCAAATTCTGGCTTCTCTTAAGCAGTGTAGTAATAGAAGCTTTCCTTAACCCAGGTAGACTTGGAAGTATTCATCTTTCCAGAATTTAGCAACTCTCTGCTTTTTATTCCTTAGAACTTGATGTTTTATATAACTTAAAAGCAACCAAAGAACAACTCTGCTCCTTGATCATGAATCCTTTAGCTGATGACGCTTAGCTTCCAAGCACTTTAATACTTCAGAAGTCCATGGGGTTATTAATCAAGCAAATCAGCAACTACCTCAATCAATTTTCTTGCAGAATTAATTTCACAAAATTTCACTAACGTATCTGTATCTTGTAAATTCTATTTCTCTTGATATTTACATTTTGTGCCTTATTATATTTTATAATATTGCATCACTGTTATGTTACAAGTTTTTAATACCGAAAAGAGAACTCTTATTTCTTTTATGCTATACAGATAGCGACTTATTTTATATCATACTTTTTTTCCTTGAAAGGGAAATTGATGGTGATATTGAAAACAGATAAACATCTAAGATATGACTAAATATAGAAAAAAAGATATCTTCTACAAGAGTGAAACTGGAATATTTAATACTTATTCTATTGCCTCCTCCTAATGTATTCCAAATTATTATTAAATTAATTTAGAATGATGAACATGTCACTTTGGTACATCACCTTTTAATATTCTACTTTAATTCAGCAATGTAAAAATGCTAGATCCAGAGCGCTGCTGGGAATAAAAAGATATGGTCATACCCTGAAATTATTTTATATTTTCTACTATTTCATGTCATATTCGGGAAAAATTTCTAGAAAGGTAATGTGTCTCTTCAGGCTACATTTTACAGTGCATTTTATGAAATCATTTAAAAATCACTAAAGAAACGTTACATTCTACATGAGACAGTGAGTGATAGCAAAGTGAGGTTAGTGAAATACAGATTTTTATATTTACACTTCTGCCTAAGAAGTGTGGTATGTGTGTGTGTGTTGTTGAATATTATATTTCTATATATTTTATGTGTTGGATGTTTGTAAAAATGTTCGAAATGCTGGGATTGTCCAAGGACTGCATAACTTTGGATTTAACCCTAGGAATCCAAGATTGGTTTATATACTAAAAGTAATTAATGTAATATAACATATTAAAAAAATAAACGACAAAGTAATACATGATCATTCATGATGAAAAATCTCAACAAATATTTTCGAAATACCAAAGTATTATGTCATGACATTTTATAATATATTCCAGAATATTAATTATAAAGAAACTATTTGGAAAGATCTGCTCTTAATGACAAGTCCTTGTGTCACAATTTGTTCAGGAACTATCTCTGTCTATAGAATGGTTGGCATTCCTAAAAAGTTGAGAAACCAGATCAAAGGCCAATGTAAAATACATTTATTGTATATTCACTAAATGAGGTTGATGCTAAAGGACAATGAATATGTAAATATGTAAAAATGATAACTTTCAAGTTACACA
Source organism: Callorhinus ursinus (assembly GCF_003265705.2). Taxonomy (NCBI): domain Eukaryota; kingdom Metazoa; phylum Chordata; class Mammalia; order Carnivora; family Otariidae; genus Callorhinus; species Callorhinus ursinus. The sequence goes on along the minus strand of NW_027397065.1, from coordinate 76,052,315 downwards.
AAATGAGGGATGGGTTATTTCTTGCAGCAGTGTTTAAAATACATGATTTCCTTCACAAATGTCATTGAGGTTAACAAAGAGTTCTCTTTTTTAAGAAGAATTGTGTAAATATATTAATAGCTGAACCCAATAAAGAGGGAGGATAATGGGGGCATCTGAGAATTAATCATTCCCATGAGAAGTAAAGTTTTAAAGAAAAGGGCAGGGGGATGGAGGCAACAAAAGAGTAGAAATGGTAAGCCAAGCCTAAGAAGCCTATCCAGGAAAATGCTCATCTCCTTATCAAGTCAATTCTAACTGCTACCACTGTCTTCAGCATCTCGTACTGATCTTCTATTACTCATCAAGAGATCATAACTGTCTTTCCCAGCTGGATTCTAAGCTGCCTATGTGTCTTTCCCATAGTGGGTTTTCTAGATTTTAGAACTATGGTCTATGAATCAAAACATTTGACAAAACAAAAACCTCACAAAATGATTAGATTTTCTATTTATATGTAGTTTTAATCTTAAGCAAGAAAGGATTAAGTTTTACTACTATTTCATGTTTAAATTAACTGCAATGCCAGTTTATCATTTATAAATGAATGCATGTTATTTATTTTATTTAAAATAGAATGTATGCATGGTATACCCAACTTTTCCAATTGGTGTATTTTGTCTACATTTCAATATGAAAATTATTTTGAAGAACAGCTATTTGAATGTTTTACAGTTTAATTTACTAATGACAAGTTTTTCATCATGATGATCAGTTATGAATGATGAACAGAAAGCTTTGACTAGAATCAGACTTAATATTTTTATTGCTTAAGTGAACTTTGAAATCCTATGTGCTGATGTTCTTAGGTCTTAACTCCTGAAAGCCTATTTAACACTGCTATTGTCAAATGCAGAGTATTTCTACTATCGAAATAAAGCCAATTCATTCATATTTCTCTTTCAATTGTGCTTTTTGGTCCTGGGCTGTTACTTAACCAAACACCAGATTATCTTCATGCAGAGTTTATAAAGGGAACAGAAATAAATTGGTAAATAATTAAACACAACTTGCACTTAAAAACATAACAAAAAAGTCGGCCCTGAGCAGGACCCCTGAGCAGACACCGTGATGAAATTCTTGTAAATGAATTGGAGTCCTACCAGTGCATAGCATGGCACCAAGAACTGACTGGATGTGTATAAGCTTATTGTCTAGCCCGGAAACACACACACACACACACACACACACACACACACACGCACACGCACATGCACGCACACACACGCACACACATGTTCAGATGTATACATGTATAGTTGTACACACTCACATGCACACAGACATTTCAGAGCACTTGCTTTCCCTTTTCAGTGACCTGCTGCCTTGATCTTACAAGAAGTTCCCTTTTTCCCTCTGTTTTCTTAATTAGGAAATAAACCCTGGTTTTCTTAGAATTTACATCCCCTTTGCTCTTCTTGACTTCTCGGTTTTCTTTTTTTTTAACATTTTTAAAAATTTTATTATGTTATGTTAATCACCATACATTACATCATTAGTTTTTGATGCAGTGTTCCATGATTCATTGTTTGTGTATAACACCCAGTGCTCCATTCAATACGTGCCCTCTTTAATACCCATCACCAAGCTAAACCATCCCCCCACCCCCTCCCCTCTAGAATCCTCAGTTTGTTTTTCAGAGTCCATAGTCTCTCAGGTTGATCTCCCCCTCCGATTCCCCGCCTTCATTTTTCCCTTCCTACTAACTTCTTTTTTTTTTTTTAACATATACTGTATTATTTGTTTCAGAGGTACCGGACTATGATTCAACAGTCTTACACAATTCACAGCACTCACCATAGCACACACCCTCCCCAGTGTCTATCACCCGGCCACCCCATCCCTCCCATCCCCAGAAATGGACTCTCAACTCTATGGTCACCTAAACTTCGACAAAGCAGGAAAGAATGTCCACTGTAAAATAAGACAGTCTCTTCAACAAATGATGTTGGGAAAATTGGACAGCCACATACAGAAGAATGAAACTGGACCATTTCCTTACACCACAGGCAAAAATAGACTTCTCAGTTTTTAAGAAAACTAATCTGGTCCTTAATTCACATCTATTGCTATAGGTATCAATATATCTCATAGTCCTTCATATGCCTGGATTATATCTGAATATAAACTATTTTCAGCTAATAAGATAGTCTGCCTGTAAATAAAGTTACAAATGCAGTAATGTACAGTAGACCCAGTTAAGTTTTTTTAGCACATGAAATTTGAATCAAGTGTTTGAAAATTGGACAAAATTGGAAACTAAGCAGCAATGGATCTCTTCGAGTCAATGTGTCCATTATTAAAAGCATGTGGTTTCCACTGTAAGTAACAATAAATGTTTGTTGAGCAGAATAGGAGCAGTACTCCCAGGTATAATCCCAGTGCTCATTTATATCCTTTAGACTCTCCAGGCCAATGCAGAACTAAGTCCAGGCTTATTTGTGAACTTGGATTTGTAGAATTTATAAATGAATGCATTTATAAATGACATTATATGAATGCATTATATATATATATATATATATATATATATCTGAATGCATTATAATTGACAAAGGTCATTTATCCAAATGTCTCTGGAAGTCTTGCTTAAAAGAAAACCGCAGACCCATCTCACATCACTGATGCAATAATTTAACAGTAATAAACATGATAACATTTCCATTTCTCTTGTAACTATCTTTGAAATGATCATGAGCTTGAATGAATAAAAAATGTCTTATTTACTTGCCTTCTCAAATACCACCACATAAATGATTCAGGCTTTGTATTATACCATGGAATTCTTGATACTTTTCTTGCAATTCCTTAGTTATATGTCTTTCTCAAGTAGATTCTAAGTTTTGCACAAGCCTTTCCATGGTAGGTCCTCTGGATTCTAGAACAATGGTGTATGAATATAAATAAACTATTAGATCTGCTAATATGTAGTTTTAATCTTAAGGAAGGAAAGGGTAAGTGTTACCAATACTTCATAGATAAATTAGCGGCAAAGTAAGTTTATAATTTACAAATGGATGCATACTGTTCACTTTTAAAAACTAAAAAAACAATTTTATCGTGTAATTCATGTATAAAAATTTTTGGAAAATAATGTTCTGAAACATAAGTCGCCTTGAGAATATTTTTCTTGTATATATCTTTGTCATGAATGTAGTCGAGTGTTATAGTAGGTCTGTAATATTCTATACAATGAATTAAATTCATTGTGATATACTTCAGAAATAGAATGATGGCTATTTATTCTCAAATCAGATGACCTACTTTATATTTTAATTTGATCCCTTTTATCATAAAATAGAGAATATTAAATGAAATTTAATATAAGAAATAAAATTATCCAAACAGAGCAAATCCTATGATTTTTGTGTTTTTGCCACAGTCTTAGTATAGTACTTTAAACACAGTTGTAGGGGTGCCTGGGTGGCTCAGTCGTTAAGCGTCGGCCTTTGGCTCAGGTCATGATCCCAGGGTCCTGGGATCCAGTCCCACATCGGGCTCCCTGATCGGCAAGAAGCCTCCGTCTCCCTCTCCCACTCCCCCTGCTTGTGTTCCTGCTCTTGCTCTCTCTCTCTCTCTGTCAAATAAATAAATAAAATCTTTAAAAACTAAAAAAATAAACACAGTTGTAATCAAATTGTATATACAATTTTGTATTCTGGTTAATCTCCATTTTCTATACCACAGCGGGTCTCTTTTATTGCTGTTATTTCTCTATAGTTTACATCAACATAATATAATGCCACACTCTTCCCTGTGCATTGTTCTGCCCACACTACTTACTGTCAGATACATCTAATTTTCTAAACTGTAAACAGCTTTGCACAGTGTTGTCCATTTCCATCACTTAATTAGACACTGCAGCCACAATGTATACCCTTCAACACACAGTTTTAATGTTGAAAGTTTATCAAAATCCAACTTACAATACAATTTTGCAACTATGTGCCTGGCTCTTGCACTGATAAAGAATGCTGTCCATATTTCTCCATGTATATCTAAGGGGTCACAAATGCAAATGTCCTTAGGATCCGGGCAATAAAGGCAACTAGTGAAATGCTTAGGCTAAAAAAGGGCCACTCTTCACACCCTATTAATAAGTAGTAAGTTCAGGGCGCCTGGATGGCTCAGTTGGTTAAGCGGCTGCCTTCGGCTCAGGTCATGATCCTGGAGTCCCGGGATCGAGTCCCGCCTCAGGCTCCCTGCTAAGCAGGGAGTCTGCTTCTCCCTCTGACCCTCTTCCCTCTCATGCTCTCTATCTCTCATTCTCTCTCTCTCAAATAAATAAATAAAATCTTTAAAAAAAATAAGTAGTAAGTTCAAAAAATACGAATCTATGCAAACCGTGACTCAGAACACAGGCCCTAACTAAATGGCACATCTGCTATTTAGCTTCGGTTAATTTTTCGCATATGGTCCTGCTGTTCCACTGAAGCCAGATTTCTGCATTTTTCATTTTTTTCTTTATGCGGTGCAAAATTTTTAGTTCTATGTGAATCCTCCAAATTGTTAAACATTGGCAAAGATTTGTTGAAGGCCCTACATCAGAGACCAAATAAAATATGTCCAGCTTTTGAGAGCTCTGAAATAGCAACATGCTGATTGCAATGCTGTGTGTGTGTCTTAATAACATGCTGGTTTTAATACTAAACTTAATAAAACTACAAAATCGATTATGGATAATCTGGTCAATTATTCTTATTTTATACATAGATATGGAAATCCAAAATGGCTAGCTGATTTACCTCAAGGTGACATGACTGGATAGCTGTCATTAATACCAAGAACACTTGACTCTCTCTTCCTCTCTCTGATTAAAATGTTAAGCAATTTCAAAGGATAAACAAACCAACCAACCAACAAACAAAAATCCAACTTTCTGTAGTGTATTAGTAGGCATAATTTAATAAATATACAAATATATAAATAAACAAAAATCTTAAAATAGTTTTGTTCATGGCTTTAGTCTGTTCCCCACCTTCCAGAAATCTGCATGGGAATGTGATCTCACCAGTCAGTAACAGCTGGATGGCCTGGTCATCAAACAAATATGATGTGGTCAGCAACAACTGAACCAGCGGGCCGAGCCTTTGGAAGGAGTAGTTCACAAGCAAAGCGCAGCGATTTCCTAAGAGGAGATGGATACGAGGTAGGAAAATGAACTTATAATCTCTTTGACACTGCCTGTTTTTGCAAAGTATCATATATATATATATATATATATATATATATATATATATATATACATGAGTAATGTTATATGACAGTATGAAGAAAACAGCTATTCCTCTTTAAATAATAGACACTTCTGAATGTGACATTACCATATATAATTACCAAAAGAACAGATGTATGTGTGTGCATCTATATATGAGTAATATAAAAATAGTACAAGGAAATATATTCAGCATTTGCTTAATAGCAACTAAAATGAAAATATTTTTGTCATCTCTTTTAAAGTTTATGTTTAAATCAATCCTGGTGGACAGAAGGATAGTATGTATGTCAAGAAACAATTTTTTACAACCAATTTGATGTCAGTATCAACAAAGAAGAGCTGTAACTATAAAACATTTCTATTATGTAAAAAAGTGACACATCCAATAATCCAATAATCTAAACATGAATGTTTCTTTTGTATTGTAGCTACTCATTTTGAGTACATTGTCTAAATTTTTAATTTAGATAACTCTAATAGATATTTAAATTTGACTAGGTATTTTGTTATGTAGGAGCTTAGATAAAATTTAGAATTTTAATGAAAGCTCAAAGTCTTTCTTATCTAACATATCTGTGCTGTTTCTCCAGATGTACTGGCCTTCATTTAGACATCTTACTCCTGACTTGCTTTTATTTATTTATGTATTTATTTGATAGGGTAAGGCATATTTTGTCAAGAGAAAAAACAAAAGCAAAAAAGTTGCAAGGGTCTAATTTGTCCAAAGAATGCAAATAAGAAGAAGGCATCTGTATGCCCCTAAGTGAATTAGAAACCGGCACACATGCTCAGTCACTGTGCAGAAAGCTCAGGTACACGGTGCTGGCATAAGAAGGGGCCCCAGGTATGGGGTGGGGCTCACTCTGGGGCTGCAGCCCAGTGAGGTCTTGCAGGATGGTGCAGAAGGAGAACGACTGAGCTGGTTCACAGGTCAGGCCCTGGCTGGTGAGCGGGGCCAGCTCTGGGCATGAGGGCCCGAGGAAGCCCATGCTGCTTCCGATAGAAGCACTGTTTCTCCAAGGGGCATAGCCCTGCAGAGGCACCTCTTTATCGAAGTAGATCTCCAGGAGGGTGTCACCAAAGCTCCATTTATTGGCTGTGGTGGTTAGGCTGTTGGCACTGCCAGGCACTTGGGGGCTGTCCAGGGGATCTGCTCTACCCGCCCGGGTAGCTGAGGGTGCTGGCCAGCTGCTGGGCCACTGCCACCTTCCGGGCCCCTCTCCCACCTCAGCCACACATCCAGAGGCCCATGCTCCACATACTGTGTCACCAGAATGTTCTCAGAGCTGTGCATGCAGATGCCATGCACCAAGGCCAGGTGCACGTGGGAGATTTGGCTCACAAGGCTGGCTGTCTTGTAGAAGGCCAAGGCGATGTCCTGGTGACAACCCTGAGTACCAATCATAGCTCCTGCCCGTGGGCCCCCACTGGATGTAGGGGGGTCCCCACCATCTGTCGTCCCCTCCTTGGTCCCTCTGCCCCCCACTTGTAAGATGCCCTCATACACATTGTTCCTCGTGCTTTGGCCCAAGTGGGACAGCTGGGTGATATCATCCTGGCAGACCCGGTGAGGTGGCTGAGCTGGCTGAGGTTGGGTGGCCTGGTGCTGGCCTGAGGCCCCCACATGATGATGAGTTTGGAGATCTCTCCTGGCCATGGCAGGCAGCAGCAGTGCGGGAAGAAACAGTTGTGAACTGCCCACAGCAAGCAGCCCTGCAGGGTGGCTCGCAGCTCCTGCATGCTGGGGAAGGACTGGTCCCAGCCCTCCATAGTGGAGGACCCATCCTGCCACTCAGTGGGAAATTGACACAGGTGCAAGTGCTGTGTGCTGGTTGCCCGGACACGCTGGGCCACTGTAAGGCTGGAGCGGCTCAGGTGCATGGTGCTCCAGTGGATGAAGTAGAGGCCATCCTTGGGCTGTAGCTCGGGCAGCATGAAAGGCTCTGGCAGGGCTCCGGGGATGAGCCTGGGTGCTCATCACCAGCCCTTAAGGTAGTGGCTCCAGTCGGCTGTCAGGCGGAAATAGCCATCCACCAGCCATACCAAGGACGGGGCCACAGCCCAGGAAGGCAGAGTCAGCTCCAACCACTTGTCCTGGCCGTGGATGTTGATGCAGGGTTCTTTCAGTACCACATGGGTGATATCCCGGAAGTCATAACAGTAGGCCCATGGTGCTTCCTGAGGCCTGTCCCCTGGCTGGTCGCCTACCTCTTGGGCCTCGGTTTTCTTCCCAGATGGGCTGGCATGGGGATTCCTGGGGCTGCCATCATCACTGGGACCCTCTGCCTGTCCTGGCTGCCCGTGGATGCCACCAGTACCTGTCACTAGCACCGCACAAGCGGGGGATCCAGTGGCCAACTCCAGCCCAGGCTCTGGAAGGGCCCACCCACTATCCTGGATATAGCAGGGCTCCCCCAGCAACCCGGCCTAGATGCTCCAGGTGGCACCCTGAAATGCAGGGTGCCGCCTGCTCGAGTGCAGCAGGTACTTGACCATGATGACCTGCTGGGGGACAAGGCTTGGTTGGAGGGCCCGCACAAACAGAGTGCAGGAGATGCTCGAGTGCAGCAGGGACTTGACCATGATGACCTGCTGGGAGATAAGGCTTGGCTGGAAGGCCCTCACAAACAGAGTGCAGGAGATGCTCCACCAGCGCAGTGGTGTCTACACATCATGCGGCCAGATCTGCCGCCTGAAGGAGGGTGGGATGCAGTCTTTGAAGCTAATCTCCTTGGCCACCTTCTCCAGGCGGACACCATTGCAGAGAGCGAGGTGGCAGAGGTGCATTAAATGTCATGCCCATACTCTGGTCCTTAAGATGGTGGCTCTCCTCTTTGTGCAATGGCTCTCGCAGGAATGCCAAAGTCATTCATGAATTCATGCTTGCCCTGCTCAAAGAGGTACTCAAAGGAGGCTGGGTTCAGGAGCAGCACCCCTGCTCTGTGTGTTCTGAAGAAGACTTGGCCTCTGTGGGCCCACAGCCAGACGTAGCGTGTCCTGAGGAGTCATGCCGTGCCAGTTCCAGGAATAAAACCTCATGTGGAAGTGTCACTGTCAGGCTCTCATCTCCCAGACCTCTAAGATGTGATCACAGGCAACCAGACCTGGGCCTGGGCACTGCAGACAACAGAGATTGGAGCAGCGTGGAGTGATGTTGACTTTGTGTGTGATGTGGATGCAGACCTCCTCTGAGGTTAGTGTGGCCTCGCTGAAGGTGACCGAGGGGTCCCCTCTGACAGGGCCAGCCCAGTGCGGAAGTACCGTCAGGCCTCCCCTGGTGGCCACAGGCTGAGCTCCATCCCCATTGGGCCTGCTGTCCCTGGTGGCGGCACCCTGGTGGCACAGAGGCATCCTCATGCCAGCTGGCTTGGTTTCTCACAATCACCAGGCAGATAGGTGTGGCCAAACAGACTAGAGGTTTCTCCCAGTGTCAACTCAGGCAAGTCACTTAGTCACAATGGGCCTCAAGTTTCCCACTGGAAAATAGAGCTGCTGACAGCATTGCATGGAAAAGAGGCTCGTGACATCTCTATGCAGTTCTGCATGTTACACACTCAGCACAGCACATTCCCCTGGGGCTCAGGCTCCAACCCCAGACCCCGCCCCACAGTCGCTGGTAGCCACCACCCTCCTGATTTGGTTTTAATAACTTGATGGGGGATAAAAAGAAAAAGAGAATCAGCATTTGGAAACAATGATCAGAATTTAAAACATACTAATGGGATAGTATTAGTTTGTAATGTGTAACACTTCATATAATGCTCTCAGCTAAATAATTCATCAGTGTTTTACAAAGAATAAATGAAAGTTTGGTAATCAGTTTCTTTTGTGCATAGAACACATTTAATTAGCATCAGTTGCATTTCTTAACAAGTGAGTTCTCTCTTACTCTCATATTATATATATGTATATATTTTACTTATATATATATATATATATTTTAAGGAATACATGTATTGGGGGCCCATACTCCTACCTGTGTAAAATCGCATTATTACCACTTTATGAAAAATATCAATATCTACATATATAGTGTGTGATTTTATAATTATCACAAATGATTTAAGTGGAAATAAAATTGTTAAATACAACATTATCTGTGAAATTTATTACTTCTTGGATAAATTCTGATTTTTTTTAAAGATTTTATTTATTTATTTGAGAGAGAGAGAATGAGAGACAGAGCACAAGAGGGAAGAGGGTCAGAGGGAGAAGCAGACTCCCCGCCGAGCAGGGAGCCCGATACGGGACTCGATCCCAGGACTCCAGGATCATGACCTGAGCTAAAGGCAGTCGCTTAACCAACTGAGCCACCCAGGCGCCCCAGGATAAATTCTGATTAATCATGATTGTTTTCTTAACTTCTGCCGTCCTTATTCTAATACATTATGAGGAAATTAACATAAAATTTCATGAAAATTTGTACTAATAATATATTCATTATTATTTTCTGTACTTTTTTCTAGTTTTGTAGTTTCTTAAACTGATGGTTAGAATTTAATATATTCCATGAGATACTGTTCTAAGTTCCTTAATGTTTTTCTTTCTCTATTTTACACATTTTTTTTGAAAAAAATGCTATGTGATACATATAATTCTGTTCTATAAAATTTCTCCTGGTATACTGAATAAGACCCATGCCTGATAAGCACATGCTTAATTTTTATATTCTCAGCATTTTCTTCTGTCATATCCTTGAATTTTTAGGCAATGATAAATTATGTAGAACTCAAATGAAGTCCATCACATTCATTGAGTAATAATCTATCACAGAGCTCAGGTAACAAGAAACATGTAGAAATAATTCTGATTATGAATGTCAATTTATAAGGCTTTGTTTTGTAAACGTGGAAAGATAGTTTGATTTCTACCTCTCCCAATGTTATCTGAAAGTTATAGCCTAATCAGTTTATTATTCTGGTAGTGGTATACAGAGACATAGATTTTACATATTTGGTATCTATAATATATAACTAATATAATATACCTATAATTTTATATTATATGTCTTTGTATCTCTGTAAATATGTGTGTATCTAATAGATAGATTTGCAAAGTGAAAGGAAGTATGCTATCGTGCCCTAAATCTATAGGAAGAGATGATTTGTTATGCCACCAACCAATGAACAAAACCGTAAAGAAATACCATAGAACAGATTGGAAGAAACTTTGGATTTTGCTTTTCATATGTACAGCTGTTATTGAAAGTCTTAACTTTTAATATTAGTTTTTAAAATGATACTTTTAATGGTGCTATAAATTTAATTTTAGTAGTAGTCTATTAGAGACTGATTATGGTCCCCACGCCCTCGCAAAATTCACATGTTGTACCACTTCACAAAACTTATCCCCAGTGTGGTGTATTTGGAGAGGGATACTAAGGAAGTAACTAACGTTAAATTAGATCTTAAAGGTGGGGCTCTGATCTGACAAGTTAGTCTCTTCATAAGATGGCACACCAGAGAGCTGGCTCTTCCCACACCTCCCACCATCCCATCCACACAGGCCCTGAGGAAAGGCCATGTAAGGACAGAACTAGAATTGTGAGCCAGGAAGAGAGTCCCTACCAAGAACTAAACTGACTGGACTTGTAGCCTCCAGAACTGTGAGAAAATTAATTTCTGTTTTTTAAGCCACTTAGTCTGTGGCATTTTGTTATGGCAGCCTGAGCAGACTAATATATTCTTTTAAGTCATTACATTCTAGCCATGCTTTTTGTTAGTATAATAATAAAGCAAGTGATAAATTTAGAGTTTATTATATATAAACTAGTCAAGATGTAATGAGAGGTTCCTAAAACAGTTACAATGAAAAGCAGAGAACGGGGCAGATATGTTAAGAACACAGATGGCTACACAATTTGATATTGGATTTGAAAGGGAAGGCAAAAAAGGAGATTAGCATTGCTGTTAGAAGGCTTGTGGTAAGAAATAGTATGAGAGGGCGCCTGGGTGGCTCAGATGGTTAAGCATCTGCCTTTGGCTCAGGTCATGATCCCAGGGTCCTGGGATAGAGTCCCACATCGGGCTCCCTGCTCCTTGGGAGCCTGCTTCTCCCTCTGCTTCTCTCTTTCTCTCTCTCTCTCCCTCTGTCTCTCATAAATAAATAAATGAAGTATTTAAAAACAAAAATAAATAGTAGGAGACCCTCCCACCCCCCACCTCTGAAAAAACAAAACAAGACAGCAGAGGAAGATTATAAGAAAATATTATATGTTTGTTTTGTAAGTGTTCAAGGATTCTGGGTTAGACTTTCTGGATCCTATTTAAGGCTAACCCCCTTCCCCATGCACAGGATCCATTCTTCATTACTTGTTCAAAAACATTAGGTCAGAGATTTGCTATTTCATCCTCAATAGAGTATCTGGTACCAGATGAGCCCCCCTACCATAAACCACTATAACCAAGACAAAATGCAAAAAATAACTATTTTCAGACACAAGGGGAAAAAAAAGAAGAAGAAGCAAGACTGTGATCCCTGCTGGAAGGAGAACAAAATGAGGTAAACTCCTGCATCATCCAGGTTTTCTGCTTAGAGGCACTTTTGGAACTGGAACATAGTAAAGAGGAATTCAGAAGTCAGAGAATGGAAATAGGGTGAACTTTGTGTAATCCAAGGTACCAGAGGAAAGGCAGTTGAGAGGAAAAGACTTCCAGGAATCTAAAAAAGACTTCCAATCAGGCTTTACCACAACACAAAACTGTATATGCAAAGATTAAGACTTCACAAAACTAGGCCAGGGATCATTATTGGGTAACTCTCAGTTGTACAACCAGGGGAGCTCACATAAGGCATTGAATTCTACCCAGTCAAAATTAAGAGACACTTAGGAACACCATAGTTATTCAGTAGAGACCCCTGAAATAACCTAGGTTAGGAGTATAGTATTCTAGTCTTGAAGTAAAGGCAATTTACCTGTCTTAACAGTCTGTAAACACAAGCATCGAAAATATGTGACGTCTCCAAATAAATGCATAATGGAATAAAACAACATTTTTTAAGGAAGACTACAAAATCTAGACGTAAAAAATGTGGTATTCATTAGGTTCCACAGACAATCAGAATTACCAAAGTTTTAAAAATGCAAGAAAATTTGATTTATAACCAGGAGATAGACCAGATGATAGGAAAAGGTCCATAAATGACAAATATGGTGCAATTAGTATATAAAAAGAATATTAAAATGTGATCAGGTTTAATTTTTTAAAAATATAGAAATTAAAAATAGAATAATTCAATTGGGAAATGGAAACTATGAATAAATGAAATTCCCAGTGAATAATTTAATTTATTAAATAATTTAAAAATTCACTGAAGTTTCTTGAGATCAGATATAGGCCCTAAAGAAAACTTGAAACACAATAAACAGTAAATAACTAAAAATAGTAAAGATCAATAAACTTGAAATCAGAGAGTGACCATCCAAACTGATGTACAGAAATAAAAAAAGTTGAAACTGAAAAAAAAACAACAGAACTTGTATGACCTGTGTGACAAAAATATGGTGATTATTAATTTTTAATTGAAATCTCAAAGAAGGGAGAGTATTAGGATTGTAAAATAGTATAAAACCTTGGAAATTTGGCAGTTTCTTATAAAACTAAACATGCTCTTACCCTATGACTTACCATTTCCATTTCTGGTTATTAACCCAAGACAAATGAAAACAGAGAACACAAATAGGTTTTTAAGTATTGTCTTTATTAATAGCCCCAAGCCAGAAATCACCCATATTTTCAAAACCTGTTGACAAATACTACTCATGGTATATTCATTAAATGTAATCATCCTTACCTGGTATACAGTAACAATCTAATTTTTTCCCCTGATTCTACTCTTTCCTTATAATATAATATTTTCCTTATACCAGCCAGAGTAAAATTTCCAAATATAAATAAAATATGTCAATTACCCAATGAAAACTTTCCATTTTATTTTTGCTTTCCATCACGCTAAAAAAATACTACTGAAAATCTATAGTAATAATATCATGGCTATAATTGACCTGGCACTGGACTCACCACTCTGTATGTGTCTCCTACTCAGAACTTATTATTGATAGGCATTGAAATGGAATCTAAGACATCAAATACATTTTCTATATAGATGCTGAAACAATAGTGAATAATCCAGGTTATTAACATTTTATGGTCACAAGATGTTGTTTACTTACCTGAATGAGCCATTAGTTGTGTTCATTTTGGAAATTTTTAAAAGTAAATTTGAAAGATAATTCCAAATTTGATGAACAGTTTTATTAGAATACAACTCCACTAGTTTTCTATAGTTACTATAACAAATTGCCCATAACTGGTAGATTTAAACAACAGAAATTTACATTCATAGTTACTGGGGCCAGAAGTCCAACACTAATTTCCCTTCTCCAAAATTAAGGTCTAGACACTCCCTAAAGAGGCACTAGAAGAGAATTTTTTCCTTTCCTCTTCCCAATTCTGTGGTTGCTGCCTGATTTCTTTGCATGTGGCTGGCCATATCATTCCAATCTTCAAGGCTGGTATCTTCAAACCTCGCTCACTCTGTCTTCACATGGCCTCCTCCTCTGTGTTTTTCAGATCTCCAACCACCTCTCTTTTCTAAGGATACATGTCATTGAATTTAGGGATCTCTCCCCATATTAAGATCCTTAGCTTAATTGTATCTGTAAAAGCTTTTTTGGGGCTCCTGGGTGGCTCAGTCGGTTAAGTGGCTGCCTTCAGCTCAGGTCATGATCCCAGGGTCCTGGATGAGCCCCACATCAGGCTCCCTGCTCAGCGGAGAGCCTGATTCTCCCTCTCCCTCTGCTGCTTCCCCCCGCTTGTGCTTGCTCTCTCCCGCTCTCTTTCTGTGTCAAGTAAATAAATAAAATCTTTAAAAAAAAGCTTTTTTACAAATAAAATAACATTCACAGGTACCATAGATTAGTCTATGAATATCTTTGGGGGGGGATATTTTTCAGCTTACCGCAATAGCTAAGAGCTAATTTATCAAATATTTGAGTGTTGACATATGTAAATATCTTTAGTCTGTATCGTAAAACATTCAGTTTTTCTTTTATTACCAATAAACTCAAACAGTATCCTGCAAATTATTTGCCAAAATATTTCTAATTATTGCCAAAAATGATAAATGTATTTTATTGAAGCTTGGCACATATCTGTGATTCTGCTGAGTGGTCCACTGAGTGCTTTTTCTATCTTTGTCATACACTGTACTTAGTTATTTAGGGCTATGTTGTGGCAAGAAACAGATGAACAGCAACAACAACAAAAAAAATGCAGTAAGAATTTAGAAGGAAATGGGGTCAAATAAAACAATTACTGTGAAGATATGTTATGTATAAAGTGATATGCAGATACTACTTAGTATTACATTTATTCCACGATAGTCATATTGGACTTGTGACTCAATCTATCCAAATGTAAGTCTTTGCAATATATTGCTACATCACAAACTCCTCTAAGATGTAGTGGATTACAACATTTTATTTCCTCACAATTCTATGGGTCAACAATTTGGTCTGGGCGCAGCTGGTTTGTTCTTTAAATGATTTCCTGTGGTCACTCATGAGACGGAAATTATCAGAAGACTCAACTTGGGCTAGGTGGTCATGATAGTCTTTCTTATAATACTGGTGATTTTGCTACTGGCTGCATGATTTTAGGGAACTGACCCAAGAATCTTTATATGGTGATCAGATTCAAAAGGCAACAAAAAAAAGGGCATGTCCCAATTTCCAAGTATTTTTCAAGTCCCAGCTTGCCTTACATCTTTAAACTTCCAAATGGTGACATTATGTCACATGCTGAGGCCCCCAGGGCATAGATCTAGGGGTGCATATATCATTGGGTGTCATTAGTGTTACAATTCTCCAGATTCATCCATTATAAAAATTTCATGCAGAGTCAGTACAAGTGCCTTTTATCACATATCAGGAATCCAGGCCAATCCTTGCTTATTATAGAAAAAAATTTCAGCTCTTCAAAATACCCAGCATACTGGTGTCTGCAACTCCATAACTAAAACTTTATTACTTCATCTTAGGCTAAATAGGTGCTTTTGTCTACCTTTAAAAAATATATATTTATTTATCTAGAGAGAGTGTGTGTGAGCAGGGGGGAGGAGCAAGGGAGGGGCAGAGGGAGAGAGAGAATTCCAAGCAGACTCTGTGCTGAGCATGGAGCCCAACATGGGGCTCCTTTTTAAGACTCCAAGATCATGACCTGAGCTAAAATCAAGAGTGTATGCTTAACTGAGGCACCCCAGCGCCCCTCTATCTACCTTTTTAAAATTCAAAATGTCACTGGACAAAATAAATATAGTTTTGATCAAAAATATTACCACTATAAAAGAGTTCCTTGGACAATTTTGTTGACACATAAGGAAAGGGAAACTGTTGGATGTTGGGGACAATTGAGATGCTATCAAATATCATCCTCTCTTCATAGGCTAGCCAAGTAATTTCCTGTTCAGATATTCTTGCCAAAATCCTTTGCTTTGTTTACTATTTTTTCAATCTAGTAAATTTTGGATCTGTGCACAAAAGCAACTATCAGACGGTTGTTTTACTTGTCCTCCTAAAATTTATTTTCTTTTTCATTATTGGATATAATATGAAATGATACAATTGGTACCCTATTCTGAATGAAAGGGTCACCGAAATCTATATGTAATAAGCAAAAACAAAAGTTCAGGATTGAAATAATTAACTGAAAGTAGAACCCATTAATTATGCAACTATATAATTCATAAACAATATTTGTGTTGCATGATGTTTCCAATTAACTTTTATGGATTCTAAGGAGATCTATGCACAGAGGAAAACACACAATTGGTCAATTCATCATAAGAATAAAGTATAGATAGAGAATCTCCCTTTCTGAAGATGCCAAACTTAGAGGAGTGCCAGTTTTATATATTTATTTGATATGTGATGTGTGTGTGTGTGTGTGTGTGAGCATGTATCAGGGAATATGAATGTTTTGATAATTTTATTTCTCCAACATTTAGTGTAGTGTGTAGCCAGAATAGATTATCAGTAAATATTTGTTGTATGAATAAATGCATTTTGAAAATGACAAAAATAAAGATGCCAGCTAATTTGATAAAACATTGAAAAAGTATAAAAATAAAATAATTAAATTGAAATATTATTACATTATTGTCGATTATTTTGAAAATGAACTTGACATCTGGTTAGATAAGTGAGCTCGCATTTTATACAACTATGAAAACAGTCATTTTGCTGATGCAGACTGTAACAATTTAATACGAATCCCAGAACAAAATTATTTTTAAATGCTCTAGTGACATTTATTAAGTAATCATGATGGCCAGGCCCTGATAGCTTGGAAAAGAGAGAGGGTTACACTAAAGCATGTTTAGATGGCTCATTTTTCACTTTGTGGTAATTTAAAGAAAGAACAATTGGATATATATTAATTATGATGGGGGATGAGTACTTCTAAAAACTGCAGACATTTTTTTTCAAAATTCTTTATAATATATAATCTGCCCTTGTCATATAAAAAATATATAAGTATAAATCTCTCCCATGTAGTTTTGTTACTAAATGGTGCAAATTAGATCCACAATTAATAATATATCTTGAAAGAATGAATGAATGACAATGAAGGCACCCAAGAGAATATAAACATGTATTATTATTGCTGAGAGTAGATTGAAATTCTTGACAACTTGATTAATAAGCAAGAGAAAACCAAAGATAAATATGTCAGTTTGTATGAGAACAAGAATTATAAAAAGTATATTGACCCGAAACTTAGACTGATTGGAATTTCATCCCTCCAATTCCAGAACACTTCTAGAACATAATATCTATATATCGTGTACTGTGCAAGGCACTGTAGTATTGCATTCCTGAATATTGTGTGAATAGTCCCTTTAGGATATGAGACAAGGGAAGAAGAATTGGTGAAAATATGTAGAACAAACAGAATTAATAGTCACTCCATAAAGTTGGAAGCTTGGATTCCTGCAGAGATCTGTATAAGAGGAGGAATGCTGTGTGGCAGTGATTGGAAATGAACTTAGCAGATAATTTTAAAACAACTTCCATATGGAATGGAAAATGAAGTAGGCTGGAGATAAGTAAAGGATCATCAAGCTTAGGTATGTCAAGAGGAGACAGAGAAATGATATGGAAAGAGCTTAACCATTGCAGTCAGTCTAACAAATGTCTGTATCAGCTCTGACAATGATTAGCTTTGAGACCATGGGAATTATATAACTTCTCCGCGCCTCGTGTCCACATTTGGAGAGAAAAATAAAGGTGCAAATGCTATAACTAAAAATTTGAGGAAAATGTATTTTCCTTTTTAGTGAACTACCAGGTGAAATATGACATCTGCAGTGCAATAATAAAGAAGTTTACTTTTCTGATGTACTGATTTTCTTTAAGATGAGAATTCTTTCAACAGAATGGTCTACGTCAGAAGTCAGGCACCTCTGATATTGAAAAAGAAACTGACGTGAGAGCTAATATATTTCTTTACATTTATGTAGAAATAGTTATTTGCAAGTTAAACGATTGGGAGATTTTATAACTATTGTTTTTGTTGCTGTTGTTTTTACTTGGTTTTACTTTTCTCCTCAGAATTGTCACTTACAGGCAATGTGACTACAGGTATGGTATTTAAGTAGGTTGAGAAATTGTATTTGCATTATAAAATGGGACGTAATAATTTCAGAGGGATTGTGTGGATGAAATGAGGGCTATGATGACATATAGCTGTGACTGAAACACATTATGTTATCACTAAATGTTTATATGAAATAAGAATTAGACTAATCTCCAAATAGTTTTCTTAATTGAAGAACTACATGATTGTTTCTACAGAAGGTTTTCCTAAGCTTTGTAGAGTATTCATATTACTTGAATATATACAAGGTATTATTTGTAAAAGAACAAATGATCTGAGCCAAATGTAACATCCTTATAAGAACAGAAGATTTAAGCATATCTGCAATATGTTTTCTGAACGTGACTTTACCTTATCAAGCTAATTTACAGATGCCATAATGAACCAGAATTTTAAGGTAATGATTTCACATTTCTCTCCATTTATGTGTCTACAGCTGGAACATTCATATGCTGGGCACCTAAAGTATTTTTATCATTTTATTTTGCATATGACCTTTTCATTGTTTCAAGAATTTAAGGGATGTTATAATAAAGGCTTAGTATAAACTATAATGAGGAAAGGCTGGACTTTTGCTCTACTCATTCTTTGTGTCCATCAGCTTAATGACTTGTTTTAAAAAAATATTCTCACATTACCTTCCTAAATGATAATTTGATACGCTATATTGTTGGAATTGAACAAATATGTATATAGCAGTTATAAAACATCAAATCCTATCTTCATTTAATAATGTTGCATTTAAGAAATGATAGATACACCATTTGCAATATTTTGAGTGATGTATATGTATGTAAGTGTACACGCACACACACATAAGCAATCACATTTAAATATTCATGTGGAAAAATACAAGAATTAAAGATTTCATCTGTTTTTCTTAAGGTCTCATCCATTAAATTTTATTCTAGTTTATTTCAATGAAGCACAAATTTGGTTCCTTATATTAACTACATATTCTTATATGGAGAAAATTATAGCAACAATAATGAGAGTATATAACAGCATGGGATGAAATTTTTCATGCAATAAATTAAAAACTTTCAAAAAATAGATTGGAAAACACTGAAGGGCATGGGGCAGGATGATCTAAAAAAAAAAGGTATGACACTGGACAAATACTTATGAAGGTCTCACACTTGGGATACAATCTTATTAAAACACTGAGATTTAGTCAGAAAATTATAGAACATTCCCCCTCTCCAACACCTTCCATCATATATAATGGTTCCTGTATAATGTTCTAAATATACTAGTTAAAGATTAGACATTATCATAGAGGATTAAACACACACACACACACAAAATGATATTTTTATATACATGGAAACTACTTTAAAGCCATAAAGACTCTAAGATGAATAAAGTAAAGGGATAGAGACAGATGCCATGATAATACTAATTGAAAGAAAGCTGCAGGAACTATATGAATATTGGACAAAGTTGACTTCAGAACAAGGAAGATTAGCAGAGATAAAGAAGGGAATTTACCAGGCATTGAAAAAAGAGTTAACTCCCCAAGAAAACCTATAATAGTAAATACACACGAGGTAAAAACTGATAGAAATTAAAAGAAAAATAGGAAAAAAATCTATTCTTTATATAAGAGATTTCAACATATCTTTGTCAGTAAATGTGAGATAAAGCAGGAAGAAAATCAGTAAAGATAGACCTAACCTAAACAGTGCTATTAATCAACATTATCCAATTGACATTTATGGAATACTCCATCCAGAGATAATAGAATACACATCACTTCAAGGTGACATGGAATAGCCACCAACATTGACCTCATTCTGGCCTGTACACTTTAATATTAAAATTTTAAAAAGCACACGAATGTTCTCAATTCACAATGGAATTAAAGTAAATCAGTAGTAGAAATATAACTGGAAAAATACTCAGATGTTTGGAAGTTAAGTAACACATTAAAGTAGTACATGTATTGAATAAGTTTTAAATTATTTAAATTAATTTAATTAATTAATTAAAAATATATTGTGAGCTAAATGAAAACAAAAATGATTTTTATCAAAATTGAACAGTTGCAGTGAAAATAGTGTGCAGAGAGAAATATATGACATGTAATACATATATTAGAAAGGGGAAAGATCAAAACTACTAAAGCTTTATCTTAGAGAACTATGGGGAAAATAATTTAAGCTTAAAATAAGTGAAAGAAAAGAATTAATGAAATAGGTGAAGGGGATTAAAAGTACACTTATTGGGCGCCTGGGTGGCTCAGTGGTTAAGTGTCTGCCTTCAGCTCAGGTCATGATCCCAGGGTCCTGGGATCAAATCCCACCTCAGGCTCCCTGCTCAGCGGGAAGCCTGCTTCTCCCTCTCCCACTCCCCCTGCTTGTGTTCCTGCTCTCACTGTCTCTCTCTGTCAAATAAATAAATCTTTAAAAAAAAAGTACACATCATGCTGGGCACTGAGTAATGCATAGAATTGTTGAATCACTATATTATACACCTGAAACTAATATAAAACCATATGTTAATTATACTGGAATTAAAATTAAGACAAAGTTAGAACACAAGTCAATGATTTAAAATAAGAAATAGACAAGTCAATAAAAACAAAGCCTGGTTCTTTGAAAAGATCAAAAGACAACATTCTAACAGGTCTAACCAGGAAAAAAAAAGTGAGAAGACATAAACCAGAAATAAGAGGAGGGGGTTCATCACTATAGATATATAGGTATCAAAATGATAAAATGGAAACAACCCCTCCCAACCATGAGGGATACATTCCGAGACTCCCAGTGGATGCTTGAAACTGCAGATGGTACCAAACCCTACACAAAATGTTTTTTTCCCTATATATGCATACCTATAATAAAGTTTAATTTATAAATTAAGCACACTAAGAGATTAACCACAACAGTAGTAAAATAAGAACAATCACAACAATATGCTGCAATAGAAATTAGGTGCACATGGTCTTCCCCTCTCTCTCAAAACTGTGCTGTACTCACTTCTCCCTGTGATGGTGTGAGGTGATAAAATGCCTATCTGATGAGATGAAGTAAAATGAATGATGTAAGCTTTGTGGCACTGTGTTGGGCTACTACTGACCATCTGAGGATATATCTGGAAAAGGCTTATCTGTCTCTGGACTGTAGGTAACTGAAACTGGAAAGTGAAACCAGAGAAAAGAGGGAACTACTATACTAGGAAAAACTCTATGCTCATAAATTTGATAATTTAGATATTATGGACCAACTGAAGAAACAAATTACCCAAACACACAAGGAAAAATAACCTGGATAACCCCATATCTATTAAATTAATTAAATTCATAATTAAGAATCTTCCAACAACAACAACAACAAAAGTATCAGGACCAGATTATATCATTGTAGAATTCTACCAAAGAGTTAAGGAAAAATAATACCAATTGTACCCAATCTTTTTCAGAATATACAAGAGGAAGTAATAATACCGAATTCATTTTATGAGACCAAGATTACCCCAATATCAAAACCAGAAATGTCTTAAAATAAGGAAAAATAGAGACTACTATAGTTTATATATAATTGAATTTTGATATGCTAACATTTGTTTAGGATTTTTGTATTTTTCTCCTATTTCAATGGAGTTTCCAATTTTGATATTAGGATGATGTTTACATACCATAAGCAGGTATGATTCATTCAAGGTTCAAGGCTGTTTCAACATCCAAATTTAATCAATGTAATCCACCATATCAATAAAAAATAATTTTATAAAGAAAATTTAATATAGGGTGCCTGGATGGCTCAGTTGGTTAAGCGACTGCCTTCGGCTCAGGTCATGATCCTGGGGTCCCGGGATCGAGTCCCGCATCGGGCTCCCTGCTCAGCGGGGAGTCTGCTTCTCCCTCTGACCCTCTTCCCTCTCGTGCTCTCTCTCATTCTCTCTCTCTCTCTCTCAAATAAATAAATAAAATCTTTAATAAAAAAAAAAGAAAATTTAATATAGAAAAACATTGACAAAATCCAAAAGCCATTCATGATTTTTAAAATCTTGGCAACAGAAATAAAAGAAATGTTCCCAACTGGATAAAAAATTCTTCAAAAATAATTATATAACGTTACATGATGGTGAGGGACTCTACACACCCCTAAGTTTGGAAACATGGGGAGGATGTCTGCTATCACCATTGTTATTCAACATCATAGTAAAATTTTTAGCTAGTAAAATAAGAAAGAGAAATAAATAATATATTGATTGGAAAGGAAGAAATAAAAATTCCTTTATTTGAATATGACATGTCTATGTATAAAATCCATATCATCGACAAAAAAACTCCTGAAATAATAAGCAAATATAGCAAGATTACAGAATAAAAGTTCAATTTAAACAGGTCAATTGCTTTCTTATATATCTGCAACAACGAGACTTTTAAATTTTAAAAAATACTACTTATAAAACACAAAAAATATTTAAATATAAACTAATAAATTATGTATGAGAAATGTATGCAGAAAACTGCAAGAACATTATGAAAAAAATCAAAGAACAACTAAATTAAAGGAGAGAAAGTGTGTTTGTGGATTGGAAGACTCATTATTGTTAAATGTTAATTCTTCCATTTTGAACTATAGAGTCTACGCAATTTCTATCAAAATCCCAGCAAGCTAGCTTGGTAGATATAAACAAATTGGCTCTAAAGTTCATATAGAAAGGAAAAAAAAAAAAACCTAGAATAGTCAACATTAAAGAACAAAGTTGAACTATACTCCCAGATTTCAAGACTTACACAGTGATAGTCATCAAATCAGCTTAATTTTGCAAAAAAAGTGTACACAGAGATCAATGGAACTGAATAGAGAGTCCACAAACATACTCACACAAATATAACCATCCAAATTATGATGAAGGTGTAAAGACAATTCATTAGAGAATAGTCTTTTTAACAAGGTGTGCTAGAACAACTGAAAGTCCATATGCTAAAAAATAAAATACACAACACACACAATATAGTATTTATGAAAATTAACTCAAAATGGATTATAGACCTAAAATTAAAATAGAATAATTAAACTTTTTAAAGAAAACATAAGAGAAAATCTAAGTGATCTTGGGCTTGGTGAATACGTTGAAATACGACAAAAGCATGACACATGAAAGAAAAAATTAATTACTTAAACTATATTAAAATTAAAAGTGTTCCGTAAAAGACACTTTAAGAGAACTAAAAAGCAAGCCACATACTGGGAGAAAATATCTGTAAAGCATATATCTCATAAACGATTTGTATCCAAAATATACAAAATCATTTAAAACCAAAGGATAGGAAAAGAAATAAAAACAATGAAAAATTTGGACCAAAAAAACTGAATAAATACCCTAACAAAAAAGACATATAGTTGGCATGGCCTATAAAGATATAAGGATGCTAAACATACTTTGTCATTAGGAAATGTGAATTTGAAAGAAATGAGATACCACTGTATTGAATTGTTAAAATCTAAACTAATGCCAATGTTAGGAAGAATGAATAGCTGTGAAGCCCTCATTCATTGCTGGAGGAAATGCAAAATGACCCTTTGGAAAACACGGGCAGTTTCTTTCAAAGGAAAGCAGTTTTACCGTGCAATCCAACAATTGAACTCCTGTTTACCCAAGTGATTTGAAAATTTATGTTCATAGAAACACCTGTACACAAATATTTATAGCAGCTTTATTCATAATTGCAAAAGAGTTGAGGCGACCAAAATGTCCCTTGATAGGTAAATAGATAAACTCTGGTACATCCATACAATGGAATGATATTCAGAGATAAAAGGAAATGAGCTATTATTTATATATACCACACAAAGACATGGATGTGCCTTAATTTTGTAATACTGAGTGAAAAACTCAGTGTGAAAAGGCTATACACTATATGATTACATTTATATGATAGTCTGGAAAAGGCAAAACTATAAGGACTGTATGCATTGCAGTGGTTTCCAGGAGTCAGGGAGGGAGCTCTTTAAGAATTTTGACGTACAGGGCATTTTTTTTTTTTTAATTTGTGAAACTATTTTATTTTATTTTATTTTATTTTTTTAAGATTATTTATTTGCGAGAGAGAGAATGAGAGACAGAGAGCATGAGAGGGGGGAGGGTCAGAGGGAGAAGCAGACTCCCCGCCGAGCAGGGAGCCCGATGTGGGACTCGATCCCGGCACTCCGGGATCATGACCTGAGCTGAAGGCAGTCGCTTAACCAGCTGAGCCACCCAGGCGCCCCTGAAACTATTTTATATGGGACTGTAATGGTGAATACAAAATGCCATGTATTTGTCAAAATCTATAGAACTTTATGACAAAAAGAGTAAACATTAATGTATGAAAATTTAAAAATATTTTTTAGGTTGGAGGATCCAAAGTTTGAATGAAAACTGTAACAAAATAATCTGCTTAACAGATAGAACAACTTTACTGAAGGGGATGGGGGTGAAAAGACTAGGAGCAAGTCATTTTGGAAATGGGTAGGGTCTGCAAGACTAAAGGTAAAATAACTCTGATAATGTTGTCTTGCATGAGAATATGAGTTATCAATTCTGACATACTATACATATGTATTGGAATTGAACATTTAAGTAAATAAATAGCAAAGGTTAGAAAGTAGGTTTTGCAGTGCTGGAATAAGAAGTTACATATAAGTGAGAGGGAGTAGGCTATATAAAGATTACATATGAAAGACATTAAAGCAGACAAACTAAGCTTAACTCTACAGATATTGCAGAAAGATGAAAGCAAGTTATCACTGGGTTTTTTTCAGTTATGAAATGAGTAGTTACTTAAAGAGAGCATGGTAGAAAAAGAAACAAGTATCCAGGTTGTTAAATGGTCAGTTATAAGTGATGGAGGTGGGAGAAAGAAGTATACCATATACCATGGGTAAAGGGTTTTAGCGTGCATATGATAATGGTGTTAAGGTCCTGGCCCCACCATGTGTTAAATGTGTCTAAATAGTCAAGTTACTTTACATATCTAAGCTTATTTTACTCTCATGTAAAATAAAGATAATAATAACTCCTCAAGTTACTGTGAGCATTAAATGTTTGTAGCATATATTTGTAGAGTATATGTTCGGTGATTAGCAGCACTTTCTGTTAGTGTTATCACATTTTCTTTTTCATTTTCCAAGGGCTTTTATTTATTTTTTTATCAAATTTTAAAAAGGTTGACACAGCAGAAGAGGTGAAAGAATGGACTGATAATTCTCAGATAATTTCCATGACAACTTATTGGAATTTCAATCATGGCAAATACCATATTCACTGGACAATGGACTGGGAGAGGCATAAGTAAATTGCATTCAGAAATTGGAAATTTAAGGGCGCCTGGGTGGCTCAGTTGGTTAAGCGACTGCCTTCGGCTCAGGTCATGATCCTGGAGTCCCGGGATCGAGTCCCGCATTGGGCTCCCTGCTCGGTAGGGAGTCTGCTTCTCCCTCTGACCTTCCTCCCTCTCATGCTCTCTTTCTACCATTCTCTCTCTCTCTCAATAAATAAATAAAAATCTTAAAAAAAAAAAAAGAAATTGGAAATTTAAGTGATAATAAGGGCTAAGGTATACAAGGATGAAAAGAAGGAAAAAAGACATAATTGGATTGAAAATTTTGGAAAAGTTAAGGCTGTACTTAGATCATTAATGTGGATGTTTATAAAGAGGTCCACATTGATATAACTTTAAATACATTGCTTCTTGGTAAGAAATATCAATATTTTCAATTGTATAATATTTTTACTGTATTGTAGAATAGTATTGTGTCTTAAAACCCTGGTTCTTGAGTAAGATATTGATATGAGAATCAACAATGTTCAGGTTCTTTCTTTTTTATAATAAGGAAGTACAATGATATGTTGTAATATGGCCCTTAATACCCAAGAGCTTGTGTTAATTACATTCATCAATGAAATATTACATGTAACAGTGTAAGAGTTGGAGAAAGAGTAGAAAGAACCCCAAAATAGAAGTCAAGATTAGATTTACTTAAACTTCACAATTTAAGAGTTTTGCCACCCATTAGGTTACTAATTTTTGGTTTTGCACAAGTTGTTTGGATACTCTTACCTTCTATTTCTTTAAAGTGAAGTTAAAAAATACAATTAAATTCCTATTAAAGTTCTTTTGAGAAATTTAGTGAATATGGCTGTTATGAAAATCCATTATACTAAGAAATATAAGGGACTTGAATAAAAGAATTAAATGACAATCTAAACTTACTACAAATTGGAATTATCAACCATCTAATTACATATATATATATTTGTGTGTATATGTGTATGTATATGTGCATGTGTACATATATAAACTAAATTCATCTGCCTTATAATAATGGATACAAGAAAAAATTACCAGTTTTCTTTTCAAATTTTGGGTCATTATGATTGATTACATTTATATATGTAAGTTCCTTTCATGCTGATACAAAGTTATAATGAATACATAACTTAATGATAAGGGAATATATATATTTATAAATAATATGTATATATTATTTCTCTATAGAGATGCAAATATCGTTTCTCTATAGAAAAATATTTCTAAATTATACATATGTGCATGTATATTTATTTGTGTGTGTTTGTATGTCTGCATCCCCACAACAAAAGAGAAATGGCATATTGCCTATTAGCAGGCCAGGATTTTGGGTAAACTATTGGAAGACTAATGGAATGGTGATGAATGAAACTAGGTATAAAATTGCAGACCAGAGAACCAGCGTTGCAGCACAGTAGAGAACTTGTCTTCTCATCATAGTCCTGGAATGTGTTAGGACTAGGACATATCAAATATGGCAGAGAACTAGAATGAGACATGAATCAAAATAGAATTAACTAAAAGGAATGTCTATATCTCTCTTTCCCCTACTCTATTTGATACAACCATTACGGAGGGGAAAAAAGTTATTTAAAAGGGTGAAAATTAACATTATCGGAGTAAAGAAACAAATTATCTAAAAACAAGAGCAGAGTAACAGGAAGGTGACAGAACAGAACAACACAACATGACTAAGATCCTGAAATCAGAAAAAAATATCACTGGAAAGTTTATCAATAGAACAGGAAGACAAAAAAAAAACCCAAAAGAACTGGAAGACAGAGATGAAAAGGTAATCATGAAAACAAGATAAAATATAAGATAGTGACAGTTAAAAGATAATGTGATTAATTCTTAAACCCAGGACATCAAACCAATTATTAAAAATCCCACAAAGAGTGAACAGGAAAACACAGGGTTGGAACCCATCAGAGAATAAATACAAAAAATCTCCCAGAACTGAAGAATCTGAGGCTCCATCTTGAAAGGACACCTGGGTGTATAGTCCTAAGAATGATAAAAGACTCATCTTGATACATTAGTGTGAAATTTCATAACACAAAAGATAAGAAAAAGTCTGAATATCATCATGAAAAAATTCATATCACATAAAAGGAAGGAGTGGTACATTCATCCCTTTATTTCATCAGCTGGGTTGGATGCCAGAGTATGATAGAAAACACCTCCAAAAAAAAAAAGAAAATCCAAATGAGAATTGTGTAGCTAGCTAAACTATGAATTAGGGGAGGAGGAAGAGAAGTTTTCAAACATGGGGTTGTAAAATTATCTCCTTCCCTTCTCCTTTTTTTCTTAGGAAGCAGGCTGATGTTGTTACTGACATCTTAGTAACTCTTTTCACACCTAGTCATAGTTTGGGGCCCACTTCAAATATGCCTACCTTTTTATACCTGCTTTTAAAAATTCCCATTTTAATACATTAGTCACTAAACCTTTTCAAGGATTTGTATAATATCCTCCTCTTAAAGACAAGGAATGACAGACACACCCTTCTAATCTTTTCTTCCCATCACTTGTTTTTCCTCTTTGGCTCAGGATCTTTCTCTTTCTATGCATTCTACCATTGTTTTGCTGAAGAATTTTGACAACTATGACTTAAGAAATATTTGCCTGTTCTCCATATGTGGTACCTGGTGAGCCAATGCATAATTAGTCAAATCCATAGTTCAAAGATTTTTAATTTTATCTTGAAGATCTCTATGATTCTCATAATTTTATGTAATCAATATGCAAATGATTTGATAGACTTCATGTAATTGTAGCTAGAACTTAAGCATCAAGATATTACAGAAGAAACTTAGATAACACCAAGGGCAACAAATTAATTTTCCAAAGAGAATAGACCATGGAGGCAAAGGTACTTGCCCCATAGTACATTTCCAATTAGTGACAGAATTTGCTACAAAAGCAATTTTAAATTATTTTTAGTATATTACACTGTTTCACTCTTATGTATTGATCTAATACTTTTTTGAGCACAAACGTTGCATTTAATATATTTATATATATTACATCCATATGTTACATATAATATGTACATATATATTTCTGCAAAGGTAAATCTGTAACATAATTAAGAAGTGTTGTATGATTGTTATTAATAACCAAAATTCCCCATGTAAATTCTAAGCCTTTTTAAATATTGTTTAATTCCTGAATGAAGGCCAGGGACTGTTTATTAAAAATTTTAAAAAATTAAAAAAGATTTAAAAATTTAAAAAATTGAAAAAGATTTTGTAAGTTTCAAATAGTCTAAAAGATAACCCATAATAATTCCAATTTATGAGCACTGAAAGACCTCTTTTCACCATATCACTCCTCTGATTTCCTACTGTCCCTGAAATTATTTCCATTTGAAGTTATTTCTTTTCACATTTCTTTGTTCGTTTGTTGTAAATCATATACATATACATATACATATACACATATATATGTATATATTTTAATTTGCTGTTAATATCTGTGTGGCTGTTAGGGGCTGAATTGGGTCCCCCTAAAATTGATATTTTGAAGTCCTAATCACCAGTACCTCATAATATGCCTGTGTTTAAAGATAGGGCATTCAAGAGTTAATTAAGTTTAAAAGAGGTCATGTGAGTGGGCTCAGTATGACTGGTGCCTTTAGAAGAAGAGGAATTAGCACAGAGGGAAGACCATATGAAGACACAGAAAGTGGCCAAGCCAAGGAGAAAGAAAATTTACAAGCCAAGGAGAGAGTCCTTTAGAAGAAACCAACTCTTCTGACACCTTGATCTTGGACTTCTAGCTTCCAGAACCACAAGGGAAATAAATTTCTGTTGTTTAAGCCACCCAGTCTGTGGTATTTTGTCATGGCAGCTTTAACAACCTACTGCAGTGGTGTAGCAAAAATAAAAGATAGAAGTACAGAACAAAAGCTTATTAGTTTGGTAAAAGCAAGACTCACCAATTTCACCTTTTTGCTTAGCATCTCAGTCATGGGGTTTGCAATGACCTGCCTTTCCCAAGTTTTCTTTGTACCATCATCGCTTCCTATATATGACTACATGCAGAGCAGTTAGAGCAAGATACAAAATGCAGTAGCTCCTGAGAAGAATCATGTCAGCTGGAAGTGATTTTGCATATTAACCTTCTTCAAGGGGTCATACATCACTGCATAATAAATCGTGTTGCTAGGACAAACCCAGAAGTTGCCTTCACTTTTTCTTCCAGTATGGTTATAACATTGCCAGGTTTTTAAAAATTACATAAATATTTCCCAAAGCATATCATGCTGCGAATTATTACACTACATGAATATTCTAATGTGGTTCCCAGAGATGAGACACAAGCAAAATCTGGGTGCTGAGAGGAAGAAGGTCAGTAATTGTTCCTGTTTGGGGAAACAAGGAAAGTGTGCAACTCTGTGGCACCAAAACAGGGATGTGAACTGCAAATGCAAACAGCCAAATTGCCACCTCATAATTATCACTTACATATATTTGAAGTAAGCCTTAAGAATGAATAGGACTGACTATAATTTGCCTATACTATCCATATTTCTACCCATTTTTCCCATGTGTGAATTCTTTTGCAATTTTGCAAATATAAATATATTCATAAATATTTCATAAATACAGCTAGGTATTGACCACATTTTCAGGATGGATCTTTTAAGCAACCTTTATTTTTTCCTATAGATAGTCTCAATAGTTCAGTAGTCACTTGTATAATTATATTATTAAGAAAATATATTATCACTTCATAGTTATCTGTTTTGTTAAGTGCATTTCTAGATAGTGTACAGTTCACTGGAGAGTAAAGTATATGAGTGTAGTTTACTTGTAGGCTTACAAAATCTAACAGTTCTCAGAAATCTGCATCAAATTAAAAAGTAAGATTTATTTACAGAGCACAGGAGTTGTATGGAATCATTTATAGTGGAATTATTGTAGATGATCGCATGAAGCAGCAACTGTGAGATCTAATATAATAATAATATTTATGAAGTTGAAGTCCATGTTAATTCAATAAATAAATCAACTGCCGGATTTTGCATTTGTGTTTATTTTAGTAATTAGTAACTGGTTTGATTTTTCTGAAATCCCTGATTTTTCATTTGTTTAGTAATATATAATAAATATTTTTAGACATGTTATAAATCCATCCTGTATTATTTGATATGCATTTTATTATCTTAGTTGACAAAAAAAATCATTAGTTTATAAGAAACTCTGAGGAGCTAAGTAATGAATTTCTCTTCCCGTGTTTAAATTAATGGCACTTTTTCCTTAAAAAATTTCATAGAAACACAACTTAAAAATTTTATCTGTGAATGAAAACTTTCATAATCTGGTGATTTGTCAAAATCAACTTTCCACACACCAGCACAGTATGAAGACAAAACCAATATTTATTTCAATGTGGAGTTTCAGCCCTGAGGCCTCTCTTTATCAAGAGGAAATTTTTTTTTAATTTCCTTTTTTTAAATTTTTTTTGGAAAAAAAGGAACATTTTCCTGAACACCTTTCATGTGAACTAATGTTAAGGTCAAACATTGCTTTTAAAATTCAGGACTTACATAATGAATTTCATATTATCGCATTTATTTCAATTTTCTGAAAGGGTAGGAAAAACAAACGTGTTTTGGCATACGGTTTAAAAAAAAAAACTTTGAATTATTAGAAGATGGAGTTCAGAAAGTATTCTTCTCTTTTCCTCAAAAGGAATTAGAAGTCAGCATGTTGCTATTGTTCCTTGACTTAAAGACAATGTCTTTGTTTTCTGTCCTCTGCGTCTCTGGCTCCTGCAATGCCATCACAGCGGAGTGCATTATACACCATTTTAAATGATAAGAGTTTCAAGAGGCACTTTAGTGGAATTAAGAAAAATCTAACACTCTTCCACCGTGATGCCACATAGCTATCTTCGTTCTATGTTGTCATGTCAGTAAATTGTATTTAATAGGCCTGAGCTTGTCTCAGTGTGTTTCCAAAATAACAAAACAAAACCAAGCAAGTACACATAATAGGATTTATCTTGTGTCGGCAGAATAAAACAAAACTGACAATCTGATAAATATGGCAACTTGCTAGAAACCAGATAATCAAAGGATTGTGTCCTATAAAGCCTGGTGTGTGTGTGTGTGTGTGTGTGTGTGTGTGTGTGTGTGTGTGTGTG
>NW_027397065.1:76003762-76020927 GCF_003265705.2 Callorhinus ursinus | reverse complement strand
TGTGTGTGTGTGTGTGTGTGTGTGTGTGTGTGTGTGTGTGTGTGTGTCTGTGATTTCTATTTGTGTTTCTTTTTCTTAAATGTCTCATTTTGGTTGTGTTTTATCCTTCGCTTCCACCCTAAGTGACTTTATCAGGGTTATAACTCTCTTCTTCACCAAACATATCTGCCAAGACTTTAAAGCGGGGTCCCCAGTCTGTCAGATAGTCGTAGTCCTGGTCCGCTTCTGTGGTGAGAGAGTCTATAGAGCTAAGGGAGTCTGCTACTGATCCATTTCCTTCATACGCATATGTTGCCAATGAATCATATGGTGGGGCAGTTGGGTCCACATCATTCTCCTGTAGCCTTTGATTAATGAAATCCCGTATGTCTGTGTTATCTTCCACTGGTGGTCTCTGACGAGGTAAACAGAGAGGGTCTGGTTTTATATCCCTGCGGATTTTGTTATCTTCAATCACTTTTGGATTTCTCAGAGCACCAATGTCGAAAGCCTGGGTGTCCTCCTCCCCACCCCCTTCATCATCGTAATGGATAACGTTGTCTCTGATGTCTTCTTTAGAGGTCATTAGAGTGTCTTTCTTCTTCTGCCTTCGCAGAGCTACGTACAGCACAACTATGGCTGGAACAAGACAACAATTGCAAGTTGAGAAGGTGTAGTTCACATCTCCATAAAATTGATCAGGGCTTGCCAACACGTTATTTTCAAAGTAAACATATTATACAATAAGTATCATATCTATGTTTATGCAATTTCATTTTGAAATTGTAGCTAACAAATCTTAGCAAAATTATTCACAAAATCAAGCAATTACAGTCTTATATTTAATTTATATTATATCTTAATATTATGGTATCAGTTAAAAAGTGTGTTACAAATTTTTTCAAAAGAATGGTTGTTCTAAGTATATAGACAGTGTATAGTGTTTGTATAATAAAACTTGAATATTATAGCCCATAAATAACATATTATTCATAGTTAGATTTCCTAGTTGCAACACTTACATTTCTAATGAAATAAATCCAAATCTTCATGTGACAATAACTTTTAAAAGCAATACATTTTAAAAAGAGAAGGAAGAAAAGAAGGAAGGAAAGGAGAAAGGTAGGAAAGAAGAGTATAGAATATAAGGGCCTTAGTTTTATATATCATGTCAACCAAGACCTCTAGTTATTTCAATTCTGTGTCCTGCCATGTTGAGATATTTTCCAAAACAAATGCTAGTGTTCAGTTTACGTTCATGAAGCATGATGAAATTTTGAAATAATTTATATACTCTCATAATGTAAATCTATTTTTGTTCCTAGTTGATACACAGCAATCTGTTAAATTGAAAGCATTTATTTCGGGGCGCCTGGGTGGTTCAGTTAGTTAAGTGTCTACCTTCAGCTCAGGGCATGATCTGGGGGTCCTGAGATTGAGCCCCGTGTCAGGGTCCCTGCATAGCAAGGAGCCTACGTCTCTCTCTCCCTCTGCTCCTCCCCCTCGCTCAAGCGTGAGTCCTTGCATGTGAGTGCTTGCGTGTTCTCTCGCTATCTCTATCTCAAATAAATAAATAAAATCTTAAAAAAAAAAGGAAAGGGTTTATTTCCTTTAGAAGTGAATGGGCACAGATTCAAATGATGAAGTCAGTGCTCAGTTTTGCTCCTCATAAAAACCCCTCTCCTTCACAGAGGTGGTAACAGGCTGAAAGACATAGTGTGTTTGATTTACTACAGCAGGGTCCGGAAAACTCTCATCATATGATTAGAAATTTGAGAAGATTGAGTTGATGATGAAAGCTCATTTGCTCCCTCTTCCTCCAAAATTAAAGTTTCACCAACTGGACGGAGGGAGGAGATATAGGTAGAGCTTCTGTACAATAGTCCTTGAAGAAATGTTTAGCCCTCTGCACTCCTCCCAGCATTTAGAAATCCAAACACTAAAATGACTGTTGCTCATCCAGAGAGTGAGTGAGAAACTGGAAGCCTATACAGATGCCCTGCATGTAAAATGGCTTTGGGGATGCTATGACTGAGAAGGCACTTCTAGCTGATGTGCCTGAGGACCCCCTACAAGATACCTAGACCCCACAAGATGCTCTTGATTTCCCTCATCCCAGGAAAGCTATGGAAATGGCTAAGAATAAATGGAAAGATCTGAAGGAGTCTGAGATTGGTTAAGGAAGTCCAGGAATAGTTGGGGTTTAAGTACACCCCATGGCAGGACTAATACTGCCACCATCCCCTGCTGTATCCTGGAAGGTTCACATGCTAGAATTGTGCAAGCACACTGTGGACCCTCAGTGAGCATCTGGAGGATTAACTGACAGATGATGGCACATGCTGCTGCTGACCTGAGCCAGATTACTCGCTACAATGTAAAAGGGCCAAAGAGGCCAAAGGTGAGCATCCAGAACATGCCAAGTCACGCTAGGTTGATGTGATCTGGGACTCAGGTGGCTCCTAGACAAGAGAGAAGCATTAAAAAGTGACACTGGATTTGAGGTTAAACATCTAATTGCTGGTGTTCAATTTCAGATGTGAGAATATTATTCTGAATCCTCCCTTTTAAGGTTCATATCATCAGCATATATGCCAGAGATAACTTATAAATTATAAAGATAGAAAGGAAACTTTTTTTTCTGGATACCAAAGTTACTTATTTGGAATTAATACCTATACCATTAAAATTGCACTAGAACTTCAATCTCCAAACTAACATGAGTTTCTGACTTGGAGAATGTTCTCCATAAACTATGATATAAGGCCTTACTCGATGCTTTACATTCTAGTTTTTTGTTGTTGTTGTTGTTATTTTCTATCTTAAGATAAAGATATGTATCTACATTTGTGAAGCATATATAAACAGATTCCACAATGCCCAATTGTAATCTGTTGCCATTTGAATTTAAAGAAATGACTGGCAAAACAGAAAAGCTCTCTCTGCTTTTGTGAATCTGCCGGTAAATTAATAAGTGAAGGGAGCCAGCTGAACAGAATTGATGGAAGAACGAAACCCCTAAAGTAGATTTATATTAATTCTTACAGAGATGTTACAGAATGTATTACCTCTGTCCTTTTTCCTTGGCAGTGCTTCTAGATATTTCAGTGTGTTGTGTTCTAGGGGGAATGGTTAGAATTTTGATGTGAGATGTGAGAGCTGGAATAAGAACTGCTTTCAGCTGGCAGTTTAAACAAAAAATAAAAAAGAAAATTTGGGGGTGCTTTCACTTTCTCTCACTCTTTTCCTGTTCTTTCTCTTTTCTTTCTTTATTGAACTGGCATTTGAAAGCTACTGATCATCTAGTATATTTTTAAAGATTTATATAACATCTTATTAGGTAACAACGATTACTGGAATGTAAAATTAATTTTTTAAGAAAACACTTAAAAAAAACAGTGCTGTAAATGGGATATTTGTTAGAGAAAATTTCACTGTGGCAAGTGCAACAAACTGTTATTAGTTAAAATCCCCAAGGGGTTGAACATAGTTTTGTGTTCTGATGCTATTTATTTATTCCAAATGGTATATAGACATGAGATAGTAAATAGAAATTTAACATTAATAAAAATATCATTCAATATAGATAATTTCCCTTCTATCCAGATGTGGCATCTCAATAAAGAAAAATCTGATTTACATGGTAAAGTGTGAAGAGAGAGGCACAGAGGAGATGGAGAGAGAGAGAGAGAGAAGGAATATGTGATTAATATTGAAACCAACCTAAGAGTATAACGATGCACAGTAGGATTGCAATCAAAGCCCCAGTGCTGAGTCCCACAGGTAGAAAAATTGCTTCCACATTACAAGACAGGATGGTACCGTCAGAGTCACATCTACAAACACGAATAGTCATAGTGTTGGTGCTGCTCTGCACGGGATAGCTGCTGTCCTCTATTACAACAGGAAGGAAGTAAATCTCTTGCTGCCGGCGCCTGTATCCATTTCTTCGGGTTTCAATTCCAGCTGTGTTGTCTACAAAACACGACATTTGCGATAAGAGGGTTACTAAAAGCTTTGTTTCAAATCTGAAAGTTGGTATCGGTTAAACAGTAGGAAGCTCTTCTTGCATCAGCAAAAATGCATCCAAATTTTAATTCTTTCTTTTATTATGATGCAAGCTGCCAAATGGAATCAAAATAATCCTTAAGAAAAGAAGAAACGTTAATCTTGTCTGGTGTAAGTATTAAATTTTCAATTCAGAAAGAATATAAAACTATTGATAAGACTAGAAGTATTTTGTGTTGACCCATTTGTGTGTGTCTGTTGACGCTTTTTTTTTAACATTGAAATCTCACTGAGAAAAAAAATACATCTGTGGGTGTTTTCTTACATGATGGAAGAGCAGAGATTACAAAGCATGAGTCTGTAAAATATCTCACCTATGAACTTGTTCTTTAAAAGACAACAAATATCAATTTAGCATTTGATTTTTTATTTTTCCCAGATCAGTATCTACGATATAGATCTGGTAAAAAAAATATATATGTATACTTTATACATATATATTTATATATGCATATATTTATATATATTAATATCATTCACTTTTATACATGCATATGTATATATAATATCTTTTACTTTTGTACATTAGTTAGTATAAGAAAAATGGAAAATAAAGTGGGTTAAAAACATCAAGATTCATTAAAAATTTTAGACATAATAAATTATAATAATCACTATTTTAATATAAGTATAAAAATAATTCATTTTAGTTCTGACAAAATCAACATAGCAATATTTACTTAGAATGATCCAAAGCAATAAATATTTTAAATTTTATATAAATGCAATTAATACTCCTATTGAAAGTATTATTTTGCATTCATTTGTTCTTTACTTCTTTTATTTCTACACATAGAAGTGGGAATTTGGTTTTATTCATAACACCATTTCATTGTTTGTGTCTATTAAAGTAACTCCTAGAAATATTTTGCTATTTTAAAAAACGTATTAATATTTAATTTATTATAGCCATATATGATATCCACTTTGGAATCATGGAAACTAATTTTAAAAATATATATTCCTCATTAAAATACAGGTATTTCAGAAAAAATGTTACTATCTCAGTAATATTCCATTCATTTCTTTGTATATTCTAGATTCAGCAACTAAAAATTAGGCAGCTTCTCTAGACTCATTTCAATAGAAGGACGAAGTTGAGAAAACTTTACTTGATACACTGTTTTACATAGGAAGATGACTTTGTTATTACATAGAAGAAATTTTTCAAATTGAAAACAAAACATCAAGATGCCAAATGTCGATTATAATATTCCCAATGAGACTTAGTAATGCCGGGTGCTTATGATGACAGTAGGAATAAAAAAATGGGGGCTAATTGAATTCACACTGAAATCTTCAGCAGCTGACCGAATACTTGAGTCTGAGGAAAAGGAACAGTCAGGATTTAAATAAAAATAGGGGTTGGAGAAGCTGATATATTTGCACTTGAGGAGTCATGGATTCAATGTTCCTGAACGTATTATATCAAAAGGCCTCCTATTCTTTTATGTTTACAGTAGCGCCCTCTCCCCCATCCACGGTTTTACTTTCTCTGATTTCAGTTGCCCCAAGTCAACCTTGGCCTGGAAGCAGATGATCCGCTTTCTGATGTACGGTCCAAAGGTGATTTCATCTCATCACTTAAGCATTTTATCATTTTACATCATCATAAGAAGAAGGGTGAGTACAATACAAAATAGTTTAAGAAAGAGATCATATTTACATAACTTTTATGAGAGCATATTGTTACAATTGTTCTATTTTATTATTATTGCTTTTAATTACTTACTGTGTCTAACTTATAAATTAAACTTTTTCATAGGGTATGTGTGTATAGTAAAAGATTCTATCTATCTATTTATATATATATAGTATATATACAGGGTTCAGTACTATCCATGGTTTGGTTACAGGCATCCAATGGGTGTCTAGGACCATATTTCCCAACAGAAAAGGGGGGATTACTGTATTTTCAATATATTCTTATTATTGATATATGGCCATAAAAAATTCATTGTGCTGTTCATGGTGGAAGAAAAAGATATTAAACCTCATGTCCACTCTTAAAATAGTTTCTACTGAAGAACAGGTAAAGCTAATATATATCATACAAACTATAAATATATATGCACACAATGGAATATTATTAGGCTATAAGAAAGAAGGAAATATTGCCATTTATGATAACATGGATTAACCTGGAGAGCATTATGCTAAGTGATATAAGCCAGGCAAAGAGAAATGCTGTACATGGTAACATTTATATGTGGAATCTAAAAAAGATTAAAAAAAAAGGAACTTCTAAAAACAGTAGAAATGCAGTTGTCAGGGGCTGGGTATGGAGAAAATGGGGAAAGATTGGTAAAAAGATACAAATTCTTAATAAGATGAAAAAAGCCTGAGGATCTAATGTATAACATAGTGATTCTTGTTGATCAAAATTTGCTAAGTGAGTAGAACTTAAATCCACAGGGGGAAAATTTTTTTTAAAAAGGTAAATATGTGAAGTGAAAAAAGATTTTTTATTCAGTTTTTAAAAACTTATACTTACACTTAACATATAACTTAAGATAAAAGAGAGAATATAGTAAATGGCATACGAATAGCAAACTGTATTCAAACTGTGAGAAAACACTATGCTATGAGGCAAAATGATCTGATTCATATTACCATGATTAATCAGATACAGTTTCTCCAGCAAAGATACAATGGAAAACAGTCAAATTATGTTCCTGAATGATGTGACCACCGACCTTGTTGCCCAAGCCAGGGATCTGGAAATCTGATTAGTCTTCTTCTCCATTGTATTTACACATGGAATCTAGGCAATCTAGCATCAAGCCCTATGGATTCTATCTCTATCCACATGTCTCCATTAGCCATTACCTTAATTTAATTCTCTCTCACCCACTCCTGCAATAGCATCAGAAGTAATCCTATATCCTCCTATTATCTTTTCCACACTACAACCAAACTGATCTTCCTAATGCAAATCTGAACATATTATGCTCTTGTAAACCTTTCAAAGACTTCTGAAGACTTTGGATTTAAGTTATAATCCTTTCAAATGGCTTGTAGTTAGGGTGACCACATAGTCTGATTTGTCTTGTAGTCCTATTTTATGTGAACTGTTCTAATAAAATTACTAATATTGTCCAATTCTAATCTCCAAAGTGTTCTAATTTTCATAACAAAATATGTGGTCTCTCTAATTATAAGGCTCTTCATATTTGGGACCCTGTTGCATTTACTGCCATCCCTAGCATTACATTATCAGATGAAGCAAATCCTGCTGAATTTCTTTCTGTGACAAAATGTCTGCTTTCTTTCCTCTAAATATTGCAGAAAAGTAAATTTACTCAGACATCCTTTGACTTCTGTTCATCATCATCACCATCATCATTATCTCATCACAATTGGTTCATTTGTTCTATAAGCATAGAATTTAGTAAGAAATTAGCTTTTTAGTATCCAATATTATGAACTCTGGTGATTCTAATCCCAATTTCATAACTATGGAAACTTAGAAGGGATAAAATATCCACAAGTCACAGAACTAATAATTTCAGAACAACTGACCAGTACTTACCTTTAATATTTGTAATCTAGTGTCCATTGTATTTTTGTAGTGAGTATAACAGTAGCAGATGTGATAGTATTATTAGCAATAACAGTGGTGGTGATGGTAGTTAAATTTGGTGGTAGATACGAAAGTGCAGATATGGTGGTAGAGTTGGCAACTAAAATCACTTTGGGTATTGTGTTAAAGGATTTGCATGCATTATTTTATTTAATATAAATACTATGAGGTTGATTCAATTCGACTATGAGTTTAAAATTATTTAGTTTAACTTAATACATTGAGAATCTGCCATTGAGGACATAAGGGAGTGGGAAGGAAAACCTTTGTCATTCTAATTACAAAGCCTGTATTCTTAACCTGTGTTGTACTCTGTGTTATTCAAATAAACCAGTCACTAAGAAGTTACCTATTTGTTTGTACTACAAGTAATGTGCATGTGGAACAAATGATATATTTAAAACATAGAAAGCACTCAATTTCCCAGATAGGCCGGTTTTGCTTGACACTTTAAGGGACTGTCTACATTATAAATGGAAGCAATTTGCCTCATTAGATACAATCTATATAGGTTAAATATTTAATTTATTGCTAGCTATAGATTTTTGTATTTTTCGTATATGGATTTCCATATTTTAGGAACTTGAGTGCTTTTAGAAAACATTGATTTCTACCTTTGTGTGTTATTACAAAGTTACATAATAAGAGGGTTTTTTTTCTTTTTTATGGGGTTAAACTTACTTCTGAAGTCACGGACTGTAAAATTTGGTTTGATGGCAGCTTCGGGTGATAATCTAAAGGAGAATTGCTGCCCAGCAGGTGAAAGATCTCGGTCTGCAGCGCTGACTATCTGAATTATCTGAAACAAAGTTGAGATAAAACTTGAAGTCAGTCATGAGTTTCAAAGGGAACTTTACATACACCAGGCTCATAAGTTCATCCAATGATGCATGCAAGGAGATAGAAATGACATTTTTAGGATTCATATCAGTGGGCCAATTATTTACAAATAATTTTTATAAACATATATCTAAACATTTACAGTTCATAATGGCAGGTACAATCATCGGGTATGAGCCAATTCCAAATCAATATCTGCATAACTAAAAAAACTTAACACCATTGAAAATTCTCACTAACAAAATAAAATTAAAATGCACTTGCTTGCATTTTAAACTAAATAAAATAAATGCTTTCTAAACTAAATATGAAAATGCTTACTGGAAAGAAAATCTCTGATTATTTAAAAGCCCTTGCAATAGCAAAATTTTAGTATAGTTTTGTTTGTGAGAATGAGTTTTATTTTCATAAATAAATAAAATGATGAGAAAGAGAAAAACAAAGGATGTATATCTGGTTTTGTCCTTATATTTGTTTTTCCCCAATGAGCAACAATACTAAATGTATTTTCATAAAGTTTTTTAAAGAAGTAAGCACTATAACAACCCGGTTTCAAAATTTTTCCTAAATCACCTTCCATAGGTTGTGTGTTTAGCAGTTAAAATTCTGATACTTCAAGAAAATGCCCTTAAGAATTTGGAGAGTAAAAATAACTTCTGAGAGCCAAACTGTGAAATTGATAATTCACTACATAGATAAGCAAATTATAATAGCTTTGAGATTGTATTTTATTAACATATCCAATGGCTTTGCATCAGAAAGCATTTCAGGAAATGTGTATAGAAGAGAGTGAGAGCAGAGTAGTGCTCAGGTGATCACTCTCTTAGACAAAATTTGAATTTGTCAAAGGAAGACCTTTTATGTCAAGAACTGTGTCTTTGTCACAGTGGGCAAAAACATACATCGTGTGTTCTATATGTGATTTACTTACTACTTTTTGTTTTCATTCCATGCTAAAACTCAACCTTATTACCATGATCTATGCCCCATAGAGTTGTGTGCATGTACACATGCATACAAAATCACACACTCACATATAAGTGTATCTACTGTGACTTTGAGGGCCTGGTGCTGTATTAGTAATTTCTAATTTGACAAATTGGCTTTCTAATGAGAATTTTGTTTCCCTGGTTTACTGTGAATCAGTCACAATTCTATAAAACTTCAACTTACGTAACTTCACGTAAACTCATAGGCTCAGTCAGATCACTATATCCCATCCATAAGTTTTCTGTAAATTATTAGGGGATTGGGTTGCCAGGTATTTTGTTTTGTTTTGCCTTTAACTACTATCAGCAAGCATAATCATTTACCAAATTGAAGTTATTTAACATCAAAAAATTCCAAGAACATAACTTTAGAATGAAGCAATGTCCTTTCAAACAGCAGACAGAGAAGAAAGCTTTGGTATAAACAGGCACTTATCTGGAATTGACACTTGGGAGTCATTGCCCTAAGGGAAAAAAAACTCTCATACTTCAGGAATTCACTATATATATCACTGTTGATTTAGATAGCATCATCTTTCTCTCTCTTCTCTTTTGTCTCTTGATAGATAATACATACATACATATAAAAATACATACATATACATGTTCAGTTATAGGCCAGAGTGATAGACAGTTCCTAGGCATAGTTCCTAGACAATGGGCAGAATGCCTGGGGTCAAGAGCAGAAAATGCTCACATACCACACTCCCTGAAAACGCAAGTAACAAATGTGGCCCAGTAGAAAACACAATAGGTATTTATAAAAAAAGAGCCTACAAGGACCCCACAGATTGCTTACCACTTTGCCCAGATGTAAGAAAACCAAGTTATCTTGGGTCATTTCTACTTTTCCCAACCTTTCAAACTCTTTAGTTTGTTAGACAAGCAGAGAAGCATCAAATGGAGTTCTATTTCCGAAAGGACTTTCGTTTTGTTCATTACAAGAGTCTAATTGATATAAAATGATTAATATCCCTAACTATCTAAAAAAATAGAGAGTTAGATTTCGGGGGGTGAGGGTGGAGGGATCTGGAAAGTGAGAAATTGCTAAGTTGTGGGATTTCAGAAAACCTCTTGTAACTTCTCAAATAACCAAATTGGTTTCTTATTTGTTTAAACATTTATGCAGCATCTACTCTTTTAGACACTAAAGAAGGCACTGGATTTATTCCATGTAAATTGTGGGTACATTTAAAGTGATAAAGGGTTAAAATTTCTTTTTAATGCATTTCTGTGTCTATTCAAAATTAAGGTTGCAAATTTATCAAGTGGAAAATCTGACTAAATAAGTCAGGTTTTAATAAATTTAATACTTTCCCCAAATTATCAGAGAAAGGATTAGAGCATCACAGTCCACTAGAAGTTTCTGTACTGATGGAAATATTCTATATTTATATGGACAAAAAATGGTAGCCACTCATTAGATACAGCCATTGAGCAACTAAAATGTGGCTAGTATGAATGAGAACACTGATTTTTAATTTTATTTAATTTTAATTTAATAGCTACATAGCTAGTGGACATCATAAGATTAGGGTTATGGGACAGATTTTCTACAAAGCAGTATGAAACATTCAAATTGAAACAAACACTGAATATTTAGGAGTAACTTCTTCCAATAAAGATACTGTTTTAAATATTATTTTCAGTAAGAATTTAAACTTCAAATTTACTTAAATGAATAGTTATGCTATTTAAAGGTGATTAAAATACAAAGTGAACCAAGCATACTGACATATTTTTCCTTTGGAACCTAGGTGCACAGTATTGAATTAATCATATTCTTATTTCATGACATACTTTCATCATTTTCTCATGCTTGATTCATTCATTATATCATATCATATCATATCATATCATATCATATCATATCATATCATCATGTCACATTATAACATTATATTATTTTATTCATTCATCTATAATAGTCTAGGGGAAAAAAAACTGGCTACCCAGCACCACTCACATTAAATCTAGGATTTTGACAGTAACTTTCATAAGCATGTGGTCCTCCTTCATGACATCTCCCACTAGAACCAGAGCAATATTGACTTAATAAGGAAAGTGTAATTCAGAGATTTTGAATAACCCAGATGTTCTACTCAAGGCCACCAGAGAAAGAAGCCTTACATTTCTAATGGGCTACAGAGATTTTCTGTACCCCTTCATAAAACACGTGAGCAAAGCAAGAAACACTCTAGAAGAATGTACTCTCAAGTTGTTTACTTACTGGGTTTATAGTCACAGATTCTATAAAATGTCCACAGTAAAGGAGTGGAAAACGTAGCAGATCTGCAATCCTAGACTGTATACGAAGAATATTCACTAGGCCATCATCACTTTATCCCTTGGGATGTTACTTCTACATCCATAAATTCACCCTTATTTTATGAGTTTACTATCTCTTGTGGGTTTTTTTTTTATGAAAATATATGATCCAGGGAAAAAATTATCTATCTCTCTCTCTCTCTATCTATCTATCTATCATTATCAGTATTGGGATT
Organism: Callorhinus ursinus; assembly: GCF_003265705.2. Lineage (NCBI taxonomy): Eukaryota > Metazoa > Chordata > Mammalia > Carnivora > Otariidae > Callorhinus > Callorhinus ursinus. The sequence goes on along the minus strand of NW_027397065.1, from coordinate 76,008,964 downwards.
GATATAGATATCGATGTGTGTGTATGTGCATTTATCTATGGTCTTTTACCCTGAAACATATGCAAATAGTAGATCTTTATATGCTATTTGTTAATAATATTGATAAGATACCTGTCCTGGTTTGGCATTTTCACACACAGCTGTCTCATATGGCACAGATATTTCTGGAGGAAATTCATTGACATCTAAGACATTAATCAATATGTTGACTTTGCTGCTTAATAATGGGTTACCTGTTGAAAACATAAAAAGAGAACAGACACTTGCAAAATCTGGTCAGTTATCATTCTTATAGTAAATAGTATTAAACATTTTTTTATTTTTTTAAAGATTTATTTATTTATTTCACAGAGAGAATGTGTGTGAGTGTAGGCAGGGCACAGAGGGAGAGAGAGAGAGAAAGAGAGAGAGAGAGAGAGAGAGAGAGAGACAAGCAGACTCCCTGCTGAGTGCGGTGCCCAGTGCAGTGCTGCATCCCAGGACCCTGAGATCATGACCTGAGTGGAAATCAAGAGTCTGAGGCTTAACTGACCGAGCCACCCAGGCATCCCTTAACTTTTTTTTTTTATCAGTCATTGTAAAGAAGTTAAATGATCCTTCCTTATTGGGAAACTCTGCAGTGTGCCAAGTATAAATGATAAAAGGATGGGTAAGTATGTCAGTGTTTTGCTGTCAGAGCACTAGCGGTGCCCCATACCAGTGTTCATCCTGAAATTCACTCACCACCAAAGTTAAGGTCAACCAACTAGTATTTTATCAAACATGTAGCTATCATACCAGAGTTCACAGAACCAACCTTCAATAATAGTGATAATTTTCACTGGATAAAGCATGTTTTCTATGTTGTGTCCATATAATTAAAACTTTATTGGGTAGGATCATCTACATATTTAAAAAGTTCTTTCAAAATGATTCTTCCTGAAAAGGATGATAAATTACAAGGAAAATGAAGGAGAAGGGGCTTTTTATAAATAAAGATTTAAAAAACAGACTTAAGGAAGTAGAAGACATAGATTATGGAAAGCTAGGATACACCCTGAAATGACTTGCTGGTGATAAGAAAAGAAGGAATAAGGATTTTCTTCCTACAGTATATTAAAAAAAAAAAAAAGTGTTGGTTTGAAAAAGTGCCAAATCCCATCACAAGTTTTAGCCCCTGCTCTTGATACATTATCTGCTTCCCTGTCATTTGTTGAAGAAGACTCAAAAAAATTAAGTTAGTAAGGCATAGCAATGCACAGTTTACCTTTCTTGTTATAAAATTTTACCATATGAAATTTTACCAATGGATAAACTGTCCCATATTGTTGAAGGACCTTGCCCAAAGTCACACCTTTAGGGGAATGGGAAGTTCAGATTCTAACCCAGGACTATGGAAATTCAAATACCATGTGTATGCCACCATACCTTCTCTATTGATTGTTTTATGTGTTAAATCCTTCATCTGCAGTGCTGCTGATGATTCATAATATTAGTATTCTTTTAGACCTCTATCTGGATTCTTTTAAAGAAACATACACAATTTCAACACACGACTGACTCTGCCAACTCTCCACTATCCTGCTGTGCTAAAACTTATTAGAAAATAATAGGCACTATAAACAGTATCATAATAAATGTTTGCATATTCACATATGACACAGTGAAATCCGTCATCGTGGACCAGTACACACACAGATAACACAAAGTGGGGATGACTGGTATATTCTGTAATAGAGGATGTGCTTATAGAAGGTGTATTGGTAATCTTAGAGAAGGATGCAGAAAGTATGATTTAAAAATTAATATTGGCAAAAGAAATCAATATTGGCCACAGGGAATTATCTTATTTGGTAGAAAATGTTGGCTGTTTTCAGAAGTTAATTAATCTACCTTTAATTTGGTTTCTTCATATGAAACACACAGTATTAACAGTTCCAAATTCATAGGTTTGTTATATTAAATAAGTGGTGGTGTTTTACAAAATGTTAGATCACCTCTGGTAAATTACATCACTCTTATTACAAAGTGCACTTCTTGGAGGTTATTTAGCTCTGTTTCTATTTTTGGTGTTAATTACTCCTATAGCCTAATATGTAGATAAAAGTCAACAATTTGGCTAAACTTGGTTTGCTTTTGTGAAATCCTGGAAATTATAAAAATTAACAACAAAATTAAAAAAAAAACCTAGGCCTAATATTTTGTAATGCTTACAGTGTACCTATATTCTAAAACATGTCACGTAGATTAACTCTTTTAGGGTTCACAGTAACTCTATTATTGACACTATTATCCCCATTATTACATGTGGAACTCTGAGGAACAGAAGGGGAATGTGACTCCCAAAAATCACAAGTTGGAAGTAATAAGATGGGGTTCTGGTTCCAAGTTCATGCTCTTAAACTCTAGTATACATCGTGCATTAGAAAATAACTGAAATTTATTTAGCTATTGAAAAAAATAGACAACGAATTAATATTACAGATTAGTTTAGGGAATTCATGTGAATTACTTAGTCTATTCAGTTTCTACCCACATAAAAATCAGTCTCCGCTTTCCATTTTACATGATATATAAAGTACAAGTCCTGAGGCCATATAAAGAGGAAAGTTTTGTGCGTGTTGTTTGTTTTTGGATTTTGTTTGTTTATTTGAGAGAGAGAGGAAGAGCATGAGCGGGGGAGGGGCAGAGGGACGAGCCAATTGGGGAAGCAGTAACATCTCTGTTCAAGAACTCCTGTACTTAAGCACTGAACTTTTCACAAGAGAATATAATTTGTTAGAGTAATATAGATTTTTTATTTATGCATATAATTCAGAAAATTACATTGAAGAAATAATGACCTTTTTTCTTCTGACTCATCTAATCTGTATTTGGGACATCTATGATGAAATTTGTTTAATCATGACTTAGTTTGAGCATTATTACCAACATTTTTGCCACGTAGAAACTAGTTATCACTGAATATGTAGAGGGCAGTTTCAAATATAAATTTAGTAAATTTTATTCTATTTTTTAAAGATTTTATTTATTTATTTGTCAGAGAGAGAGAAAGCAGAAGCAGGGGGAGTCTCAGGGGGCGAAGGAAAAGCAGACCCCTCACTGAGCAGAGAGCCCAATGCAGGGCTCCATCCCAGGACCCTGGGATCATGACCTGAGCCAAAGGTGGACGCTTACCGGACTGAGCCACCCAGGCATCCCTAAATTTAGTAAATTTTAAATAACCAAAATCTTACCTAATTGCTGTGTTCTTTGTAGCCAAATCATTTAAATTCCAATTATTATCGATGCATGTTGCTTATATTTAATAACCAGCTTATTAATAGTTTTTGGCTCACATAATATAATCAAGAAATCATTTTGTTTTTATCCCCTATGTTTTCAAAAATGTTTTGTTAGATTTTCTTTCCCCATCCCTTGATGATATCTTAGTGAGCTCCCTTAGCTTTCTGAGTCAGTTTGAGTTAGAATTGCCTTATTAGTAGTATTTTCAAGTACGGTTTCAATTAAGAAAACAAAAGGTAAAGCCCAAATTACCAAAAAAAAAGGAATGAAGGAAAAAAAAATCACTGTTTATCATAAATGAGTTAAAATATTATAAGGAATATTATGAATATATGCCAAAAATCTAGTCAACATAAATGAACTGAACAAATTCCTAGGAAGACACAGATTACCAACAATGTCCTTTAAAAGAAATAGAAAGCCTTAATAGACCTTAAACAAATGAATAAAATCAAGTTGTAATTAAAAATCTCGCAACCAATAAAAAACGCATGCACACATGCCTTCACTGGGGGATTTTTTTTTTTTGAACTCTGGAGATATTTTACTTTTAAAGATTAAAGATTTCATTTATTTATTTGACAGAGACAGAGAGAGAGCATAAGCAGGTGGAGCGGCAAACAGAGGCAGAGGGAGAAGCAGGCTCCTTGCTGAGCAGAGAGCCAGATGCAGGGCTCAATCCCAAAACCCTGGGATCATTACCTGAGCCAAAGGCATATGCTTAACTGACTGAGCCATCCAGGCACCCCACTGGGGGAATTCTATCAACTATTTAAAGATCACATAATACCAATTCTTTACAAACTTTCAGGAAATGGAGAAGGAAACACCAATTCATTTTATGTATACTGCTACCAAATGCAATGAAAAAACATCATAAGAAAACAAAACAAAACAAAACAATATGGGCTAATCTCACTCATAAACATAAGTACAAAATTTCCTTAACAAAATATTAACAAATCAATTCCAGAGCATACTATAAAATTACTACACAATGACCAAATGGCATTTATCCTAAGGATATAAGATTAGTTCAATATCCAAGAATAATCAATCCAACACACCATATTAATAGAAGAAAGCTAAAAAACACATGGCCGTCTCAAATAGATTCAGAATTAGCATTTGACAAAATCTTACATCCATTCATAATTTTTAAAAAGTCTTCTAAAAAAGTAATGAACAGGAGGCAAGATCTTCAACCTGATCTAGTCTATCTACAAGAAGCCTATAGCTAACATCATATTCAAAAGTGAGTCAGTGCTTTCTCTCTAAAATTGGGCACGGGGCAGAAATGGCTGTTCTTGCCACATATATTCACCATTGTACAATCAAATGAAAATAAAATTTAAAAAAATGTAAGTATCCAGATTGGAAAGAATGAAACTGAGACCCCCCCCAAAAAAAAACCTCCATTCACAATATAATCAAAGATAATAAAATATTTGGGAATAAATTTAGCAAAAGAGATGCAGGACTTACAAACAAATTCACAAATCATCGCTCAGAGAAATAAAATGGTTTGCTGATGGAAAGCACTGCTGGTGATGGAAACAGAAAATTGTATAATCACTTTGGAAAATGGGTTGGAACATTCTGTAAAAATTAAACATGAACTGATATTGCAGCAAGTCCCCTCCTAGGTATCTACCCAAGAGGATGAAATAAACATCCACACAAAAACCTGTATACAAATGCACATTAAAGTATTATGTATACACTTCAAAACTGACAACAATGCAAATGTCTATCTTTTGGTGAATGGATAAACATTATGTGACATATCCATGCAATGACAATTACTTCAACAACAAAAAGGAACAAAATAGTGACATGGCTACAACAACCTGAATGAATCTCAAATATCCTCTTCTTTGACAATAAGGCTGACATTTTTCCTTGGAGCTGGTTTAGCTGCAGAAAGCAAAAGCTTTC
>NW_027397065.1:75985648-76003362 GCF_003265705.2 Callorhinus ursinus | reverse complement strand
AGCAGGTCCTCATGGCAATGCCCATGGTGGTTGGGAGCAGCCCCTGCTCCCAACCACCATGCAGAAATCTTGCCCAAGGGGCCTGTCACTAGGGGTCCAGCTGCACTTTGTAGTGCTTTGCTCACTACTACTATCCAAGCCTTTCCAGGGAGGTTTCTGTTTCTATGGAGATAGATACAGCTATCTGCATCCATAGCTCCACACAACCTGGAGTACAAGTCCGAGCCCATTTACCTGCCTTCTATACCTATGGATTGGGGCTGAGCAGGGGCCTGCTGGGGCACAGAAGCTGGTCTGGAGGGGTTGGCTAGCAAGACAAGGAGGTTGGTGACAGTTTCTGGAATTCTCTGTCTCCATTATCTGCTGAGAGGAATCATAGCTACTCCCAGGACTCTCAGCCCAAGGCAGATGCTACCTGGGGGCTCATGGTCCCATTTCAGGGCCTGGACCTTGAGAGGGAGCAGGACAGTCAGGGCTTCATATGTGGCATCTGCATGGACAAGGTGTGGGACGAGTCAGAGGCATCCTGCCCAACTGCACGCATACCCACTGTTGAGGTGACTTTGCACCCTGGTAAAAGAGGAGACAGGACTTCCCAGAAGACATCATGAAGGCTTGTCCCCAGTACCATGTCCATTCTAGCTACATCACCCCCAACAAACTCTGGGTGGGCAAGGAGGCTGAGAAGAAGCAAATCATCAGGAACTTCAAGGCTTGGACCAGCCAGATCCAATGGCAGTTCTTCATGTGGGAGGATGGTCACTTCCCCTTCAAGTCTGACTGTATTTACCTGTACCAGCTTCTGGCTAAGGCCTGAAGCTCTAGTTCTCTTTGGCCAGAGAATGTGCAGCTGGCTTCTGTGATGGAGGTGCTGGGCCCAACAGCATTCCTAGGGCACTGAATTAGAGGAAGAAATATCACGGGCTGAGCCCTGGTTATGGCCTTCTGGGATTCAGAACTCCTACTCGATCCTGATAGTTCTTACCATGGCTGCCTGTAACCAGGACCAACATGTGTGAAAGGGGACTGAGGGCAGGGGGTGCTAGGTGGTAGGTCCCGCTCTGGGCTAGGTGGGAGATGAAGTAGTAAGCTCTCTACCCACATGCACGGGAGCAGTGACACAACTGAGGAACACAGGGACAGGCAGAGGGCTCTGGGAAAGAGGAGGTTGTTCTCACCCACTTGCCAGGGCTTTGGTTTTTACATTAGTTCTTTTGTAGGATGATCTTGGAAGAAAACAAATAAAATGCACCTAAACCATGGAGGAAAGAAAGGAAGGAAGGAAGGAAGGAAGGAAGGAAGGAAAGTAGGAAGGAAGGAAGGAAGGAAGGAAGGAAGGAAGGAAGGGAGGGAGGGAAAAAGAAAAGAAGACTGGCATTTCTTCCTGAACTGGTGCTTTTCTCATCTAAAGTTTCATTTATTCACATGGCGCATACTTGATGCTGGTGGTCTGCTAAGACGTCTCACTGGAGGTAGAGACGAGAATACTCATTCATGGTCTCTTTATGGAGACTGGGTTTCTTCGCAGCATGGTGGCTAAAGTTCAAGGGCAAGTATTTCAAAAGTGAGAGAAATCTGGACAGAAATCCTTGCCTTTATGACCTAACACAGTGACATAGAAATGCATCTCCTCTGCGTTAGTCAAGGCTGTCACCAGTCCACTTCGAAATTCAAGGGGAAGATCCAACCCACTTCCTGATGGAAGGAATGTCAGCCTCACTGTCAGAAGAACATATGGGAAGGGAGAGACACAAAGGTATGCCCATTTTTGGAACCTGTCATCAGAAACCTCTTTTAGAAATGGTTCACTAGTAACTAGCATTGTAACCTTTAATAAATCCTAGGAAAACTAAATTTTATTTATTTTTTAAGATTTTTTTACTTATTTATTTGACAGAGAGAGACACAGCGAGAGAGGGAACACAAGCAGGGGGAGTGGGAGAGGGAGAAGCAGGCTTCCCGCGGAGCAGGGGCTTGATGTGGGGCTCAATCCCAGGACCTTGGGGTCATGACCTGAGCCGAAGGCAGACGCTTAACCAGCTGAGCCACTCAGGCGCCCCTTATTTATTTTCTAAAAGTTTTTTTTCAAGTTCTAGTTAGTTAACATAGAGTGCAATATTAAAACCTAACCAAAGAGGTAAAAGACTTGTACTCTGAAGACTATAAAACACCAATGAAAGAAATTGAAGATGACACAAAGAAACAGAAAACATTTCATGCTCACAGATGGGAAACTAAGTTTTAAATTTAAATAGGAAATTAGAATTAATATGAACTTACATCCTTCATGCCATTCTCCTCAGGGCTAAGGAGTTTATAGGGGCAAAGAAAAATCATTGGCTTTATCCACAGTTCTCTTCAATGTAGTACACATTGAGATTCCACCTAAGATTTCATTTGACAAAGTATCCTGATGGTCTACAAGTCTGAAAATTACAGATCTCTATTTGCCCACTTAGAGATGAGAAAACTTTGGTATAAACTTGCCCTAAATTTTTTTTTGCCAGACCCGACTGGAATCCAAATCTTCTTACTATACTTGTCACTGCACCATGATATATACCAACTAACTCAGAGAAGAAGAAGGCACACCTTCTGAGATCTACCCAGGTACGTGATAATCACTTACTTCCAAAGAGTAATACCCACGCTGCTATCGAGACCACCATGCCATGAGAAAGCCCAGTTTACATTCAAGGGTTAAAGGGGTGGGGTTACTTAAGTTACGTATTAAATATTCAATAAATACTGGCCAAATAATAGAATATTTCCAAGCACCAATGAGAAATGTAGTTGAAAATGTTTTGAAAACATTAAAGCATTGACAAACACAGGGCTCCTAGTGTGTTAAAATATGCCGGAGCTGTTGGGCTTCCTTATTTAAAGATGACATCTGCTTCTGAATAACTATCAGTGTTAAAAATTCAATTTTGTGACCATGTACTAAATTGCAACTACAATAACTTCAAGAATGAAATCTTAGCTCTTTATGACAAAAAGCCGAATTATAGTGCAAACTGAGCAAGATACAACAAAAAAGTAACACAAGCTTTCTTTTTCTTTTTTCTTTAAATCAGTTCATTTTCAAATTACAAGTTAAGATAAACTATATCTAATAATAGTTTTGTTCAATTACAGTAGTATGATCTGTATCCAGACTGAGCAATCCATAAAGAGGATTTAAATTATTCATATATATCTATGCTAAAGTCAAATATTACTTTCTATGCTGTTGGTGACAAAAACTGATCTCTAAAGAAAAAGGAACCTTTAAAAATATCGCCAATTTTTTTCCCAATGAAAACACGAGAGGAAACTATCATTAATTTTAAATATTTGCAATAACATAAAGCCTTAGATATTCTGATTTCCTTTAGAGCAAGAACTACTTCATATTCATCTTAAAATCTCCAGGATTTAACACAGAGCCTAGTGCATTCTAGCAAAGTGAACATATCTATGAACAAATATTCTTTCAAAAACAGACTAAACTGAGAAGAAAGTGGGTTCAACACAGCTGATAAAACCAGAAACCTCTGTGGATCATGACCTACTGGCATTACGATAGTCGGCATATTTTCCTTGAATTCTTCACCCATGGTCAACAAGACTGTAGGTGACATTTCACTTTATGTTAAACTCTCGATGATTTTAAAAATCCTTCTCAAGTGACTTTCTTTAACCACAAATTAAATTTGTATTTGGAAAGCAAATAAAACCTGTTATTGATTTGATTTTAAAAAAGGTGAATTTGTGGGGCGCCTGGGTGGCTCAGTGGTTTGAGTGACTGCCTACGGCTCAGGTCATGATCCTGGAGTCCCGGGATCGAGTCCCACTTCGGGCTCCCTGCTCCGCGAGGAGTCTGCTTCTCCCTCTGACCTTCCCCCCTCTTCTGCTCTCTCTCTCTCTCAAATAAATAAATAAAATCTTTTAAAAATTTTTTAAAAAAGGTGATTTTGTATGAGTAGTTAATAGATGTCAGTCGGTATACAAATTTCTGAAACATGCAAATTCACGACAGAATTGTGATAGATAAGCAGTCTAACAAGCCTAGATAGATAGATAATAGATGATAGATAGATGATAGATAGATGTCAAGACTAACAAAATTTCAATTTAATTTTATGTACCTTACAAATGTATAATTTTTTACTATTTTGTACTCTGTGCATATGAAAATCACCTTGACTAGTTCAACTAATAACTTATTTAAAATATATCTAATAAGCTTAGGCAAGTGATTACTTATCCCTGGGAAATTCTGTTTTGGATTGAGAGAGCCCAGGACTTCCATCCTCATTTGGTCACCACTCCCGGTGTGACATGGAGCTACAAACGAAATACCTCTGAGCTTCTATTTCCGCACGCTTGCAGTGTGGACCATACTACTCATCTTGATTGAATATATATGAAGCGAATAGAATTGTTTAGTCCATTAGTTTATATTATTATTATTATTATTACTACTTACTATTGTTTCAGAAAAATTAGATACTTTCTTCTCATTTGATCTAAGAACATCATTTCATGGCTATGTGGTATGCAGGCAGATGAAATTCTTTGGAAAATTCTATCACAAAATCTAATTCTTTGTGTTTAAACCCTTTATCATTTAATGGCCAAACTCTGGTCCTTTATAATCTTCTGCAGCTTCCCCCTGGAGGTTGTATAAGAACACCCTTAAATCCAAAGTCCCTGGAATTCAGCATAATTCACATGGTTATAACTTACTAAAATTCTCTATTTTGGTCAATTTCTAACTGTTCCTAAACTTTAATATCCTTAAGCATAGACTTTGGTCTCGTTTTTCTCATAACTCACAACAAATTGTGTTTTGCACATAAATGATATTCTATACAAAGTTAAGAAAAGAAGTGTATGAATTTATGTTTAGCCTGAATTATGGATAGTAATGCCAAAGTTTAATTTTTCTGTACATATGAAGATGATATCATCTGCATTATGTTGAAGTAAAAAGAAGTCCTAACAAAATAGCTCTATATACCAAATAACCTCAAAAAATAATTACCCAACAATTTAATCCCAACTTATAATGATATATTTACATAAAGTATTTTCCCCAAATACAGCAGTTAGTGAATCAATTTAGTGATTTTTGACCTGTTTCATAATAAATGCAAACAATCCATTGTCATCTGGATAACTATTGACCAAGAAAAGAATTGTCTCTGGCATCATTTGTTTATTTCATAATTATATAAAATATGTTCTAAGGCTGTAGTGTAGATATTTTTAATTATCTTTGCCTAATGATATTTGTTACAGTAATGCCAAAAAGAAATTGGAAACATTTATGTATTGAAAGTTTCTGATAATTTGAATGAAGTGAATTTTTGGAGTTTCCATCTTTTTTAAAATTCTCAAGTTTAGTATCATAAAAACAGGAAAGCAGTAATGCATAAAAGAATTATTAGGAGTCTAATAAAATTATTTGCATCTCCAACTATAGCAACACTGATTAATGACTGCTTTTTAATTAATTGGAAGTTGTTCAATCATTGTAACATTTCATTTGCCTGAGAATTTTTATGTAAGGGTCAGGCCAAAACACATGCTAGTTCAATCTGCAGTAAGGTATACTTACGTAATTGTTTCTTCTTGGCAGTACAAGTGTAAACTACTTATTTCTCAGTCATTCACCATGAAGATAGTGTTTCCTGCCCAGCTGGCTAGTTTGATCAATGAAAACAGCCTTATGCATTAGAACATGAATAAATTTTACTTTTAAACTCGGTGAATTCAAGCCAAATAAAGCCCATAATAAGCTATTCTTATTGTAAATCTTTAATTATCATGTGGTATGTGTTTAGCCTCTTTATTTTTCACATGGATACATAGCATTTACCCCAGCAGATTTCCCTGGGGTCCTAAAATCTACACAATGGTCTTTGAATAGGTACTGGAACAGAACAGAGGTACCTATTTTAGAAATGTTAATTTGATATCACTCTTATATTGTATAAGATTTTATATATATATGTACATATATATGGATATATGGATAAGCTTATATACGTGGAGAGAGATATATATGTATATATCTCCATTATGTGTCTAAGTCCCAGTTCTGCATATTTCCCAGTAAGGGCCAACCTAACTAATGAGAATCTACACACTAGGGTTTCCTAATTTGCATTTAGGTAAAAACTAGAGCCAGCATGTGCTGGCTAATCATATTGATAGCTAAAAAAATAGATTTCTTTAAACCTGAAAAATCTAAAATGGAGGATCAGTGACACTTGCTTCCACAGCAAAAGTGCATACCCTCCTTTCATTGTCTAAGTGGGTGAAATGCAAGTATCTGACTAGAGGTATCAGACCTGCTACTTTCAGTGCCGTCACAACACTGTGATGGTTTGGGTAGTCTACAGAGCTGCGGGGGGAGAAAGACACCTTCCTGAGCTACAAGTGATTAATAAACTATCTGCACACTTTCATCCTGAGTTAAGGTACGGAAACCTACTATTCCCAATTCAAAAAATATGCATGTTTTGTGTATGTGTGTATTAATAGGAAGGTTTAGGTAAGGTTAGATAGTTTTCTTTTTTTTTTCAAGTTTTTATTTATTTATTTATTTGACACAGAGAAAGAGAGAGAGAGAGAGATCACAAGTAGGCAGGCAGGCAAGCAGAGGGAGAGGGAGAAGCAGGCTTCCCGCCGAGCATGGAGCCCGATATGGGGCTTGATCCCAGGACTCTGGGATCACGACCCAAGCCAAAGGCAGACACCCAACTGACTGAGCCACCAGGTGCCCCAGATTAGATAGTTTTCTAAAAAATAATCTTTTGTTATGATCGATATGTCTTTGACAAACAAAAGTTATTTGAAGAGACTACCTCTGCTTAATTGTCACTTAGAATGTACAAGCAATTAAAGTGAATGGTTCAGGAAAGTCTTACACTCCATAGCTTAATTCATTTTCACCACATTTGCCAAAGATCTTAGAAAACCAAAGTTTATTTTCTATCTACAATATGGGTAAGCTATCCCCCAACATTGTGGTTGAGTGAAATAATTGAAAGTCAACATGAAAGGAATGATGAGTAACAAACATAATTGCAATAGGATGCAGAATAGGTGGGGAGAAAAGATGCCAGGTGTGAAAGGAGACCAGGAAAACACCATAAAGAAAACGGGTGTCCTCCGCAAAGGGGAGAGTGGCATTCTGTTCTCCTGATGATATGTTTGCTCAGGCAGCTGACTGCATGATCTGCTCTCAGAACCTAACTGAGCAAGAAGGGCAGATTTGAAAGGAGGTGGCCGGACAGAGAAACCATTCAGTAGAACAGCCTGGGAAGTCCCTGTTCTGTGTGACAAGGATGTGTGAGTGTCCTCAGGGTCCAGTGGGCACAACAGAATGCTAAAATTGAAAAATCATGTTATAAACTCACCTAAGAAGACTGTCCTCTATGTAAGGGGACCCTGGAATTAAGAAGTTGGAAGGTCTACCACATGGGTTCCCATATCAAGTTCCCATGTAGATGGGATGTCCAGAGCCCCCCACATCAAATAACTCAAAGATTACTTAAGAAGACAGTGTTTGGGCAACTGCCTTTACTGCCAGTCCATTTTAGCCCTAGAAGCAGTGGCAAGCAACGGAGTATTATATGGGGGCAGATAAGAGAGACCTATGTATCTGTACTTCCCTCTGTCTTTTCCACTCTAACAGGCTGGAGAACTTGTATCTCCATCAGCGAGGAGTCACAGTTCCAACTTGCGGTGGCTTTGAGTTCTGCAGTCATCTATTGCTGCTTAACAACAAGTGACCTTAAAATGTAGTTGCTTGAACTAATTACTATTTTAGTCCTTCTCCCAATGTTGTGAGTTAAGCATGTGGGCAGGGTTGGTCCAAGTATATGTTTCATTTCACGTGGCATTGATGGAGGTTGCATTGTGGTATTACTCTAGCAGATGGCCTGGGCTAGAGGTTCCAAGATGGTTTCATGCACATATGCAGCACACTGGCAGGTATGATTGGAAGGCTGAGCTGAATTGGGCTGGTCAACCTGACCACCAATGTGTGACCTCTCTAGTATGGCAGCCTCAGGGTAGTCAGTTTACTCACATGACAGGTCAGTGGTACAATAAACAAGGTGAAAGCCGCATGTTCTTTTATGTTAGTCTTACCCTTAGTAATCAGAATAACCACAACATAATGAAATAGCTAAAGATATCATTAAGGCCTGGGAATAAGTGTCTGACTGTTCATGTTTCGAAGAAATTGTTGAGGATAAACAAAACCATTTAATATTTACACCCCACTGAATTGAGACTGAACAAAAACCCCTCAACAGAAATATTCACAGTTAGCTCTTCCCTGCATAGAAAAATGAAATTAGCTGCAGAAGTATGTGTACCAGATGAACAAAATAAAATGAGAAAGAAACAAAATGAAAGATGCTCAGAAGGGATTTCCCCAAATCTTTCAAGAGACCATAAGCAGGTGGATGGGAAGATGCACTTTCTTGTGCAATCATATTGATAACCAAATGTCACCATTCCCCCCCACTAATCTGTTACCTTAGGAAGTTGTAACAGTATCCTAGGTTGTCCGGTCTAACATATTGAGAGCTTTGTCACTCTCAGTCTAGAGGATTCTCCTCCGGACCAACCAGAAATCAACACCAGGGATCGGTCCTAACAATCCTATCGATTCTGAGTGACTCCTTAAAGAAAAGCACTTAGAGCTCCTGTATATTCCACAGTGACGTTCATTGAAACACAAAACAAAACAAAACAAAACAAAAAAACCCACAAAACATTACAATTACATTCTAAGAAAAGGAGAGAGACGGAAGAGCGGTGACTTTAAAAATATTCTCTGCAGTTTCAGAAGAGATTTCAGAATGGGCGATTTTGTGTGAGAATTAATTCCTCCTGCCCGGCCTCTGAAGCTGCCAATAAGATTCTATACGGAGGTCGGGTGTGGAAGAGAAGTTGGAAGCTGGAGGATGGTTGAGGGTAGAGCGTGGAAAAGGGATGAGGTCACACAAGAAATGCACTGCTGGATATTCGTGCAAGCCTGCAAACAGGGCTCACTGGCAACTGTCAAAATTTCTCTGGACTTATGCTATGAGGTAAAGGAACAGGTTTCTGAGTTTCCCCAGGAGACCACTCAGCTGTCAGTCCAAAAATGAAAAAAGACCTCAGCAGGGACTCATTTGAGCGTGTTCAATCCGAAGAACTGCAGTGTAACATTGATTCTGTCCATGCCATACTTACTAACTTTACTCGCAATTACGGAGAAATTATACTGCGCGGTGCTTTCTCTGTCTAGTAGTTCATTAGTGGCAATGGTTCCTTCGGTTCCATCTATTGTAAAGTAGCTGTCCCCATCACTCTTCCAGTCTATGAAGTACCTGCATATAAAAGAGTAGAAGCAAATATGCCGTGATTACACAGGAATCATAATGGCAGTCGGGCTAACTTGACACAGTTCCTTATTTTTCTCCCTGTAGCTATTACCCACCTTGCAAAAAAGAAGAGTTTCAATGACAGCTTCTTTATTGCAAAGTCAGTATGCTCAAGGGGAAACTGGAACTAATGAAAGATTTAGTACTCCTGCTGTTCATATTATTTTAGGGTCTTGACAACTTGAAAGCTCAGCAGAGACTAACATTCTAAAGCTGACCATGAGTTTCCTTAACCTGCTGAATATTAAAACCTTTACAAGCAGTAGAAGATTCCTTCATGGTGGCTGTGGGAAGAGCTGGGGGTGGGGGAGGCTTCTGGCTAGAGCTACAAAGAACTTAGGCCAGAACAGAGGTAGAATCTTTATTTCCGCAGATAGGAAAAAATCATATTACAGAAACTAAGGGGCAATTTTGTAATTGGCAATGGGGCAATTGTACAGAAGTATTTTCCTCAAACACATATAAAAGAGCCACTGTTGTATAATTACTCTATATATCAAGACAACTTTCTAAAAA
Source organism: Callorhinus ursinus (assembly GCF_003265705.2). Classification (NCBI taxonomy): domain Eukaryota; kingdom Metazoa; phylum Chordata; class Mammalia; order Carnivora; family Otariidae; genus Callorhinus; species Callorhinus ursinus. The sequence goes on along the minus strand of NW_027397065.1, from coordinate 75,993,412 downwards.
AATAAAACAAAACAGTGAACTTAGCTAATAATGTCTCTTTATCTTCTTTATTCGTTAACCTATTTGCTAATAACAGATGTTACCTTCTTTATGTGGACTAAAACAATTCAAGAAAATTAATTTAAAAAACTGAATTTATATAAATCTTTATGTAGCAGATACATAGAGTGAAAAAATCTTTTTCTAACACATATTTTCGATCATAGTAATAAATATTTTGAAATCTTAGCATGTACCAGATACTGTTCTAAATGCTTACATGTGTTACCTTATCAAAGACCCACAAAAGCCCTAAAAATAAGTATTATTCATCTTCCTATGTTACCGATGAAAAAACTGAAGCATAGAGACACTAAGGAATCTGCCCCAGTTCACATAGAAAGTTTTAGAGCTGATTTTTTTGAACCAGGTCATCAATGTTTTCTCTATGATTATCAACATGTAGTCTTAGCAATTTTAAATAGAACATTATATGTGAAAGGGCTCTGCTCATCAAAAGGCTCAATGAGCAATATATTTATCACCATTACTCTAGCCTGGGAATCACAGCGAGGTCAACACAAGGCCAAAGTTAGTCAAAGTCATGTACTTCCAAACAGCAACGTTAAAATACCTAAACTACAACGCTCCCACACAAACCCCTAAAACACAGTCCACGGGCACAAACAGCCAGGCCCTATTTCACCCAACGATGTTTTTGTTTGTCTCTTATTCACTATTTTCTGGTATCTAATCTTTAGCTCCATCACCTCGTAAGTTTTGGTATGTCCCTTCTCTGGATGTGATCCTCTCAAAAAGCTTCCTGCCTTCTTCTGGAGTACTACTGAAACTTATCTGAACATTTTCTACTCAGCTAAACATCTTCAGCATCTTCCCACAGCCGATCAGACTGCAGGACTGTGGCTCTAGTACGAGGTCCTGGCATTTTCCTGATGTCCTGTCTTTGTGTGACTGACCCACCCCTGTGCCTGACTGAACCGTAACAATGAGGCAACAACTGCCACTCTAAATTGTGATGTTCTGCGCAAGATAGCAATTAAAGCAATGACCATCAACGAAACTGAAAATGGAACTCCTACATTTCCTAGACATTTTCAGAGAAGACATGACCCTGTCCTAAAATGTCTAGATCATTTTCAGGAGATACGCCCTCCTAAAGCGTAGATCCCACCTTAACTTTAGGTTTGCCATAGTCCACAGCCAATCTACGGCTACAGTGATATTTTAACTGCAATTAATTGCCGCTATATAACAATGGACTGTCTAATTTGGCCTCACTCACCAGTGTAAATGAGCAAGACCCTGAAATGTAGAATTTGAATCACCTTATGCTTATCTGGTAAGTAGATGAGATTTAAATTTTTTAAAAATGTGTTTATGATCTATATATGATGAAACAAATGTATAGTTCATATAAGTATGCAGCCAGTGTTGCTAAGAAAACTCTTTTAACAATTGAATAGAAATCAAAAATTAAAGCATTAACTTAATCTGTGCGGACCACTTGACAGAGTACAATTTTATTACTTTTCTGTAAATGAGTTTTCAGAAATGCCTTAAAAAGTTTTCTTCTCTTCATTAGGTAAGCATTCTCCTTAAAATTGTGTCTTAATTTGCCTAATAACTTTCTCACAGTTAATGGAAAAACTAAATTCTCAAACACATTTTGTAAAAAGTACTTGATGGTAGCGAGTTACTCTAAAAGTATTACATCTCATTCCTTAAGCAATAAAGATTAGGAGTAATGATTCAGGTCAAGGTAGGAAATTTTCTCTTGTTAATGTGATAATAATCAAAATCTCTTCCCCTGTCTTCTTTTAGTCACGGATTGTTCCTTTTTTTTTTTTTAATTTTTGTCTTGGGGAAGATAATTAAATGAAAGTAAATTCAGTTAAATTTATTTCCACATTTTATTGAGCACCTATGCCACATACAGCAACACTTAAGATTATAATTCCTTCATCAAGAATCACAATTACATTTTTTTCTTAGAAATCCTAACATTTCTCTAGAACTTTTTAAATAGTAGTTGCTAAGTTTCCTATTAGTTCCTCTTGTTTGTTTTTTTTCCTAATCCTCCTCTTCATTCTAACTTTCCTCTTAGTAAAATTAGTTATAGCATAGATAGTTTAGAGAGCTTCTTTTGCTTCTTTGATGTTAAACTAAACATTTTATAAATTATAATGATTTAATAAAGGCATAACCCTTCTGTCTTCAAATTTTCCTTTTGGAAGCACACAATATCATTAAAACACATCTTTAAAGAAAGATAAATGCATCATAATCTACAGTTTATTAAAATTATAGTTGTTATATTTTTTCCTTCCAGGTTACTTAAGATTTTCTTGTCTTTTTTTTTAAGATTTTATTTATTTATTTGAGAAAGAGAGACAAAGAGAGCATGAGCAGGGGGAGGGGCAGAGAGAGAGGGAGAAGCAGACTCCCCGCTGTGCAGGGAGCCCAATGTGGTACTCAATCCCAGGACCCTGAGATCGTGACCTGAGCCAAAGTCAGATGCTCAGTGGACTGAGGCCACCCAGACACCCCATGATTTTCTCATTTTTTAAGTCCTTTCTAAATAGTCCCATATGATCTTCTGACTTGTATCCATTTATGTATCTGGATGCCAACTTTACCTTCTGCCAAAGTTTTATACCCGGATTTGGGTTTATGCTTCAGAAACTCTGAAGCAGCTTGCTCTAATGGGAAGAAAGTAAAGTTTAGGCAAATATTGATACAAATTTGGGTCTGCAGCTAAGAGCTTCAATATTAAACAGGTAGTCTCCGTTTTCTCATGTATTAAAACATATGGACAGAACTACATGACTCAATAAGTGAATAATGTGATTGTCCCTTCACTCATGTTTCTTCCCCTGAAGCCTTACCAAATCGCTCCAGGCAGCTTTATTGCTTCCTTATTACAAAATTTTATCTTCATACTTCTTTTATCTAATTTATCAATTTTAATTGGCATTACAGTCTCTCTCAAACTAATTGTAGCTTGTTTTGTGGATGACACAGAAAGTTTCTAGAGAGTAGGAAGGATTCATCACCGGGTTTATTGTTCTATCCTTAGCATCTTGTACTTTATGTATGAATTGTATCATTTTATAAGAACATCTGGCTGTTGTTAATAATAGCCTGATCATATTTCAAGCACAGAGTTATTTATTTTGTATCTTTGAATATGCAAACAAATGAATTCTGAAGTCTTTTTCAGGTGTCTTCAACAAAACTATTTCTTTGAACTGAATCAATTGCCTGTTGTTCCAAGTCACAGTCAGATTTATTTACTCTCTCTAGTAGCTGTGGCCAAATGTCTCTGAAGAAAGGTACCATTTTAACTTGTCATTTACCATTTAAGACTCGAAGATAGACATCATATTTGAAAGACAACTTTTATTTCCCATTTTTTTCTAATAACTGAGTTTTATCTCCTCCTTGCAATTTGTTTATTCTTTAGCTCATTTACACTCTGAAAATTATTCACGTTCTCCTAATTTGTCAAATACTCTTCCTTTTTTTTAAGATTTATTTATTTATTTGAGAGAGAGAGGGCAGGGGGAGGGGTAGACGGAGTGAAAGAGACTCCATGCTGAATGTGGAGTCCAACGCGGGCCTTGACCTCACCACCCTGAGATCATGACCTGACCCAAAACCAAGAGTTGGGCACTTAGCTGGCTGTGCAACCCAGATGCCCCAATTCATCAAATAGTCTTATAATATTTTCTAAGGAGAGTGTTTCATACCTCTGCAATATTTGAAGTAACTGATCATTAAAAAAAATCAAAATAATATGAAATTTCAAATAAATGTGCGAAAAGGCTATTTTCTAAAAGCAATTAAAAAAATCATAGAAAAGAATGAGCTATAAAATGTGTGTAACTTATATAGGCTACTCTTCAGCATTTCAAGATAAAGCAAAGAACTGGAACCAGCAAAAATTTCAAATAAATGTGAGAAAAGGCTATTTTCTAACAGCAACTAAAGAAATCACAGAAAGGAATGAGTTATAAAATGTGTGTAACTGATATGGGGTACTCCTCAGCATTTCAAGATAAAGCAAAGAATTGGAACCAGCAAAAGGTAAACTCAAAAAGTCAGTGAAAAAGTATATATAAGCAACTTGGATGTTTTGTCATTTTGAGGAGTTAACATGAAACATAGTAAGATAGCTTTCAAAATAATTTATCACCCTAACTAATATCTGGACACTTAGCTATTGAGATTTCCTTGAGTGTATCACTAGAATCACTAATATAAAATTTGTTTAAAAATAAAAGCAAACTCATCATTGACTGTCAAGATCCAATCCACATAAAAATTAGACCTGTAAGTCTGTATTACAGATCCATTGAATTTTGTCAGTAATTCCTCAGTTATGTCTAAATCTTACAAGAACTTCATGGTTAAGAAAAATAAAAGGTACTGAATCTCAAATAATAAGATTTTATTTCAATACATACCCCCCAAAATGTTAATAAAACAACTGTATAATTTGGTATTTGCTTTTCCATCCTAACAAATGTCAATATTGTCATAGTTCAATAAACATTTTTCAGATTTAGGTGGCGCCTGGATGGCTCAGTCACTTAACTGTTGCCTTCAGCTCAGGTCATGATCCTGGGGTCCTGGGATCGAGTCCCGCATCAGGCTCCCTGCTCAGTGGGGAGTCTGCTTCTCCCTCTGCCCCTGCTTCTGCTCTCTCTCTCTTTCTCTCTCACTCACTCTCGTGTGTGCATTCTCACTAAATAAATAAAATCTTTTAAAAAATAATAATTTAAACATTTTTCAGATTTAGTTAAACTTGTAAGGTTTAAATCAGGGAAACATCTTTAAAATGTTTAGAATACTTCCAAGTATATAATATGGTCCATAGTTATCATATTTTAAGGATTAAATATTGTATATTTTTACCGACTTGTTTTGACTTTCTATCAATTTGGGGGTTTTATTGTTTTTTTTTTTTTTTTTGAAATTTTATAGCAGCTCTATTCATAATTGCCCAAACTGGAAACATCTCACATGCCCATCAATTAGGAATGTATGAAAAACTGTGGTACAGTCCTACAATGAAGTCCAACAATAAAAAGGGATAAACCATTGATTCTCATAATATGGATGAATTTTTTTTAGGCTAGAAAATTCATTTTTTATTAGCTCAGAGAACTTTGTACATATGTCTATCAATTTTGTTTAATAAGCTAATGAAAACCATGATATTTTAATTATATTTTCAGCAATCTTAAAATTAAAAAGCAACTCAAAAACTTAGGTGAGTATCTCAATTACACTGAAGAAGGGGAGCAATTAGTTTGACTTTTAGAATCTGGCTGCTTATGGTTAAATCCTATTCTCATTCTTACAGAAGACATAATTCGATCTTCCTGGGCCTCAGTTTCTCTTTCTGTAGAATAATGTCAGTTGTGATGTTTAAACAAATCTGACCAAAGTGCTCAGCTCAAAGCAAGGAATAAATTAGTTATTATGATGTCATTGTATGTTGAGGCACCTGGGGGGCTCAGTCAGTTAAATGTCTGTCTTCGGCTCAGGTCATGATCCCAGGGTCCTGGGATGAAGCTCTGCATCAGGCTCCCTGCTCGGTGTGGGGCCTGCTTTTCCCTCTGCCTCTGCCCTTCCTGCACACCCTGCTCACACTGGTGCTTGAGCACTCACTCTCTCTCTCTCTCTCTCTCGCTTGCTATCTCTTTCTCTCAAATAATAAATCATAAAATCTTTTAAAAATGATGTCACTATAGGTTGATAGTTAATTGCCACCAAAGCAAATAAAAGTAAACTTGTCCTTTTGGTACATGTTCTTTGCAGTAGCTCCTATTTTACTGATTATCAATGGATCTGTCATTTGAGGAAAAAAGCAATGAGTTTATTCACAAAAAATCTTCTCATTCTTCATAGAAAGTTAAGTTCTCAATAAACAACATCTCAAATAAATTATTCTTAATCATTCCATTGGTATAAATTTAGAGGGAATGCTTCTTTCATTTCCAGTGCAATCAGAATAAGCAGGGAATTCTAATAAAGGTGTTGCTTTTCTTTAATGTTGTCAACTACAGAATAGATCCAATAGTAAATGGGATATTCTGGTGGATGAATAACTGGATAAGAGCATATCTGAAGTTAATATATATTCAACTGTCTTACTGGAGGGAGCTTCTGCTGAGTTTCTGGCTAATGGCTACCCAAGCAGATCAAGGAGAGATTACAAACATACAAATCCAGTCACTGATAAATTACACAACCTAAAATAGAAATCTGAAAGTAAAATTCACCAAAACTCAACTTTTCTCTTTACCTTTGTTCACATAATTCCATTCCCTTAAATTAAAATAGTTTCTCACACTCTATTTCATCTCCTTCATCATTGACTTTAAAGAATTCTTGTATATTTTGGAGAAAAGTCCTTAATCAGATGTGTTTTTTGCAAATATATATATATATATATATAATAAAATTCACATTGTGAATGCTAACGGAAAGATTTAAGGTAAGCAGTGCTCAAAAAGGACTGACTGTTTTATCTTAATGAATATTTTATATAACCTTTTGGTTTATGGATAAAATGTTTTCTCCCAATTGCTATCTGAATATTCAGTATTTTCTAAGAAAACAGGCCATAAATGCAAAATTAGTTTGCTCTCTGCTAAATAATAAGAACTAGAATACAAAAGAGTGATTAGAGTTATACAAAATGAGAAACTGGACTCTACATAAGGAGGCATTTTTAAAAATCACTTTAAGAAAAAGAACTAGTGTGTTAGTCTCTTTATCAGAAACTACCTTTCACAAATTACTTCATTAATTCTAAATGGAGACAACTGACATTTAACAATAGCTAGGACTAAGCACCACTAAAAGATATATTGTCAACTTTTAGATCATTTGAAGGATGCAGGGAAAATAACAGTATGAACAACACAAAAAATGTTAAATGAAAAAATAGAGATATTGTGTACAAATGGTAGACATGGAAAGAAAAAGCAGATGGAATCTGATAGTATGGAATATTTCAAAGAAACTCAGGGTAAAAGTAAAAGGAGGTGTGGAATTTAGACACTACAGTAGCAGCTTAATGCATTAATATCTGGGGAGTTTGCCCTATTTAACTTTTTTATTACTGTGATATGTTTAGGACCCTAAAGAGAATTATTTGTCCAAAGTTGATTTTTGTATGACATCTACTTGCAAATGTACTTATGATATTTTGCTTCCACTAACTCCATTTATAAAAGCTAAGGACTGAGAAACCATTTACAAAAAAAGAAAGAAGGAAGGAAGGCAAGGAAGGAAGGAAGGAAGGAAGGGAAAGAAGGAGGGAAAGAGGGAAGGAGGGAAGGAAGGAAGGAAGGAAAGAGAAAGAAAGAAAGAAAGAAAGAAAGAAAGAAAGAAAGAAAGAAAGAAAGAAAGAAAGAAAGAAAGAAAGAAAGAAAGGAAAGAAAGAAAGAAAGAAAGAAAGAAAGAAAGAAAGAAAGAAAGAAAGAAAGAAAGAGAAAGAAAAAGAAAGGAAGGAAGGAAGGAAGGAAGGAAGGAAGGAAGAAAGAAAGAAAGAAAGAAAGAAAAGAAGGAAGGAAGGAAGGAAGGAAGGAAGGAAGGAAGGAAGGAAGGAAGAAAGAAAGAAAGAAAGAAAGAAAGAAAGAAAGAAAGAAAGAAAGAAAGAAAGAAAGTATACCTTAAATGTATTGTGTAAGACAGCAGAGATTAAGCCCTAAACACCCAGGTCTTCAAACTTTTAAAAAACAAAAAGTC
>NW_027397065.1:75784988-75985548 GCF_003265705.2 Callorhinus ursinus | reverse complement strand
GAAAGAAAAAGAAAGGAAGGAAGGAAGGAAGGAAGGAAGGAAGGAAGGAAGGAAGGAAGGAAGGAAGAAAGAAAGAAAGAAAGAAAGAAAGAAAGAAAGAAAGAAAGAAAGAAAGAAAGAAAGAAAGAAAGAAAAGAAGGAAGGAAGGAAGGAAGGAAGGAAGGAAGGAAGGAAGGAAGGAAGAAAGAAAGAAAGAAAGAAAGAAAGAAAGAAAGAAAGAAAGAAAGAAAGAAAGAAAGTATACCTTAAATGTATTGTGTAAGACAGCAGAGATTAAGCCCTAAACACCCAGGTCTTCAAACTTTTAAAAAACAAAAAGTCCTATTATATTATTTATTCATTTCAGAGAGAGTGAGAGAGCAGAGGGAGGGGCAGAGGAAGAGGGAGAGAGCTTGCTGGAGCAGACTCCCCATTGAGCGCAGAGTCCAACGTGGGGCTTGGACCTCAGGACCATGAGATCATGACCTGAGCCTAAATCAAGAGCAGTTTGCTTAACTGACTGAGCCACTGAGGTGCCCAAGACCAATTATATTTATATATCAGATCTGCTTATAGTCAATTTGGAAAAATACAAATGCACACATACACATACATACACATTCTACATTCACTATGTATTAAGATAAATTTACCGAGAGAATCTTAAAATCAAATTAAATTTTGCATGTAGTACATAAGAGAACAAGGAAATATCACCAACTCTCAAGTATCTTTTCATTTCCTGCATTTTGGAGATGGTAGTTAAAAAGTGAATACAGGGGCGCCTGGTTGGCTCAGTTGGTTGAGCGACTGCCTTCAGCTTGGGTCATGATCTCAGGGTCCTGGGATCGAGCCCCGCATCAGGCTCCCTGCTCAACGGGAAGCCTGCTTCTCCCTTTCGCACTCCCCCTGCTTGTGTTCCCTCTCTCACTGTCTCTCTCTCTGTCAAATAAATAAATAAAATCTTTTAAAAAAAGTGAATACATATTTATTCAATAAGCAAAAAATGGTAAGCATCATGATAGAGTTCAATATGGTTGATGTTTTTAGTGAATATAAAAGATAAGAAAAACACAATACTGGGAGGAAAAAGTGAGTTAGAATGGACAATAAGTACACATAAGGTTTTGCCACCTAAGATGGCAGAAGTCTAGGATGAAGGTAATGAAGTATAAGGTGAGGAACTATTTTATGGAGGGAATAGAATTGTGTGAACAAAGGGAAAGAGAAAAGTTGAGTTTCGGTGAATCGCATTTCCAAATTTCTTAGTGCTGGTTCTGAGCCGAATATCACTTAATGCTATATCTGAATTGTATATGTTTATCAATGACTTCATTTGCATATCTACAATCTCTCCTTGATCTCTCTGGGTAGTCATTAGCCAGAAACTCAACAGAATCTACTCCCAATGAGATAATTGAGTATATGTAAGCTTTAGATATGATCTTCTTAAGTTACTCATCCATCAGAATCTCCTGCTTACAATGGGATCTATTCTGTAGTTGACAATATTAAAGAAAGACAACACTTTTACTAGAAATCCCTGCTTACTCTGATTGCACTGGAAAACAATAGCATTCATAAGACTCAACAATATGAAAACAAACAATTTAAAAATTGGTCAAAGACCTGAACAAATCTTACCAAAGAAGATATACAGATGTCAAATGAGCACATGAAAAGATGTTCTACTAAGCTGTTCAGTCAGCAAATTAAAACAACTATGAAGTACTACTACACACCTTTAGAACGTCCAAAATTTGGAATACTGAACACCAAATGCTGGTGAGGATATGGAGCATTTCATTGATAATGAAAATGCCAAATGGTACAACCACTTTGGAAGATAGTTTAGTAGCTTTTTACAAATCTAGGCATACTCTTACCATATGATCCAGCAAATGCACTTCTTGGTAATGATACAAAGGAGCTGAGAATTTATTTCCACATAAAAACCTGTACCTAGATCTTTATACTACATTATCAGTAATTGCCAAGACTTGAAAGTAATTAAGATGTTCTTTAGTTAGGTGAGTGGACAAATAAACTTTGGTACATCCAGACAACAGAATAGTATTTAGCACTAAAAAGAAGTGACCTATGGGCATGTGGGTGGCTCAATTATTTAAGTGTCTGACTTCAGCTCAGGTGATGATCTCAGGGTCCTAGGATTGAGTCCCCTGTTGGGCTCCCTGCTTGGCAGGGAGTCTGTTTCTCCCTCCCCCTACTCATGTTCTCTCTCTCTCTCTCTCTAGCTCTCACTCTCGCTCTCTCTCAAATGAATAAATAAAGTCTTTAAAAAAATAAAAATAAAAAAAGGAAGGGACATAGTATGCCATGAAAAGATATGTATGTTATTTATGTATGTTTATGTTATTTATGTATGTTACTAAGAGAAAGATGTTAATCTGAAAAGTTTACATACTGCATGACTCCAACTATATGACATTCTGGAGAAGTCAAACTATAGAGGCAATAAATAGATCAATGGCTTCCAGGGCTTGGCAGGGGTGGGGGTGGGAGAAAGATGACTAGGCAGAGCACAGAGGATTTTTAGTGTGGTGAAAACACTCTATGTGATGGTATCATTATGGGTACAGGTCATTATATGTTTGTTCAAACCCCCAGAATGTACAGAACCAAGAGTGAATCCTAAGGCAAACTATGGACTTTGAGTGATTATGATGTAGGTTCAGTTGGAACAAATGTACCATTCTGATGGAGGATGTTGGTAATGGGGGAGGCTATGCATGTGTGGTGGTGAGGGGTCCAGGGGAAATCTCTGTACCTTCTCTCAGTTTTGTTGTAAACTTAAACTGCTCTAAAAATATTAAAGACATTAAAATAAAATATTTTATACCAATACCTCATTTAATCCTCACAAAAATCTGCTAAATAAGTGAAAGAGATGAAAAATGTTAAGTGAAAAAAGAGATATTGTGTCCAAATGAGGTAGGTATGGGAAGAAAAACTAGATAAAACCTGGTATTGGAATATTTCAAAGAAATTTAGGGACAACGAAAAAGGGAGTGTGGAATTTAGACACTGAAGTAGAGGTTGACTATGTTCATGTCTGAGAGTGGGCAATTTTTTGAATTATGAATTTTTCCTATTAACATTTAAAATAAATTATATATGTTGCTATAGGATGACACTTGATAAGCCAGGCCCCTCTTTCCTCTCACTCCCTAAGGGTGTTTTATACTTGAGCTCAAATTTCTGCCCAGATAATAAGATTTTGATGTATTGGAAAGGGCTGGCAAATGAAAATCAGCTACATTGATAGTTCCTTAATCCGTGATGAAAAAAAATCAATTCCAATTGATTATAGAAAATTTTCCAAAAGTGTGGTGAACAGACCAGATATGGGATTTAAGTGTAAGTGGGACATAGATAAACACTTCTCTTTTAACAACGAGCCATTAGTTATTTTAAATATCACAATCTACTTATGATAACTCATAATGATTTTCTATTTATTAATCAATTTTAGTGGTAGGTTTTGGTTAGAAATATCATTACACACAAGAAAGTAACATGAAAAAGGAACTATTCAGTTGTTCTATTAAATTCTGTAATTTTGAACTTATATGTGGTAGTTTATATGCACAAAATAGATTTAACTTTGTGTCATCAGTCTCTTATCATCCAATACTTCTTAAAGAGATTGATTTTAGAATTGAATTGTTCACTTTCTCATTTTATACACAAAATAAATTCGATGGAGTTTTCTTTTAAAATTCCCAGGATAATGAAGATTTTTACATCTTTGGAAAAAAAGAAACATGACACACATGAGCAAAATTATCCACTGAAATCTCTCTATAACATGAATCACTCATACTCAAAACAAATATTAATTCTCAATGTAACTGGATAGTGCTCACATAGTTTAAATTCTTTTTTTTTTAAGATTTTATTGACTTGGGGCACCTGAGTGGCTCAGTCGTTAAGCGTCTGCCTTCGGCTCAGGTCATGATCCCAGGGTCCTGTGATCGAGCCCCGCATCAGGCTCCCTGCACTGCGGGAAGCCTGCTTCTCCCTCTCTCACTCCCCCTGCTTGTGTTCCCTCTTTTGCTGTGTCTCTCTCTGTCAAATAAATAAATAAAATCATTTAAAAAAATATTTTATTGACTTATTTTTGAAAGAGAGAGAGCAGGGGGAGAGGCAGAGGGAAACGGGGGGAAGCAGACTCCGAACTGAGTATGGAGCCTGCTCTGGGGCTTTATTTCACGACCCTGAAATCATGACCTGAGCCAAAAGCAAGAATCAGCCACTTGGGACGCCTGGGTGGCTCAGTTGGTTAAGCATCTGCCTTCCGCTTGGGTAATGATCCCAGAGTACTGGGATGGAGTCCTGCATTGGGCTCCTTGCTCAGAAGGATCCTGCTTCTCCTTCTGCCTGCAGCTCACCCAGCTTGTGCTCTCTCTCTGACAAATAAATAAATAAAATAAAATAAAAAGAGTCAGATGCTTAACCAACTCAGGTACCCCACATATTTTAAATTTCATTTCTAAACTTAAGAGACTACAGTGGTGAAAATCCCCCAACTCACTGGTAGTGGGCACACTCATTCCACTCATTTGATGCACAAGAAATCATTCCCATGACTTATATAATAAGAGCCAAAGGATATAGAGCATTAGAAGATTAGAAGCAAGAAATCCGTGTATCCAATGGCAAAGGTTAGAAGAGTAAAGGAAACAATAACTAGAAATTAAGCTTGGGATGGGGACTAGACGTGGTATACACTTGACCCTTGAACAACATGGGTTGGAACTGCATGGTCCACTAATACAAGGGTCTTCTTCTATACAGTACAGTATTGTAAATGTATTTTATCTTCCTTCTGATTTTCTTAATAACATTTTTATTTCTCTGGCTTACTTATTGTAAGAATACAGTACATAATCCACATATCATACAAAATACGTGTTCATCTGCTGTTTATGTTATCCATTAGGCTTCTGGTCAACAGTAGGCTCCTGGTAGTTAAGGTTTGGGGGAGTCAAGTTATATGCAGATTCTCAACTATGCAGAGGGTCAGCGCCCTGAAACCCCCACATTGTTCAAAGGTCAACTGCATTTGGACTCATTACTCCTAACCTTTCTTCCAAAGTTGCTTCAATCCCTGCTTAATGCCACTGCACTCTGGTTCTTTGCTGTGCTCGGTGATAATACAATAATGATATTAATAAAATACCCACTGGCATGGAATAATATAGCCTTAAATTAATACCTCGCACAGAAACCCTGTGAAAAGACAGTTAAGCAAAGGAAAACAAAACAAACAGAGCATATCTAAACATGTCAAGCAATTTCACATTTTGATGCTTATTTTTCACAATATATTTTTACTATCATTCTTAAGTGAGCCAACATCTTTTCAGACCAAAAGAAAGATGATTCATACCAAATATTTCCTCAACTGAAATGTTTCAAGCTTATTGTTTACTCCAAGGACGTGGAAGTAAGACAGCTTTCATGTTGATTCAAAAGCAGCTCTGTTGTTTGATAACCCCTCCCGGGGATCAATTAGATCCATCTGTGTTTCCAGCTTTAGTGAGTCAGGCTGCTACCCATTATAAGTAAGACTAGGCATTTTACTTTATCCCACATAAAGTAGCTCTTGTCAGACACTAGCTTGTGTCTCCCCCCACAAAAAAAAATCAGTCCTGTAATTCAAGAGTATCTCAAGAATGTAGCCTTCCTTTATTCCTCACACCAGGGTCTTAACTCTAAACATGCTCTTACCTTTGGAAGTCTGTAACGCTCACCTTACCTTTACCAGGTGGTAGTTTTACTAATAAACTCTCTGATTTTTTTGTTTTTTTACATATTGCCTTAAAACAATATTTCATTAATATTTTGACTCTAACATGCTTTTATCTATCTTCAAAGATAGAACATACAATAAATTAAACAACATAGCATGTTCACTGTGTTCTAAAATTCTCATTATTGAACCATAGTTTCAACCCGTATTTATTTACCTTTTTATTACTTTCTTTACAGCCTTCCATATTTCTTCCATAACTGTTCATATTCTTGAAATTACCTGTAAATCTACTCACCAGGCATTTCCCACTTTCACAATTATCAACATCATACTCAGGGTCTCAAGTATAGGATTGATGAATGATAACAGGTTAATATATAACAACTACTAATGGAGCTGATTCTTGAGAATGCCCCTACAAACACTGGCAATAAATATGGGTTTCTGGAGTTCAACTGAGAGTGAAACATGTTGTAATATGGACATGTAGAACAACAACTTGAATCCAATGAGTAAATTAGCCAGCATTCGACCTGACATGTAGGAGCACTCAGTAATTGCCTTTTTTTCTTCTCTTTCCCAAGACAAGTGTGCTTTTTTAGAGTTCTCTCTTAACCACTGACATGTTTCAAGAAGGGGAATACTCAGATCAGTTTGGGACATAGATTCAGGTGAATGCAAAGAGCAGAGCCTGCCTGCCCTCAAGCCCTTTCCTGAGATATTTTTCCTATATGCTATGAATGAATGTGTTGAGGTCACCACTGAATGATTTATGCATTTTTGTTATTGCCCCATGGCATAAAATCTTACTAGTTATGTGTCTATATATTTTTCCCTATGTCAATAGTATTTTTGTATTTAAAGCCTACTTATCTTTGTTCTGATTTTCTATATGAAGGTTCAACCCCTTAGTGGTGGAGGATTCAGAACAAATCATGTATTTCTCTCTGTCTCCCCTCTCTCTCTCTCTCTCTCTCTCTCTCTTTGGTTTCCCAGTACTTGTATACATGTGGGATATGGACAGCTAGAAGGAATTTAAATGTACAGAAGAAACATAGTTGAATCAATAGTTAAGTCTCAAAATACATTGCAGGATCCGGGGCACTTGGGTGGCTCAGTTGGTTAAGCTTCTGACTCTTGATTTTGGCTCAGTTGGTAATCTCAGGGTCATGAGATCGAGCCCCACATCAGGCTCCACACTCAGCATGGAGTCTACTTGTCCTCTCTCTATGTTCTTCCCCCCACCACTCCCTCCTCACCTCTCTCTCTCAAATAAATTAATAAAATCTTTAAAAAAATATGTTGCAGGATCAATGTATAAGCGAGAGAACGGGAAATCCCACTGTGTTTCAGAAAGTAGTGCAAATGGAATGTATGGGTTTGGGGTAGGAGGAGAGAAAGAGATTATTTTTTACTCTATCGATGGCTTTGTTGACTCACTACCCAGTAGCCTTATATCCTTCTATCCTTAGGAGCTCTTTGTAAAGCCTGCGCTTTGAGCAATTCCTTAATTCATCCTACCCCAGGACTGGCTCTAACTCTTTTCATCAACAGACATAATTGTGAGTGAAAAAATGAACTGCACATTGAAAATGTGGACTCTAAAATTTCTCTTACCAAAAGAAGAACACTAACTTTTAGTAAGAGAAATTTTAGAGTAATTGAAAAATGTAGTACATGTCCACTCTTTTTTAAGGCACTATGAAAGTATCTTACTATCATTAACCATGGGAAATCAAACTCTGAGACTGTATTACAAAATGCCTCTTATAAATAAAAAAATTGAGCCTGGTTAGCTTCAGTGCCAGGTCCAACATCACACCACCGTCAAACCCTGTTGCAGGGATTGATAGCAGATGTTTTTGTTCAAACTCTATGGCTTTTTCACCTAATACTCACCATGCAAAGGCATTGCATTTCCAAGTCTCCTATCACCAAACAAAATCATTCATCCAGGTTTGGGCAGAGCATTTTTTTTTTTCCTTTTTCTGACACACAGAAAATAAAAATATTTCCTTTTCTTACCTAACAGAACTACTGCCTACGTCGAGGTCTTGTGCAGTGACAGCACCGATGATGGTCCCAATTGGAGTGTCTTCATAAACCTCCATGGTGTAGAGTGGCTTACTAAAAACCGGGGGTTCCTCCACATCCAGCACGCTGATCTTCACTGTGGCCGTGTCTTTAAAAGGGCCGACGGAGTGAAATCTGTGGTCAAGGTGAACGTTGGAGGCTTCTACTTTAAAAGTATATGCCTTCTTTGTTTCAAAATCTAATGGCTGTAATGAGGACACATCAAAAATGAAGAGGTACATTCATAGAGAAAGTGGCAAAGATGGTGAACATGGTTTCAGAGCATTTGCAAGTTAATACCAATTTTGTGTTGGTTTCAAAATTTTTAATTAGTGGGTAAGGAAACATTTTCAGAATGACTCACTTGTATAATATTTTAGGTAACTTGTAGAGATAATCAGTTACATATATTAAAATGGCATTTATGTACACATACATGCTTAAGAAGGGCTTATTCATTTTATAAGATCAGTTAAAACTGCCAGAGAAATTTTAAGGGAAGCATTTTCTAATATTATACAATACTGACATCTAGTGGAGGTAGCTGTAATTAAAACACAATAAAATTGAAATTGGATCGTTAAGACAACGTATATTCCAGTTAAAAATTTGCTATAACAAAATAAATTTTTTTCTTGGACCACTCTTCTTATCTTGACAATATCATCTTTTATTAAACTTTATTGAATATTTAGGTCTTTTCATTAAAAAGGGACTATGTCAGGATTTAAACCATACATAGCTGTAATTTTACAAAGCATTTTGGTCTCTGGTGTTCTCAGGATTATATATATAATTAGGCACTGTAATGCATCGTCAGGATATTGTACCGATATTTTGCTTTGAACATATGTGATCAAATTAAAGAAAATTGTGAGACAGAGTATTTGGAAG
Source organism: Callorhinus ursinus (assembly GCF_003265705.2). Classification (NCBI taxonomy): domain Eukaryota; kingdom Metazoa; phylum Chordata; class Mammalia; order Carnivora; family Otariidae; genus Callorhinus; species Callorhinus ursinus. The sequence goes on along the minus strand of NW_027397065.1, from coordinate 75,976,823 downwards.
TCATTCTTCCATGAAGTCACTGGTTCTCTATTTTAACTTTACTACTACTTCTTTTCAATTTTATGCTGAATATTAGTTTTATGTTCCCAGTAACTGAAAATATTATATTCTGGATTTATGGTGTTGCCACGTGTTTTATACAAACTTTAAGGTCAATGGCTCTAACTTCTAATCACCTATGAGAAACTAAGACAACATGAAATTAACATTAACAGAGATTTTCAGGGACCCTTAAAAGTTTCTGTTTTCTAAGTTAAATCCCTCCCGTATGACTCCAGTGACTTGCTAATTGCTGTGTCCACACATCTGTTTTTTGCTTCAGCACACCTGGGGGAAATAAAGGAGGTATATCTCTCTCATAAGGACAAGATTGTCATTTTATGCATTTTCTCTGAAGATGAAAAAAGAAAATTAAAAAATCACTGTGAAATCCTCAAACACTCCCACGGAGGTTATTAGAGCAGTTACACCTCCTAGATGTGGCATTTAAGTTTTGTTCACCATAATTTTCATTCAGGGGAATCCATATTTATTTTCCCTGTAATTATTCCCTTATTTGATCTAATTCACCCGATTTTTTTCATGCTTTTATCTGCTTTGCACTCAATGCTTTATTTTACTTTCCATATTTTTAGTTACTTGCCTCATGCCTATTTACCTATTAAATCAATACAATATTGATTTTCTTCCATTCCCTTCTCTTTCCTGTTAGGAATTTTGATTTATCTTTAAGCCAGTAACAGTAAAGAATGATATGTAAACATGCCATGCTTGATATTACAGCTATTGGTTATATGAATAGAAATATAACATCAAGAATTTTTGTAAACTCTAAATGCTCTATGAATGTTAAATAAGATAATTTTCCATCATAGTGGCCCCTATCTTCTTCTTCTTCTTCCTTTTTTCTTTTTTTTGGTGACCCCTATCTTCTAAAGTAAGACTTTTGATTTTAACACCTTGGATCCTTCTGCCTAGAAAGCTAATTGAGCTGCCCTGCCTTATACATACTCCTTTTGGTGGACCTAGAGTTAACTTCTTAGAATATTGCTTCCCTCTTCCCTTTCTAGTTTCTCCTAGACATTAAAATGCTTCTGATTATTTGCACAATTCAGAGAATTCTTTCTAGACAAGATCTACATTTTATTTACCTACTCGATTATAACATGCCACACCCACCTAATGGACTCGACTCCCACTTCAAAGTCCATTTCAAGCCCAGAAATGGAAGGAGAATTCTGGAAACTTTTCCACACTTTTTTTTGGTCCTGATATCAGGATATCAGACATAGTCTATGCCTTTTAAGAACTTCTGACCTTGCATAGCCAGCAAATATTTGGTGGTCAGGGAGTTAAATGAAACTTTTTGTACATACGGATTATTTTGAGACTAAAAACTTGTACTGTGCAGTGATCAAAGAACTGGAGAAAATTCTAAGAGAAATGCCGTAATAATATCATAGATGGCCTTACTTCTTCATGACCCTGACCCCTAGGCAATGCCATTTTATAAAACTGAATAGCTCAGAAACAGCAAAGAGAATCAATACTGACCTCTCTCTAGTTGACTTTATCCAGACCATCTGGCTGACTACCCTCTGTGTTTGGGGGTTGGGGATGGTGGTGCTGAAGAAGGAAAATTCATCTAACTTTATAACCAACAAAAATTCTAATATTTGAAATAGGAATAGAACAAACAGGATTATTTTTTATTCTTAGGAAATTAATCATAGTCTATGGCAGAATTCCATTATTATGAATTTGAGCTAATTTACTTCTTCCACAATAAATAGAAACCTTTATAGCATTGCTTGGGGCCCATCTGATTTTATGAATCTTTCTAGAGAAGTAAGAAAATGATTGATTAAAAAGAATTTAATTGAGTAACTCCCTGCTCCTAAGGGTGTTTCAAGAAAGGAAAATTAGTAAGAGTAGAATTTGCAGGGAATAGTCGACATTGTAGGGAGCTGTATAGTAAGAGATATAACTCTGGGAAGCAGAATACAATATACTTAATTGTCCTTCAGAGAATAAAGGAGGAATTGGGCAAAGGTCACGATTTTGCATCTTTATTTTTAGACACTTTCTCAGCTCTTACTTTGCTCAGGTCCCCGTCATGGAAAAGTACATAAAATATTAATTGCTAAATGGTGTTTTTCATCTGAAAGAGGAATAAGCAATTTTGGCATAAAATGAAAAACAATAGCTCCCTAGGATCTTTCAGGCCTCAACATACGTCTAGATAATGCTAAGTGGAAGTGTAGATGTATATATATTTTGAGGAATTTGAAAAACAGCAGCTTTGGTAGAATTCCAAGAGGTCTCCAAGATTTCTATCCCGTGACCTGCACTCTTGTATAATTCCCTTCCCTTGACTGTGTGAGCCACCCATGAATTGCATTGGATACCACCCCAGGAATTCAAGTTTTATGGAAAAATAAATGATGCAACTGTAACGAAGGGTCTTCATCCCGTGATATTGAGTTAACTAAAAGGGAGATTTTAGTTGAGGGGCAGGACCTAATCATGTGAACTGTTAAAAGAAAGGCAGTACACATAAATTCCCCCTGGCTTTGAGAAGTAAACTTGGGAGGGTAGGAGCCACCTGGCAAGTGCCTAAGGGGCACCTACAGGAGCTGAGACTGAAACATGGCCAGTAACTAGCAAGAAATGCAGACCTCTGTCATAAAGCCACGAAGAAATGAACTCTGCCAACAACCAGTAAGCTTGGAAACCATCTCTAAGCTTCAAATCAGATCGCACCCCAACATACGTCTTGATGTCAGCCCTAAAGACCCCGAGATTTCAGTGGAGGACCCTTTATGTCATTCTCTGACCCTCGAGAGCTGTGTTTTCATCGCTCTTTACTTTTTACTCCACTATATTGCTTCAATTTTTATGATTAACATGTGTCTATATTATTTTGCCAACAGAGGACAGTCATCACTCAACGGAATGTATCCTTTAGTGATAAGACTACTTTCTCAACAATATAATAGTTCTTACTAGTCAATGGAAGGGAAAATTTTCAATCAGTGCAAATGAGTGATGGCTGTACCTTTATCCACAACAAGTTAGATGCTTTTCAAGACAAGCAGAAAACAGATTTATAGCAGGCAGAACCATGATGAAAAGACAAGAGGGATAAGATCTTGTACAATAAGCTCCTTATGCCAGGGTGCACTACAAAGACAAGACTTTCAGATCAAGCATCATCTTAAAGGAAAATTAAGTTTCCCAAAACTTAGTTTGATGATCAACATGGTAATCAATTTATTTGTTACTAGCACTTTCCATTCCATAAGAAATTACTCTAAAACTCTACCACTACTCAGATTACATAGCAAATCATCCATAGATGATATCTGCACCTACTTTTTTGATTTATTCAAATCAACTCAAATCCACATTGATTGAATCGAATGTCTGGAGTTGAGAATATGGTGGTTAACAAGTTAAATTAAGTCCACTTTATCATGAGCCTTATAGACACGAAGAGCCACAACAAAAAATAAGTACATAATTTTCAGAGAGTGTTAAGATTTATGAGGAAAACGAGATAAAGGACAGAGGGAACATAACTAAACATAGAGCAAATAGGAAGTGCATTTGTGAGGATGTAACGCTAGGAACACAAATGAGAAGAACAAGGCGTGGGGAAGTCAGGGGAAATGAGCCTGATGGAAGGTGAGCAAAGGCAAAATTCCAGAGACATTTTATTCCGCCTTTCAATAAATATTTCTTGAACACCCTGCCATGTTCCAGACATCATTATCGTTGCTGAAACTGAAACAAGCAGAAAAAATTCACCACCTGCAAGGAGTTTGCTGACTTCTAGGACTTGATGGACAACAGTAAGAGAATTAAGCAAAATATGTAGCATGTTGGGTGGCAACAAATGCTATGGAAAAATGTAAAACTTGGGAGACATGTGTGTTCTGTGTGTTGGGAGTAGATGGGGAAGTTTGTGTGTATCCTATCACCGTTGAGGAAGGAATTCAGCTCAGCAACTTACTAAAAATTAGTGAAATAACTATTTGAGGGATAAAAGTTGTTACATTATTAGGTGAGAATGCCAGAACAACAAAGGGAAAAAAAAATCAATGTGAGCCCTTTTAAAACCAGAATTTTAGTTTTTGACAAATTTCAACAGCATCTCAGTTTTATAATTAAAAAAAATTAAAAACAATGGAATGACCAGACAGGAAAGTATTTTTTAAATAAAATCATTAAAGTGAAGAAACATACATTTCATTAAAGTTACCTCTAAATAAATTTGTCACAGAACTATTTATTAGAAATGCCTTTGATTTTTCCGTGCATAAGTTACACTCTGGGTTTTTGTAGCACTCCAAAATTTTGATAGTTTTAATGAATTAACTTAAGAATCATGGGCATTATCAGTTCTATGCCCCTATTTTAGTGACAATGCCTTTTGGAACAAATTCAGTAACTAATTCAGCGATAATTCAGTAAGACAAAACAAAAAAGAATATTGAAAGAAATTCTAGTGCTTCTAGTTGAGGATTTGGAGTAAGGTTTTCCTTAAAAATGAAAAAAGATTACAGTAACTTAAATAAAATACGTTTTATAAGCACACACAGTATATGTCATGATTATATAGGGAGGCCAATTATCTCTTGAGCTTCCTTGAATAACCAATCTCATGTTTTACTTCTAACATATATTGTTGTAATAATAGTTACAACAGTTAATATGCTTTTCCAACAGGTACTATAATTTACTGCAAGCTGTGTGATTTTGAAAAAGTTCTCTTTCTTCTCTGAGTTTATTTCTTATTTGTATATAATTTATAAAATATGTTTAACTTTACCTAGTATTGAGAACTAAAAAATAATGCATCATAAATTAAACTGGTAAACCAACATGAGACATGTGTCCTTTAGTCAACAAAAAATGTAACCACCCTGTATATTTCAAGCATTTCCTTTCTCTTGACAACACAAATATAGATATGATAAAGTGCCTTTAGGCAGCTAAAATATAGTAGAAATAATCAGATGTGTTTAAACTATGAATGCCGTATCATAGCTGTTTTGACAGAAATGCTGACATTTGGGAAGGAAGGAAGAAGTGAGCAACTTTGCCTGAGGGACCCATGGAAGTCTTTGGTGTGAGGTATGGGAGAAAATTTTTAAAAAGGAAGGAATCAATTAAGATACTCATGTGGGGCAGTGCCTTCTATGCAAGAGGAAGAATAGCATATTTGGTAGAAACTGCAGTGAATCTGATACAGGTGGAATGTAACGCGTGTGTGTGCAGGAGATGATAATCGAAAATACCCTGTTCGCGCCGTAGCTTATGAATGATGGAAACAAAAAAAGGATTTAAGCGTGAGAGTGAGATGAACAGAGGGAAGGCTAAGTTAAATGAAGACAAGGTGTCATCCTCCAAGAACAGCCATGGCAGTGGTAGGAGGAATAACCAAGAGTGTGCAAGTCAACCCAGTAGGAGGAGGAAGAGGGAAATTTTAACCCACGTTCAGGAGAAATCAGTGGCCAGGCTTCATGTCCCATTTGACAAGAGGAGGCTGATGGCAACAGAAGCAGCATAAGAAAAAGCCTAGGTCTAGGGGTTAAGAAACTGGAGAGGAGGTGGAGCTGTATGAAGGAAGGAGCAGGTATGAACAGGAGCACTTTTGTTGGGAAACGAGAAGGAATTTGACTTTGGTCATTCTGAGTTTGAACAGACTATAGAACCACAGTGTTAAAAGCCTGCAAGGAAGCAAAACAGTCTACTTTGGTAATTTCAGGTCGGGAGTTAGTTTAGAGTTTATGAGACTGATTGGAGAAGTTAGGTAAGATGTTTTAAAGAGCTGATGACAAATACTTACAAAAACTGGGACATAATATTTACAGAAAGATAAAGAACATCATTTATTTTTCTTTAAGCTTATGCATGCATGCAGACTGGCTAAAAATAGGAGAGTTTTAAACTTAATAAATTAAGGTATATAGTTACAATAAATAAGTTATTGAATTTTTTTTCATTTTTTTCCCTTAGAGTTATTAAAAAATTTACCACACGATGGTGCTCTCCTACCAAATCATTTGTTGTGAATTTCTTTCCTGGCCATTTAACTGCAAAAAGAAAAGGAGTTTTACTAACAGGGCATAAGTAATATATGAACGGTTCCATGGGACCCGATGAGAGCTTAGCCTGTTTACTGGAGAATCCTGGTGAAGAATAAAGCATTTTCTTTCTTTCTTTCTTTCTTTCTTTCTTTCTTTCTTTCTTTCTTTCTTTCTTTCTTTTTAAGGAAAAATAGAATTCTACTTTGGATTCAGTGTGATGACTGTTATGTTTATTTGGGATGAAATAATATTTCCAAGTCCCATCAAATAGTAAGAATTCTTTAAATCAAAAAGTTTTATTTAATTAAAAATAAAGAAATCACTTCATCGTTCTTTACTTTAAACTTACACTATCTTTATTAACTAGTTAACAATAGATATTTTCGTAGAAATGGTAGAGAACTGTTTGAGAAATTATGCAAGATAATAAAATTGTCGTTTTGCATAACTTAAATATTCACCCCTCTATTTTAATTGCTTTAATTTTTTTAATAGGGACAAGAAAAATACAGTGCTTCTATGAATATATTTCTATTTTCAGTCCTTGAATGTTTTTAACTCATGTAATTTTACATCTATATCCAATAAGTATGTAAGTATATAATAAATACATATTTATTCTCAGTTATCCAATAGAAAAGAAACAACTGAGTAAAGTATATTTCAATTACCTTTTCAATTAAGACTAAAATTGCTGAAGGGTGCCTGGGAGGCTCTCAGTTAAGTGCCCGACTCTTGATTTTGGCTCAGGTCATGATCTCAGAATTGTGAGATCAAGCCCCACAACAGGCTCTACACTGGGTGTGGAGCCTGCCTAAGATTCTTTCTCCCTCTTCCCCCTCCCTTTGCTCTCTCATGCTCTCTCTCTTTCTCCCTCTATAAATAAATAAATTAATTAATTATTAAACAAACAAACAAACAAATAAAATTGCTGGATTTAAGATGTCTTATGCTCTCATTTTATTTATTTACATATTTGGGAGGGAGAGAAAGAACAAGAGCATTGGGGAAGGGGCAGAGAGAGAAAGAGAGAGAAAATCTTGAACAGTTTCCATGACCACCTCAGAGCCCATCTCCAGGCTCCATCTCACGACCCTGAGATCATGACCTGAGCTAAAATGAAGAGTCAGAGGCTTAACTGACTGAGCCACCCAGGCGCCCCCTTATACTCTCATTTTAAATGTAGCCCATCTCCTAATTTTTAGATGGGATGGAAAATTTAAAAAGTTATTATTCTGATGTTGTTAGCGTTTTTAATGCTTTAGCACTTAAGAACATATAGGGCACTTTCTATTTAAATTTTGCTCAATGCAATATGACGTAACTGTAGAGTAAGAGTAGTTTTTTGTGGGTTTGTTCTTTTTTAACCAATAGCTTGTGCCTTGAGAAGATTTATAAAGTTTCATAATGCTATTCTTAATTCAAAGTGACACAGTGAAATAACATTCCATCATAGGGCTCATAAACTGAATCCAAGCTGATGTTAAAGCTGGTGCTACCACTCTGGAAAACAGTATGGAGGTTCTTCAAAAAGTTGAAAATAGAGCTAGCATAATATCCAGCAATTGTACTACTGGGTATTTACCCCAAAGATACAAATGTAGGGATCCGAAGGGGTACGTGCGCCCCGATGTTTATAGCAGCAATGTCTACAATAGCCAAACTGTGGAAAGAGCCAAAATGTCCATTGACAGATGAATGGATAAAGAAGATGTGGTATATATATATATATATATATATATATATATATATATATATAATGGAATATTATGCAGCCATCAAAAGGAATGAAATCTTGCCATTTGCAATGACGTGGATGGAACTGGAGGGTATTATGCTGAGCGAAATAAGTCAATCAGAGGAAGACATGTATTATATGACCTCACTGATGTGAGGAATTCTTAATCTCAGGAAACAAACTGAGGGTTGCTGGAGTGGTGGGGGGTGGGAGGGATGGGGTGGCTGGGTGATAGACATTGGGGAGGGTATGTGCTATGGTGAGCACTGTGAATTGTGTAAGACTGTTGAATCACAGACCTGTACCTCTGAAACAATTAATACAGTATATGTTAAAAAAAAAAAAAGAAGAAGATGATAGCAGGAAGGGAAGAATGAAGGGGGAAATTGGAAGGGGAGATGAACCATGAGAGACGATGGACTCTGAAAAACAAACTGAGGGTTCTAGAGGGGAGGGCGTGGGGGAATGGTTTAGCCTGGTGATGGGTATTAAAGAGGGTATGTTCTGCATGGAGCACTGTGTGTTATATGCAAACAATGAATCATGGAACACTACATCAAAAACTAATGATGTAATGTATGGTGATTAACATAATAATACAATAAAATAAAATAAAGAAAAAAATAAATTAATTAATAAAAATGTTTTTTTTCTGCCATTCTTCTCAACTCCTATAAACCTGGCCATCATTTTTATCCACTTTGACTCTCCTCAGAAAGAGAGAGGAGAAATAATAAAGGGAGGGCAAATAAAGATTTTGGAGATAAAACAATAATGAGGATATGTGCTTTGGAGAACTTTATGTATTTTAATGGATTATTAAATGAGTTAAGAAAAGAAAAACTCTGAAAACAAAGAGCATCATATGCTAATATTAGCCAAACAATTAAAATAACTTACATTTAACAAACAGCTACATAATCGAGAGTAGAGTATATATTTTTGGACTTTCTGAATGCATTAACAACATGATTCCTATAAGAATTTGAATTTACCTGAAAACTCCTTTTTGCAATTTTATGCTGAGGTATTGAAGGGAAAGTTTTCAAAACACTAATTTAAAGATCATCCTATAACTGAAACACAGCTGTTAATGTTTGCATACTTACTTATTATTACACATCCAATTCTTCTGGGACTCCTAAAGCTAAGTGCAAGGTAAACTTTCCTGACAACTTATGGAATATATGCATAAATAATTTTATAATACAGTCTTCACCACCCCCCCACCAAGAGTAAAAAAAAAAAAACCTCTAAAATATTGCAGTTGTTTAAATTAATTTTTAGTGAATAATTACAAAATGTTGATTTATATAACTAAATCATTACTTTCTTTTTAAAAAATTACTACTTTCAACGGATTAAGCCATTTTGATATAATATAAAAACTATAGTTAGCACACCCCTCTCTTTTCAATTGTGTTAAAAAGTAAATAAGAGTGCCACACATTTTTCCAGATTGACACTTAGACACCAGTCATTTATTGGCAGAGATGGTAAATGTGTGTAAATAAAAATAGAAATATAAAACATATGTAAATATAAAATATAGTTTAATAACTATAAATACACATACATATACAAATTTCAAAAATATAGTATATACAATATTGACTCTTCTGTACCTCAGTTTTACTTTTTAAACTTACTTAAATTCATACTTAAATTTTATGAACGGTTAATGTAAAATATTTTTTATTATTTTTTCAGTATTAAGAGAATACATATCTGGGCGCCTGGGTGGCTCAGCTGGTTAAGCGACTGCCTTCGGCTCAGGTCATGATCCTGGAGTCCCGGGATCGAGTCCCGCATCGGGCTCCCTGCTCAGCAGGGAGTCTGCTTCTCCCTCTGACCCTCTTCCCTCTCGTGCTCTCTCTCTCTATCTCATTCTCTCTCTCAAATAAATAAATAAAATCAAGAAAAAAAATTAAAAAAAGAGAATACATATCTGTTCCTTTTAAATTAACATTTGTAAGTCATTTAAATGTAGTTATTTTTTCTGAAAAAATGAGTAATAAGACTCTTATTGACTTGTTACTGAATAGAAAAGAGAAAAACAAGCAAAACAAGAACAAACAATAAAAATGTAAAGAATTTGACACATACTTTTTAAACTATACTTTGACAATTCAACATAAATGCATAATTTTGCTGAATGAGATCATGTGGTTAAAGTAATTTCTAGAAAAGGTTCAATTTATGTGCAATAGTGGAAATAAAAAGTGATAAATAATCTATATGGAAATTGTGTTTCTTTTCAGTATTATTTTTTTTAAAGATTTTATTTATTTATTTATTTGAGAGAGAGAATGAGAGAGAGAGAGAGCACATGAGAGGAGGGAGGGTCAGAGGGAGAAGCAGACTCCCCGCCGAGCAGAGAGCCTGATGCGGGACTCGATCCCGGGACTCCAGGATCATGACCTGAGCCGAAGGCAGTTGCTTAACCAACTGAGCCACCCAGGCGCCCTTTTCAGTATTATTTTTATTGCCATATGTACTATTTCTGTTAAAATTCAGAGCTGCTGAGCAAATATGGAAACATCAGCCTAATTAATGGGAATGACTTGCAAAAATATTTCTTGTAGGCTAAAATAATCACAATTATTAAATGTGTATGATATACTGCGGTTTGGGGGAATAGAACATACTTTGCTGGAGAGGGGAAAGCAGTACTAAATTAAGTGAGTTTCACTAGTTTGCCTGTACTCCATTATTGAAAATTCCTATAATTTGTTTCACTGTTATGGAAACAGTCTACACACCCCAATCATAATTGTGATTTTTCTGTCGCTCATATTTGCATACCCCTTCTTCATGCCAACCCACCGAAAGACAGACTATCCCCTCGCTAATATTTTGAATTATGCTCTCCCCTTCTGCAATTCTCTTCTGTACCAGTCTATTTAATATTACTAAATGGCTTCCCATCACACTCTGCCTTTCCCCCCCTCCCCCCCTCTTTTACTCTCCATCTCTTTCTCTCTCTCTTCTTTATCCTTTCCCGCTCCCCTCCTGCCCTCTCCCCTCCTCCATCCCCCCCTCATTAATATTTCTTTTCATTTATCTCCTTAAAACCCCTTCAAGCCCAGCATTACCCTTGCTCATTTCTTCCATTCCTCAGTAGTACAGGTTATTGACATAGGGATTCTTCCACTATGATATAAACTCTCACCAACAATGTGTGAATTCGATATTTATATTTTCAGAAAAGTCATGAGAGGGGCAAGACCAAGCTTGGTGGGGTTAGAGTTTACTTCTAGATTTTTTTAAAGATTTTATTTATTTATTTGACAGAGAGAGACACAGTGAAAGAGGGAACACAAGCAGGGGGAGTGGGAGAGAGAGAAGCAGGCTTCCCACTGAGCGGGGAGCCCGATGCGGGGCTCGATCCCAGTACCCTGGGACCATGACCTGAGCGGAGGGCAGACGTTTGAAGACTGAGCCACCCAGGCGCCCCTTACTTCTAGATCTTATTTTTAAGTTAATCTTTTTGTTTAAGTTTGTAACAATAAAAAAATTAATTACAATTAAAGTCTGGAAATAATTTTTTAATAATTTAATCAAATTAATAGACCTGTTTCACCAAAAAATATATATCTGTTGAATTGCAGAATACAAGTGCCTGAAGAAGTGAATACTTATGTCACCTGGGCTTTTTTTATTTAAAATATTGCTAACTGAAGAAAATTACAATTTCTCTCATTTTCAACTTTTAGTCATTTTGTTTTTTAATTAATAGCAGGTAGTCAATTCTCCAAAAACTTTTCTGTGTACCTTTTTCAATTTGATGACTCCTTCCTGTGTATCCTCATCTGTGACGATGTCAAACAAATTTCCTCCATCTCCTGGAACAATATTGTATTCAATTTCTGCGTTTTGTCCAAAATCAGGATCCACAGCTCTTATTCTTCCAATGGCTGAGCCAATAGGAGAAGACTCAGGAACTTTCAGATGGAAGATACCTGACAAGAAATGTATAATTCATGTTGACAGTGGAGTTAGTAAAGAGTATAGAAAGATTACTAGGAGAGAAAAATATACTATGTAGAAAGTTAATCAAATTTAGAACATAATAGTGCAAAATCAAAATGGAGTTTGCTGTCAAGTTAAGAATTATGATTGGGAAAAATAACATCACTTTTCACTTCAATAGGTCCTGCTCTAGAATTTTAATTGGGAATTGTAAATAGTAAAGTGTGTGAAATTTATATTACTGTGAGGAAGTATTGTACATAATAACAGCCTCAAAGTGTACCTACTATCAAATGGAAGGGCAGGAAAATCCATGTAATTAATTGGTACCAATAGAATAGAATCCAGGATACAAGACAGAGATAGAATAAAGATAGATGATTGATAGCTAGATATTTATAGAAAGTTAAGGTTATATTTCTTAATATACATATAGATATTACATATTTTTCTTATATATATATTCCATACATTTATAGACTGTATTTACCCAGTAAGTGTAAATCATTAAGTTAAAAACAGCCTGTAAAATGATGATGTGTTTGGTGAACCAAAATTTTATTTTATTTATTTATTTTTTTAAAGATTATTTATTTGAGAGAGAGAGAATGAGAGATAGAGACCACGAGAGGGAAGAGGGTCAGAGGGAGGAGCAGACTCCCTGCTGAGCAGGGAGCCCGATGCAGGACTCGATCCCAGGACTCCGGGATCATGACCTGAGCCGAAGGCAGTCGCTTAACCAACTGAGCCACCCAGGCACCCTGGTTAACCAAAATTTTAATCCATAATGAATTTAAGTATATTATACTATTGACTAATATTCAACTTATGTTTAGTGTTGAGTAGATTTTTACTGGGTATCCTACAAGGTACTTTCACACACATCTAAAATCAGGATATAAAGTTCTATTTGCCCCTGCTTTTTTAAAAAATATATATATTTTTTCTTTATTCTTCACCACCAGGTGGAGCACATATATTACCATGAATTTGATACTGAGTCAGAAAAACTTAGAAAAATTTCAATCTATATAAAATATACCAGAATCAGGAAAATTTGTAATATCCCTTAAAAATCAAAATAAGGAAAGGAAGGCTCTGGATAGAAGTAAAAATGTGAAGGCAAAACTAAACTCAAAAATACAAAATTTAAATTTTGATATCTGCTTTCCAGTTTTAATTTCTATTAATGTATTTTGGATTATACTTTATCATGGTTAAAGCAACCAGGGTAATTAATTTGTTTAGAACTTGTAGCTACATTTATAGAAATTAAATTAGGAAGGCCTTTAATATGTTTCTTGAATGGTAAAGTTCATTCATCAAACTACATTTCAATATTTCAGCTATTGGCTTCAGGAAATAGGAGGAAAAAATAGCTAATCACACCTCGTGGAGATCTTGCCAAACACTTTCCTTTTTATTCCCATTTATTTTATAAGTCTTGTAGCTCTTTCACAGTTTCAAAATGTGGTAATTTCATTAGCCCTTGTAGCAGTTAAACCTTGTCATATACTGCTCATGCCTCCCCCCATAAAACAGGTATCCACCACTTGTTCCTATAATGTTAAAATAAGCCTTATTTACATTCAATGGACATTACCTCATTGAAATATCTATTTAATCTCAAAAGAGCTAAATATTTACTTAAATTTGTTTGATTCTATGTAAAAGAGAAAGTACATTTTTACTGTGATCCAAAAATAGTTGTTTGAATAATTTGATAATTACTTAACAGTATACCCTCCTTCAAAGGGAAATATGTCAAATCTTTCTAAAAGAACAAATTTAAAAGTTAAATAAATAAACAAATCAGAACACAGGCAAATAATAAGAATAATAATCCAAGTGGTAATAATGGAATGTTACATACACATTACAAAAGAATTTTGGTTAAAGAAGTCATATTAACTGATCAAGTTAGCAACTTTTCATAGGTTAGGATTATGTTTCATTAGATTTTATTCCCTAAACACTTCACACAGTGGCTGTCATAGAGAGATGCTCAAAGTTTGCAGGATTTACAGTAGAGTTTGGACTTGAGGCAACCAGAGCAAAGAGGAAGACTAAAATCATAGGTTGCAATGTGTACACATTGTCAACAATAAAGGTAAAGACAGATATCCAAGGGGAATTTGAGTTCAAAAAGCCATAACTACATAAACAGAACCTAAAGTGACTTTTGCTGCTTACTTTATCTAGAGAGTGTAAGTATTTCACAATAGCCACATTAAACCCTGATCCAATTGAAGCACTTCTGAATACTAGCAAATATGATGATGCCCGAATTCTTTTTTTTTTTTTTTAAGATTTTATTATTTGACAGAGAGTGGGAGAAAGAGAGAAATCACAAGGAAGAAGAGTAGCAGGGGGAAAGGGAGATGCAGGCTCCTCACTGAGAAGGGAGCCATGCCTGGCTGGATCCCAGGACCCCAGGATCATAACCTGAGTGGAAGGCAGATGTTTAACCGACTGAGCCACCCAGGCGCCCCAACGATGCCTGGATTCTTGTTTAACATGACAAGGTTTAAGGTTGTACAAAACTTCTCATACATGTGTTTTTTTCATTTCCTTTTTTTCTTCCTTTCTGAATGCCTATTAAATGGAAGCATCATTCATCAAAAACATGTCCACATCCTTTGCCTCTTGTCCTGTGATTGTGATAAAGAATGTGAAGAAATACCAAAACCTTTGAATCAATACTAGAATTAGTCATATTCCAATGTCATGGTACATCAGTATGTGTTAAGAGAGGCCTTGAATTTTTTTTTCCTGATAAAATAGAGTAATGGAGGTCTATGTTGAATAATGTACTGTACATCTTCCTCTAACAGGATATTGAATTAGGAAACTTTAGATAAAAAAATTATCAAAAACAGAGTTGGCAGACAGAGATTTGAGAGGAATAGGCAGCTGCCATGTGCAGTGGATTTCAAATTTTTGACATGGCCAGCAGTGCAAGGTGGTGGCAATGGTGGGGACTGAGCTGGGGGTGGGTTGAATGGAATCTGTAGGACATTATGGATATCCAACTGAAAGGGCCTGTGATATTTCTGCTTACTCTCTCTGATCCATTCAATAGGAGCAGATTCAGATTACATATTCACTTTATAAATTAGCTTTTCATTTGAAAAGTTAAAAGCCAAATTAAAAGAACTAAAAATCAAGGGAAATAATCTAGTCTGGCATCATCACCAATAGATTATGGTTAGTGTAAGTAAAAAATTTAGCCAGAATTGAGACCCTCCAATGTGAGAAGAATTTTTAAATCTGAAAGGTAATCTGAAGGACATCAGATAATGCAGACTATAGATGAGAGCTCCCCTTTTCAGGACAATATGCTGAAATATGAGTTTTGTGTTTTATAAAAGAATATTTTATGAAGCCAGTAATGATAAATGTGAAGATAGCTATTCCTTGTAGTACTATGTCAATATAAGTTAAATAACAGTTTCTTAAAAAAGTGGTCCGCATACAGTAAGCCTATGAATTTTATAATTATCTAATGGTATTGGAAAACTTGTGATTACTTCAAATAGTAGCATGCTTCAGAAAAGACAAACTCAATAGCATTCACTAACATACCGCACCAAAATTAAGATATAGTAGAAGTGAAACAGTGATTCACCACTTACATCTTCTTTGTGTATTGAGATTTTAGTGTACATAAAACACAAATATACAGAGCACTGAATTTTCTGTTCTTTATATCGCAGACATATTTTAGTAAGGTGAAAGACACATTGATTAAGACAAGATTTCTAAATAAAATATTGTAGTTAGTAATAAAGTCTACAGAATATGGAACAAGTCAGAGAAACTATGCATTAGTCATGTCATTTTTTTAGGTTCTGTCGGTTTATTTCTAGTGACTTGACATTTTATTATTTCTAGAAACTTGACAGC
The DNA here is from genome assembly GCF_003265705.2 of Callorhinus ursinus. Lineage (NCBI taxonomy): Eukaryota > Metazoa > Chordata > Mammalia > Carnivora > Otariidae > Callorhinus > Callorhinus ursinus. The sequence continues at coordinate 75,961,112 of NW_027397065.1, read as the reverse complement.
AATAAAGCTGGGGTCATTCAGATTAATTCAAAACAGAAGTAATCTTCAGCTCTGCCAAAGTTGAATCGCTTTTGATGTACTATGTAATTACAGCGCCATCATCTTCTACGTGTCCTACTTTTGACGTATGTGAAACATCTTAATGGCACTACCTGTACAACACAGATTAAGAAATAAAACAGGTGACAAGGAATTGCTCAGAGTCGATAAGAATATATACTTACATACTCATCAAATATACATGCTGTGTTTAAAAGAAGAAAAAAAAAACATTCCCATGGAAAAGGAGAAAATTGCATGCAGTGAACTCAGATGGAATTGCAGAGATCAAATTCTAAAACTTCTTACAGATAATGCTCCCTATTAATCCCAAAGGTAACTATCTATTACTCAGTTATTGGCTAAATGGGTCTCCTTTCAGGAAGTATGTTGTTTAAAAATATATAGTTTGATTATATTTTGGTTATTAGGACTCACACTGGGTTTGTGTGTGTAGCCGGGGGCATTCACTGATACCTAAGGAAAAAGGATATACAATATGCTTTCCTTCCCCTTTTTCTTTGAAAAATTTCCAAATATTGATGCAAATACCAAAAGAGATATGTTTACTTAACAAAACATGAATTAACATGTTATAATCTCCTCAGAAATAAAAGTTAAAGGACCCCAAAAATATATTAAGTGAATGAATTATATAATACTGTAACAACATTCAGTAATAAGAATAGCAAGTATAAAGAAAATGGAATAATCCATTACATTTCTTTTGAAATACATTTTATTTTATGTTTATTATAATAACTGAAGCTACTCAAAACAGTATATAAGAAGTTGAACATTGACTTCTTATATCAACTTCACAGAGAACTTACTGTACTATATGCAAAAAGTAATGAATTTGGAGGTAATGAATGTATATTTTAAAATAGAAAAACAAAAATATTGGAAGGTTTAAGTAGAAATTATTTCAAATTGATTAAGAATGTTAAACAATTTTAGGAACATGACAATATATTACCTGAGACCACATAAATAGATAACTGCTTGAAGTTTTACATTTATGTTTAAACTTTAGAAAATGAGGTATATTACCATTAAACTTTTGATTCAGTGATTCAACTCATTTAATTGTTCAAATAGTGATCCCACACATGTGTGTGTATGTGATTTACCATCTAATCACATAAAAATAAAATATTGCTTTACCAATACTTTGTTTTAATTTCTTAAGCAAATATAAAAATAGCACACAAAATGATTTCACCTTATCTAAAGAAAATAAAAAAGGAAATGGAAGCAGACAACATTTCTGTATGAGTAAAAAGGAGCCTTAAAGAAATTATCAACTGGTTATAGCCTCTTATTAGCTCTGTGACCTGGGGCAAAATATTTAACTTTTTTTCCTGTCTGTAAAATTGGAATGATGATGATGATGATGATGATGTCACTTATATAATAATTCACATAACTCCTAAGTAATATCTATCATACTAGTTACTCTTCAAATAGTAATTTTATAGATAATCTCCATATCTGTGTTATACTATTTTCCTGTAGGATTGGCAGTAAGCAACAGGAAACTGCCTACAGAGATATGGGGGTGGGGATAAAGAAAGGGAGGTGTTAAAAGAAGTTCTGAAAAGCCATTTTCATTTTAGCTGAAACATTTTTCCCATATCTTAAGAATTGAAGAATTCAAGAATAAAAATATCTTGGTAGCTGAAGAATGTTTTAAATGCCCTCTATTTCCCCAAAAGCCTGAAGCTGTGAGTATTTTCAATATGTCCAAATTAAAGTAATAGAAATATAGTCCACAAGGAAAAACCATCCTGATGACAGAGTTGGATTCAAAGTAGATGTTGGCCAAGCGTACTAAGCATACGGTGAATGGAATCTTTCAGTAATGACAGAGACATCCAGTCCTGCTCATTCTTAGGATGGGTCTAGGATGAACAAATTTCTAGAAGTGTCCAGTATTTGGAAGCAAGAGCTTTACTGTATTGGCCAAATTACTGTATCTTTTTACAAAGGTTATAATTGCCTGATCTAGACTTGACTTAACCACATCCATGAAAATGAAATGCCATATACACAATATCCAATATTTTGATGGATTTATAAGTTTTATAAAATTTTATAAATTCTATATAATAATAGCAATATTTCTTTTCTTAGAGATATGAGAAATTCATTCCTCCAAACTTTCTAGTTCTGGGCAGCCATACACAACACAGAAATTTAGAGCTCAATATTGAATTGTCTTTTTTAAATTTCCTTTGGTGGTCAAGCCGTCCAGTAACTCAGATTATTAATATGTGATTCAGCTGCCATTTTTAGTAGCTTCCTCCATGGAATGATAAAGAAAAAACAAAAACAAAATACAAAACAAACTATATATATTCTGATGGCATTTATTACCTAGTGATTGAGTTATTAATTAAACAATCCCACAAATGAAGTAGAATTGCTAAGTCACATCAGGAAAGTGACACAATTCTATGCACTTTTTATGACATTTAAACTGAGAATCTGAGTTGAGTCAACTAGATGATGTTGGGTCTGTGAGGTCAGCCAGTAGTAAACATTCCAAATAGTAGAAACTATATCACAGAGCCAAAAATTATCATAATCTTCTACCTTCCTATTTTGTTTGTTCAATTACCACCACTATGACCGATTTATGTAACATAAATATATATTTATGTAGCAAGACAATAAATATCAATTTTAATATCAAATATAAATATCTTTAATGTCAGTTAATATCATTATATTGAACTCTCTACATCCAGTAATTCATTATCATTTTTCTGTTGCTTTTTTTTTCCCTCATCCAACTGAAACACATTTTGTCATTTCAATAATCATATTAACCTATGGCCTAACTATCTTGCTCATGTGATCCCTGCTGTCTGGTAAAACTCAACCCTTGTTAATGATAATTACTCTTTCTCTCAAGGAGGTGCCACTGACTGAGGAAAACCAAAGAGAAGCAGTTGATACCACTATAAATTTTGATTCCTAACTTCAAATGCACTTGCAAGATTGGCTGCAAAGCATACACATTTGCAAACGTAACTTATTATTACTTGCTATGACCTTTGTTTTAAACTAATTTATTTTCCACAAATCTCTGCTTTATTACCACAGATCTTTCTCAACTTACAATGGGGTTAGGTCCCAATAACCCCATCACAAGTTGAAAATACTGTAAGTTGAAAATGTATTTAATACACCTAACTTACTAAAAACATCATAGTTTAGCCTCGCCTACCTTAAACATGCTCAGAACACTTACATTAGACTACGGTTGGGCCACATCATCTAACAGAAGGCCTATTTTATAATAAAGTGTTGACCATCTCATGTAATTCATTGAACATTGTTGTGAAGGTCAAAAACAGAATGGTTGAAATAGTATCCATTGTTTATCCTCACAATCGCATGGCCGACAGGGGGCTGTGGCTCACTGCCTAAATTCAGTGTCATGAGAGAATATCATACCACACAGAGCTAGCCTGGGAAAAGAGCAAATTTCAAAAGTCAAAGTACGGTTTCTACTGAATATGTATCGCTCTTACCACTGTAAAGTAAGTTGAACCATCATAAGTTAAAAACCATCTCAGTTGGTAACTTTGTCTTGTATTTCACAGAAAAAAATAAACTCATATCACATAAGAGGTAGCTCGGCTCCCTGAACTTTCAAATACTCCCACATCAGTATTACTGTTAAGCTGAAAAAACGAAACATGCAAGATGTAATAAAAGCTTGTTTCTTTTCTTTGTCTTCCACTGCTCCTTTAGACTTTCTTCAGTGAGGATAAGCCTTGTCTTTTCTTGGATGAAGACTACGGTGAGCCAATGTTTTTGTTCACCTTTAAATAATAGTACTCTGTTCACTTTAATTCCCAAACTTTAGATTTGGAAATTAGAAATTCCCAATACTTCATATTGTTACATATGGCATTATACAAAATTAGATCTTATATATACAAATTTGTATTACACAAAATTATATACAGTATATATTATTACGTATTATATGATACAAAGGTAAGACTGTCTCCCTACCTCCAAGTCAACCTGGGCCAGTAGCAGATGGGACTTTGATTTAGGATATGAGTGGTGTGGAGGGCGTCTGTCTGTCTCATTATCCACTTGTCAAAAGTTTTCACCTCATCATGGGGGAAACAAAGCTAGGTTTTTGGGCTGTTTTCACTAGAACGGATAGTTTTTGCTTCTCCGGGTCTAACCCCCTGGCTCCAATGGTTTTTTTGGGAGGCTTTTGGGAGCTTCTCCTACTACAGACCCATGACAAAGGCATTACCTCTGCTTTGATGTAACATTCCCCTTAGCCTCTGGATCTCCCAACAATCCATTCCACATACTGATTCTCACTTCAAGGAAAATCTCTTTGGCAGAACTTAAAATGACTCTGGATTGGTCATTCTGCTTACACATTTCTAAACCCTCCTTTTGTTGTCATATAACTACTTTCCCAAACAAAAGCTTATTCCTCAGTCTCTGCTCTTTCTGAGGACACTTTCACTTTCTTAAGCATAAGGCAAGCCTTAGACCATGGATTTCTCCCATTTTCTGAAAAAATATGGCAACATATACTGGATTTTATCTTTGGTCCTTGGTGAAGGAAGGCTCCTCTCACAAGACCTGAGAGGTAAGGGAAGGGTAGTACCACTCTTACTTTTTTTATATGGAAACTCAGCATGGTTTTCTCCAAAGAAATCCTTTGTGCAAAATTCTCCCTCCAAGCCCCCCTTATTTTATAAAAAAGTATAAAAGGGTAAAAATAGCCTTGCTGTGATTGAGGCCTTCAAAGATCTTAAATGCATGTGGACATTTCTATGTAAATTCTGAATTTTGTTCTGGGACCATACTTGGCAGTATCCATTGTGTCTTCGGTTCCAGTGGAAACTTCAATATTAACCTCTTATATCTATAAACTTCTTCCTCCCTCCTTTCCAATTCCAAGGTATCCTGAGGTGTCCTTCTCTTGTTTCCTCTTATTAAACTCCAACAATTTGTAAATACCGTACTATTCATTAAATAGTCTATCTTCTCTGCTTTCAATACTTTCTTCTCAGTTGAGATATTCTCAAGAAGACACAAAATGCTCATATTTGATATTATAAAAATCTTCCCTTGTTCCAAAATCCAGTAAACCCCTTAATTTTCTTTTCCTTTTCCAACAAAACTTCTCAAAGATAATCATTGTTACCTATTCCTATCTAACGATCACTCCATAAGCAGCTTTAAATAGTTTCTGAACTCACCACTCTGTTAAAACAGTTTCCCTGAGATCTCCATGACATCCATGTCACTAAATCCAGTGATAACTTCTCAGTAGCGTTCAACACTTTTGGTTATTCTATCTTTACCTGAAGTTCATTTCTCCTTTTTTTAAAAGATTTTATTTATTTATTTGTCAGAGAGAGAAAGCACACAAGCAGGGGAAGCAGCACGCAGAGGGAGAAGCAGGCTCCCTGCTGAGCAGGGAGCCCGATGTGGGACTCAATCCCAGGACTCTGGGATCATGACCTGAGCTGAAGGCAGATGCTTAACCGACTGAGCCACCCAGGCATCCTGAAGTTCATTTTTCCTTAACATCTGTGGCGCTCTACCTTAGTTCTCTTTTTCTCCCACCACGGAGCTTGCTCTTCTTAGCTTCCTTTGTTGGTATTTTCAAGAGGATCTAGATAAATGATTCTCAAATTTGACTGCCTAAGAGCATTATATGGAAGGTTAAAAAACAAAACAAAACAAAACAAACAAACAAAAAGAAACCCCCAAGCCCAGGAGCCACCTGCGATATTCCAATTTAATTGTTTTGAGTTTAGACCTGAACCACAGAATTTATTAAACTCCCTCCTGTTCTGCTTTGCAATTACAGTTAAGAACTTTTGTTTCAAACTGTCTTTATCTAGCCTTTCCTCATCTAGTTAATTTCATCTATCTTTATGCTAAACATTCTTTCTATTTTAATTCCAGCCTATATACATATTTTGTGTTTCATTCATCCTTGGCAAAACATTATCTTACTGCAAAATTTCACTTGGATATCTCCAAGGTATCTCAGCCTTGACGTATTCAAAACTGAATTCATAGGCTTGCCATGACCCCAGAAGAGCTGCCCTAATAGTTTATGTCTCAGCAATAATCTTACCACTCCTCCAGTTCCACAAACTGGAATCACCCTCTTAATAGCAAATTCATTTTGTTGATTTTTTACCTCCTAAAATCATTGGTATCTAACCACATGCTGCCATTTTTCACCACTATCATCAGTACCACCACCATGGATTAAATAACTCACCCAGTTTGTCGGTATCACTACAGTTGTCTGCTAACTGGCTTTCGTATGTCTACGCTGTCTGTCCTCCCCAACTTGCACTCCATTCTCTGTGCTGCACTGCATGGACAGACAGGGTCATTCCTATCACTTTCAGGTAGAAACTCCATTTCTTCTATCATTGAGAAGACTGGTGCAAGGACATATATGAACTTTTGGAAAAATTTTTGAGTGTCAATATGAAGGAAAGAAAGAACTTATAAAGAGTTTATTCTTTAAGTAGAATAGACACATCATCATCATCATCATCATCATCATCATCATCGCAATTATTTGTATAGTCATTTATATTCCCAGGTACTTTTCTAAGCACTTTCCCCTTATTAACTAATTTTATCTTCACATTGAGAGTATGCGATAGATACTATTATTATGATTCCCAGTCAGTAATGTTTCAGGAAATGTTTAACAACCAGATCAGAGTAGGGAGGGAGAACAGATAAGGATAAGCCCAGATTTTTAGTGTTTCTCAGGTTTTAGGGTGAAAGAACAGCCAGCATGCCTGATTTCAAGCCAATGTGACATCCCTGAACAGAGCTGGGAGATGTGCACAGTTGGCTCTGAAGATCAGTACAGTCAGCTCCAGCACACCACTCTACCGGTGTACAAATGAAGAAATGAGGGTGCATACAACCAGTCACTCAAAGACAGTGAGATGAACCAATCAAGTGGCACCTCTGATCTAAAGCCCTTCATTTGGTCTGCCCATTTCACTCCACCTGGTTTCACTGCCTGAATGTCATTCAAATGGAGACAATATCAGGTTAACAAATAAGCTTTAAAAAAAAAAGATTTTATTTATTTATATGAAAGAGAACAAGCAGGGGTGGGGGAGGGGTAGAGAGAGAGGAAGATGCAGACTCCCCACCAAGCAGGGAGCTGGATGGATCCCAGGACCCTGGGATCATGACCTGAGCTGAAGGCAGATACTTAACTGACTGAGCCACCCAGGTCCCCCAACAAATAAACTCTTTTAAAATGCAAATAATTCAAATTATTCTCAATTTCAGCTACAATGATAAAAGTAAATCCCAATTAAGTGTCAATTGGGGTTGGATAGACTTGGGGAAAGTTTGCTTTTTTGATGCTTAGAGAGTAAAATCACTGAAGACATAGAGAAAAGAGCATTGTGGCTCTAAAATTAAAATTACTTCTGCTTCTGCACCCAAGAAAGGAAGGGACATTTATTACATCTCTTTCTGTCCTTCCACTAATACCTTCCTTATTACATAGCTCCCAGCTTTCAAGTATAAAATTTTTCAAGTGCAAATTATTATCTTTAATAGTATAGTTCTGCTAATTTATAGATCCAATAAACATATCTGTATTTCCCTGCAAAACTAATTGCTCTTTATAACATGATTTTTTTCAAGAGATTGCATTGGAAATCCCAAAAAGCTAATTCCAAATGAACTATGAAACATAATCCACTTGTATTACTCAATGACTGCCAGAATCAGAAGTGTTTCTGATCCTCAAAAATATGTATTTTTAATGTATGTGATCTATATAACCACTACCCCCATTACATAATAGTAAACATGATGGAGATCTTGGCAAGCGTTCATAACATTTCAAGCCCATCAGTAACATTCCATTGTTCATTCATTTTATGGAGTACATTTAATATTCCCTTAAACCTCCATTACATATGTAAACCTTTCTTTTGTCTTTGTCCATGTAATTTCTGATCCATCTAACAAAATATGGTACGTAGATAATTCTCAGTGATACTGGCCACTAGTTTCACAAAAATATGCAACACTGGAATTTTTATTACAAATTTTAAGTAAACTTGACACCTTATAAACTAAGCTCCTGAAAAATGTCTGGAATTTAAATTCACTTGGGAATATTTATTTACCCAAATGTTTCATTTCTCACAGTTTTTTTTTTTTTGAAAGGTTATGAAGGTAGTCTGGAAATGTGAAATTTGATAATAGTTTCTTCCTATATAACATTTTGCTTTGTTTTAGCCAAAACAATTTTTTTCAATAGCATCCAATTCACTGACCTGCAAATATGATTTCTGAATATTCTTCATATATTCGTACATCATACATGTAGAAAACTGTTTAAATTTTCTGTCACTGCTGTACTTATTTTGCTGCTTATGCCTAAATTGTCTCACTGGTCTGCTACTCCTCTTCTTTTTGTGTATAAATTCTTTTTTTTTCTGTGTATAAATTCTATTCCTCTTTCTCTCAACGGCAGCTTAAAGCCATTTTTGATGAAAAATGTTCTTGTCTTTGCACTTCCATTTTTTCTTCACAATTCTATGCATATAATCCTTTAAATAACACATTATGTTTTTGCACCATCTAAATATTTTGGTACACATTTGCTCTTCACTAGCTCTTATTACATTAACTTATTCTCCCCATTATACACGGAGCTGCTTGAGGGAAGACAGTAAAATTTAAAATTTTTTTAAACAGACAAAAAAAGATATAGCCTTTTTTGCATACACACTTCAATAAAACTAGCAATCAATGAAATATTATTCATTGAATGCTATAATTTATTGTGTCTGATATCTGTTAATAAACTAGATTTCTTATGTACAAAATGTATTGTGCCCATGGTTATTGCTTATATTCTGTTGAACTCTCATACAGAAATACTGAAGAAGTTCAATTTCCTGCCTGACTAAATGCTAATAACAAGGCAAGTATGAAATACAGAAATTTCAATCATGTGAAATATATGTTGAATTTAGGATGTTTCACATTGAGGATTAAAAATGATCACCTTGGTCATAAATCTGGGTATTAAAGGTTTGCAGTCATTGTATTTCAGTTTCTCCTTATAGCTTTATTCATTCTCATTCGTGAATTTTCTTATATTCAAAATTTAAATAGTAATTTCTTCTTGAATCTTACTAATTTTATCCATACCTCAGACCTCATTAATTACTTCTATGTTTACATCTTTTAAAAATGTTTCTCTGAGGAGCGCCTGGGCGGCTCAGTCAGTTAAGTGTCTGCTAGGCTCAGGTCATGATCCCAGGGTCCTGGGATCAGAGCCCTGTACTGGGCTCCTTGTTCAGCGGGGGTCTTCTTCCTCTCCCTCTCCTTCTCCCTATGCGTGCCTGCTCTCTCTAATAAATAAGTCAATCTTTAAAAAAAAATGTTTCTCATCTTCCTCCCTTCTGTAATCCTCAGTTTGTCTCCCCGAGGAGGATGGGGGGTGGGGAAACCGGGTGATGGGCGTTAAGGAGGGCACGTGTGGTGATGAGCCCTGGGTGTTATACGCAACTAATGAATCGTTGAACGCTACATCATCAAAAACTAATGATGTACAATATGTCGGCTAACCGAACATAATAACTTAAAAAAAATGTTTCTCTGACTCTGACTTCGAGTGCCCCTATATTGCAACCACTTCCTGTTCATCTCCACTCAATTTCAGCATATTATCAGATAAACCATTTTCCTACTTAAATCATGTCTTCACATGCTCTTGATCTTATTTGTCCTCTGACTGCAATAAGGCACAAAGTCTTTTCCATTCCTGCTACTGAAATCTCTCTCAGTTCTGCCTTTACTTATCTATTCCAAACAACTGCCCTCGGTTTGCTCCACATCCAGTCTCTACTTCAGTCTTCACCAGGTTATCAAAGTTATTTTTCTAACATGTTGATATCTGCTTTGCCCCTCAACTGAAAAGCACACACATACATACATATATAGGTTTGCATTTCAGGGTTGTGCAGGCTCAAACGCCTCTCCTTCCAATCTGTTAAATTATTATGCCATATCTCTTCTCAAATGCTATGTTCTTCATAAATATTTCCCAATAATTCCAGTTAGATTAATTCACCATATCCTAGTCATGCCAATAATTAGTCTGATCATGTTCCTATTTGGGAGTTTCACTGTGGTTTTATTTATACCTTGAGATATTTGTCTTATAGAGTTCATTGTTTGCTGAAAAAAGTAAAGATACCTTATTCAATTCTTATCTCTTAAAAATCAAGAACAAGGGTATATAAATATGTGTGTGTATTTATATATATGATTATATAAAAGTTGCAAGAATTTTATTTTGGCTATTAATGTGATTTTCATAGACTGTAAAAATAACAAACTTAAGCTTTTTTAAAAAACTGGGGAAATGATATTAATAATCAGAGCATATATACTTTATCTGGGGAAAAGAGTTTTAAGATAAAATATGTTTACTGTAAAATCATTTAGGAACAAGTCAGTGGATATCAGGCTAGATAAGAATCACCCCATCTTATAAAGGCAGCCTACAGCCCTCCTAATATTTTATTTTATTTTAAAGATTTTTTATTTATTTGACAGAGAGAGCACAAGCAGAGGGAGTGAGAGGGAGAAGCAGGCTCCCTGGTGAGCAAGGAGCCTGACGAGGGACTCGATCCCAGGATCCTGGGATCATGACCCGGGCCGAAGGCAGCCGCTCAACTGATTGAGCCACCCAGGCGTCCTGGTCCCCCTAATATTTTAATAGCATAAGACTAAGACTTCACATGAAAAAGAATTTCTTTTTTACTTGTCCATAAAAGAGAGTTGTAATAATTTGTTAAGTATTAAGCAACTAGAGACTTCATAAATTAGTTTAATCCTGCAACTGTGTTTTATCCAGGCTAAAGTAAAATGAAATTAGAATATTGTATTTAAATCAAAATAGTCATTGCAAATGTCCATGGGTAAAGATAATACTATTTTGGTGATAGAATTATTTTATATTCACTTCCTAAATATTTCTATGGAGTTAGAGATTTTGAAATTGATTTTTTGTATGTATGAAAGATATACAACCAGTCCTAAGATTTTTTTTTTTATGGAGGTAAATTCAACTACAAATGTAGACATGAGCTATTTCTTGAACTACTTCTCTCTTCAATCCATGTTTGACCATACATTAATTGGAAATTCCTATAAAGGGGAAGCAAAAGACAAAGAAATGATATAAAAGTTCCTATGACATACTCTAGTTGGAGAGATAGTTACAAAGGAGAAATGAGGATAAGGCTGAAAATAGAGAGGAAAGAAAAGATGGGAAGGAGGAGAGAAGAAAAAAAGTTACTGCTGATACTTCAATTGTATTATTTTACTTAATCCGCCCAGAAGTGCTGTATATTATTATTAAGATGTCTATTTAATTTACTAGCCAAACAGAGCCTCTTTTGAAAGTAAAAGGAATCACTATTTGTAATTAATTTGGGACCACAAGTGGAAACTGCAACTGTCTCAAGCAAACCAGGATATGCAGTCCCCCTATTTATTATCTTAATTTGATGTTGTAAAAACATGAGACAGTGAGAGTTTATTTAGCTTATTCAGGCCCCAGTGAGTTAATGGCAAAGCTGAGCTTTCCATCAGTACTTTTTCCAAAGCCTAGGATCTCTCTGTTCTACAAAAACATTAAAAACACTCACAATCTTGGAGAGAATGTCTTTTCAGTTTGATTAGCGGAGAAGTAGATTGAATGTCCCATGTTCACATTCACGGCTCCCACTCTTACCTAACGGTTCCGGTGTAGGAAGCAATAAGCTATATTTTCATAAATGTGCATATTTAAAAATCACAGCTCTAATATGTTCCCCAATTATGTTTGGCACCATCACACATGTATCTACAAAATACCTGGCTCAGCTTTTACTATCTCTTTTTCTTTCACTTTCCTCTTCTAAATGTGTATAAATAAACAACACCTGTTCATGAGGATTAAAGAAGTTAACCTGCAGTTTTAATGGGGCCTTTATATGGTACATGTGCAATAAGTATTAGCTGTTGTCCTCACTAAAATCATTACCATATTCTGTAAAGAGTAGTGCAATTGTACCACCTGGAAAAAATCTTGGAGACTGATAATGCAGTCCTAGCAGGAAAATGCAGAAAAGCAAATTAAGGACATGTGAATGGAAGACTGAATGAGTAAGAGGTATGTATGCATTGCAGCCAGAGACCTAGAGGTTTATTATTATTTAAATCTGATAAATTCTGTTGCTGGCATCTACTTACTTGCTCTGACTGACAGTAAATTGTCACAAAAGAAGTTTTTTTATTTCCTCTAATTTTTTGCAGGAAGGCTGAAAGGTGGAGGTGGGAAAACTTTCTCATTGCCTTACTTATCTGTTTAGGAACCTATGAGTTTTATTACACCATAGGTAAGGTCTCACATTTGAATCGTGGATTACATGATGCCAAAATAAGATAAAATCTTAAAACACACACACACACACACACACACACACACACACACACACACACACAAATCTTCACCTGTTTTCAATTAAGCCTCAACTTATATTTACAGTCAAAACTTCTGTACTAAATAATATATTATTATGGTGTTAACCTTGCGGACCAAATGGACACAAACCACCATCCCAATCTCAAATATTTCAATGAGGCTGAAGAAGTTATCCTCATCAAAGTAGTGGATTTCACTTAAGACCCATTATTCTAATCATGCTTCTTCTAGTATTTTTTTCAGAGTACTTGTCAGCATTTTCTCTTTTCCATTCCGGCCCTTAAGATAACAGATTGAAGATAGTGCTAAAAGCAGAAATTTGGCCTTTGTTGCATGCCCAGAGACATGATTTAGGAACATGCTGGGGTATTACCAGTTATTTGCACTTGACCTGCAGGTATGAAGTAGGCTAGTAGCGAGTCTCCAAGGAAGGTGGGATATGAGAGTTCTATACAATTCACATCCTGACAGTAACAGACAGAGGTTGTGAAAAAGACTGAAGTGATCCTGACCATGTTTCCACGTTCAGACACATATTGGCCTTTTTTGCACTCAAAGGTCGGGACATATTTTCTCCATGATGTTATTTAAGAATTCTGAGACTCTCTCTCTCTCTCTCTCTATATATATATATAAATATATGTAAATTTATATGGCTCTATAAAACTTTACATATACAACATATGTGCAAAGTCATGAACTTCCATACTGTTTACATGTACACACTCAGATTGTATATAATTTGTATAAATTATCTTAAATCATAGAACTGGTTTATCTCAGTCATCTGCATGACAATCCCCTTGGGCGCCTGGAAGAATGTAAGGGGGTACATTTTCTATGGCTGGATCTGAGTTACCTGTCAAAATTCAATTAACCTTTAGTTCTTTATTCATAAAGACTTATTATATTTTTTTCCAAGGAAATTTCAGTCTAAAAGCTTACAGTTTTCTAATTAAGGATGTTAAACAGTAAAGAGAAATAGACTTTGTGACCCCATCTGGTTATAATTGGGCTTATGTTGATTCTTTTTATTTATTTATTTATTTGAGAGACAGTGAGAGAGAGAGAGCAAGCACATGAGAGGGGGGAGGGTCAGAGGGAGAAGCAGACTCCCCGCTGAGCAGGGAGCCTGATGCGGGACTCGATCCTGGGACTCCAGGATCATGACCTGAGCCGAAGGCAGTCGATTAACCAACTGAGCCACCCAGGCGCCCGGGCTTATGTTGATTCTGATGAAAATCTTTATAGGTTACATATTGTAATAAATATTGCTTTAAGAATGAATAACTGTATTATACATTTCAAAATAATAAAAAAAGCCTATCTTAGCTTGGATGCCAAAAATAAGGACAGGATGAAAAAATAAAATAATACATTTTAATTAAAACACATCAATATTTTACACTAAATAAATATATAGTTATCAGCATTTATTTATTTAATGATTCAATAATTAACCTGGGCATTCTGTAGTCTTTCTATATCATGAATGTATAATAGAAAATATATAAATGCATATACATATTTTTATGCATAGATCTGTAGTTTTTGGTAGTTTGTGTAAACAAGATCAAACATTGTTCACTATGCAGTAGACATTCTGGCTGATGCATTTAATGCTTTAATTTTACTTATGTTTATGTTAACTTCAGGACAATAACAACTTTTCCTGGGGTAAAGTCTAACGTTTATGAGTGTCTTATTCATTAAATTAACAAACTATATAATATGGATACAACTATATGTCTTATATGGTAATTATTATGCAAATAATGTTTTATTGAATTTTAACTGAATCAAAATCCTTAGAGCTAGCAACAATCAATATAAACATGCTTGGTAGGTATTTTATTAAAACAGAATTACTTTAAAATATTTTACTTATTTCTAAGAAATTTTCTTAGAACAATTATTAATGTCCTATTTTCTACATTTGAACTTATTTACCTTACAAAAAGTTATCTTACTCTCTTATATTGTAAAAGAAAAAAAGAAGCAAACCCCTGTTTATATGTCCTACAAATGAAGTCTCTTTTCATCCAATGTTGTATAAGGAGTGCTTTCTTTCATTTAAATTGTTCTTGTGTTCATTACAAAATTATTATACAGAAGAAAGAGACCAAGTGGGAGAAGCATGAATATTTTGCCTAGTGTGAATTAACCACATCACTTAATTGATTTGATCTCATAATGCATTATTTAGATCAGCTTGTTAAATGGTTTTGTCATTTAAAATTCAAGTAATGGAAAACATCAGCATTTTTCTGTAGATTATTTTAACAGATGGAGATCCTCTGCAGATAACCTTGATTATGGTAGATGGTAGTTTTATAACGATATGGAAAAGATTTTGCAAACAAAATATTTTGTCTTTATAGGACTACAGGTACAGCTCTTCTAACATGGCGGGTATTATTTCAATTTCTCTATTTGTTTGTGGACAGTTTTCTGGGTTATCTCTAGGACAGTTTAGACCAAACACAGGCATCTAAAGCAAATTGCCTTTGGAGGGATAGGGACAAAGAGAAACCTGAAGTCACTACGTAAGATTAGGCTTGGTTCTCTCACTCAGTGGCCACATGATCTTGGACAAGTTTTTAACTTTTAAAAGCTTTACTTCTATCATTAACTTTTCTTAGTAATATGCCTTGCTACTTTATTTCTAAAATTGAGAAAATCCTATACAGTCATAAAAGCAAGAGGGGAATATATATGCAAATCACTTGGCATAATACATGACACATAGCAACTTACTAGTCAATATCATTGTCACCATCATCATATCATATTGGCAGGAAGTTCTGATGTCTCAGGAACCATCTATTTTGCAACAATAAAACAGTAAACTGCTTACACATGCATGATACAAATGCAAGTGCCATTCATTTTTTTTATCTCTTAATGGATTTAGAGAAGGAAATGGATGAAAATGGGTACTTAACAGTGTCACATATGTATATGTACACACACAAAGCCAAAATGAATTATGATTAGTACATTTTAAGAAATTACCTTGTGCTTTTTTAAGCAATGAGAAAATGGAGCTCATCAAATTCATCTGAAGGAAGTTTTCTGTTTTTGTTTGTTTTGTTTTCAGAATAATCACTTAATAGGCATGAGCAAATACAGTTAGTTGTGTATCTCTTATAAGTTATTTATGTATAGAATATGTATATATATTTTACTTTTACATTGAAAAGGCAATCATTTCAGTTTGTAATGTTATGTCAAGTTTGCAGTTTAACTGCTTCACGTGAGAAATACTCTTGCAAAAAGAGCATTGACTTCTAAAGAAATGGCTTTTCTGTTTATAAATATATTCTGTCTTTTCCTCTGAAGGATGTAATTCAAAATGACAATACAGTAAAAAGAGCTTGACACAATGGCATGTGAAATTGCAAGGGGATTAATTTCTTATTCATGCAAAAATGTGAAAACCCTCTCCTTTCTCATGATTCAAAAATCTCTCTCACCTGTTATACTTTCAGACTATAGTTCAGAAATGCATGTAATACAAGTAGAAAATAATTTGATCATGGTGAGCTGCTCAATATATTTCTTTTGCCCTCTCATTTCTCTGCTTATGAATGCTGACAATTCAACATATGTTATGTGACTTTTTTGCAGGTGTTCAAAAAAGTACAGTTTTAGAGTGGCAGGTAAAAGAGTAAGTTTCCATTTTAATATTATGTTAAACTAGAAGGAATTGAACTTGAGAGCAAAAAAAAAAAAATCTGTTACTTCAGTTTGCTGATTTCAAGCAAGTTATTTAACCTCTCTAAGCCTGTTTTCTTAACAGTAAAATACGGAAAATAACTCAGAGTGTCGTGATGAATAGGGAATAAGATAATGATAAAGTTACTGACACAGCATGGAAATGTTCCAGAAGTCCCAGTGAGCTTATCTCCCACATTCTTTCCTTGTGGTTCTCATTTAGTTACCCTCACACCTACGTATTCAACCTTGAATAATCGCAAACAAGCCTATTGCTTTATCCAGATTCTCTTTTCACTAGGTAAGATCAAGAAATCATCTTCGTATCTCAACAGGAACTGAGCACATCATCTTGTCTTTCTACGTATAATCTAGCCTCTTTCTCATGGAGATATTTTCATTTCCCTGTACCCCAGACTATCTGTCTGGATCTCTGCCCAATTTTTATCAACCACTCTATCTATACCAGCAGAAATTGTATCCTTCCACTGGCTGGGTTTTATATCCCTCATCTGAAAAGCCTCACTATCATCCTTGTGAATAAGAATATTGACACTACGTAGGAATATCTCTGCTATTTCCTATACCTTAGACTAACATATTTTATATGCTCAAAATGCAGAACAGGACCCATGTTCTCAGTGACATCTTTTATATAAAAGTAGAGTGGTCTCCCAAACTATCCTCCTCACTTGGCTATTAGAGCTTGTCATACATAAGAAGTAAAAAATAAAGAAATAAAAGGAATAAAAATAAAAATAATCAGTACTTTTTTTTTTAAAGATTTTATTTATTTATTTAAGAGAGAGAGAATGAGAGATAGAGAGCACAAGAGGGAAGAGGGTCAGAGGGAGAAGCAGACTCCCTGCTGAGCAGGGAGCCCGATGTGGGACTCGATCCCGGGACCCCAGGATCATGACCTGAGCCGAAGGCAGTCGCTTAACCAACTGAGCCACCCAGGCGCCCCTAATCAGTACTTTTTGAGTTGGGAACATAACCTCAAATGTTAGAGAATCAAATGCACTATTTCTTTCTTCTCTTTTAATATTTACTTATCTTTTATCTGTTTCCTTTAATAGCAAAGTAGGAAGTGTTGCCATAAGACTCTCTGTTATTAATTATAGCATATTTATTCTAGTCATTTGTCACATATATTTCATTTGCTAAACTATGATGACTTCTAATTGCTCCTTATAACATTTGGCCATTTGACTTTCTGATCACTAAGTAAAATATTTCTATGAGAAAATACATGTTGATGATTTTAAGAGAAAATGATAAAGTAGTAAAATATGAAAAACCATAGAGTTAAAGGAATAAAATATCCAGTTAGTTAAATATTCTGTGTTTCATACTTTAGTAGATGAACTCAAAGTCTCCTACTGAGATTGAAAGAGAAAAATCATTTTGTTTTGGTTCTCTATACTGTTCACGCAAATGAGTATCTAGAGATTTAATCAAGTCCCTTGTGTAACCAGTGATAGAGACTTTCAGTTTCTGTATTCTAAGTCTTAGGAACACTGAACTAATCGTTGAAAATGTACCAGAAATTGAACAGGTACTGATTGGTGTTAAATGTAATACTGCAAAAGAAAACTAGATGTAACACAGGTGAGAAGTATTCATTTTCAGTAAGAAGCACAGAGTTACAGAGAAAATGCAGGTGTGAACCTTTCTATTATCATAGAAACTGTAACAATTTTCACCTATTGCAAACTAAAATAAAGTAAGACTAAAGTAATGTAAATAACATCACTGTATTGTCATCTGATACTTACATGGAAGTAAATGGAAATGATTCAACACATACATTAGCTAAAGAAAAGGCAGAGAATTCTTATGCTAATTGCATGATAGAGCAAATAATATGGTGTCATACGTGTCATAAATATGAGTCAAGTTACAGTGGAATTTTCATATTTATATTACTGTTTCAAATAAAAAATGAGAGCAAGATTTCAACCTATTGTGAATATTTTACTTGAATAGAAATCAATAACATAAGACTCATTGTTCAATTACTGACTTGTATTGTTTTATATTAAAGTCATACTGAGCATGATTCCAATGGAAAATGAAACTCTTTTAAGTCTTTTAATTTTTATCTATTGGTGTCTGCTTCCTAAAGACCAGAAGTGTCTGAAAAATTATTATAATTTCTGTAACATTCAATGAAATGTGAGAATTTTTTTTTTTAAGCCGTGCTAATTTAAACTCAACAGGAAAGAACATACTTTTGGGGAATCGAGGTGGATTGTCATTGACATCCGTGAGGGTGATGTTGACAATTGTCGTTCCAGCTAACCCTCCTAGTTGTCCGCCCATATCCTTGGCTTGGATGAGGACTTGGTATTGTTCTTTGACTTCCCTGTCCATGTTTGGCAAAGCTGTTCTAATAACACCTTAAGGGAAAAAAATAATAAAAGATAAATATTACAAACATTGTGCTTTCTGAGATCAGATAGTCTGGAATAAGAAAAGATTCTATCTAGATTCACTAGCAAAAACATGCTAACAAAATTATGCATCTTTTAAAAAGCGAAACACTCAAATTGTCCAATGGTTAGGATACAATTAAACGTATCATGGGAACAGTCATACAATGAAAAATGCTGTGTAGCATTGCGGAATACGGTCAAAAAACAATGTGTCAGCTCTAAAAGACGTTCATTATTCATTAAGTCAACCAAGTCAGACATGACTTATACAGAATGATTCTATCTTCAAAAGGCAATGAAACTGTTAAACAACATAGATTAAATATACATTAAAAAGTTAAGTGGTTACACTTAGTGTGAGGTTTCTAAAGAATGCTATTTTCTTCTCCATTCTTATTTTTATTTTCTAAAATACATTTGTTACTTAACTTTTTAAACACACAAAATATCTCCTCCATGCATTTTATGTCATCTCTCAGGATGCCTCTTAATTATTTTAGGCACAGATTTTTCACTTAGATCTCATTAAGCTTTGCCACTGCAGAGACCTTGTCTCTCTTGTCACCAAGTTACTCCAGCATCTAGGTCAGTGTCTGCCATTTATTTATTTATTTATTTATATAAGATTTTATTTATTTGACAGAGAGAGACACAGCGGTAGAGGGAACACAAGCAGGGGGAGTGGGAGAGGGAGAAGCAGGCTTCCCGCTGAGCAGAGATCCCAATGCTGGGCTTGATCCCAGGACCCTGAGATCATGACCTGAGCCAAAGGCAGACACTTAACTACTGAGCCACCCAGGCACCCCAGTGTCTGCCATTTAGAAGGAACTCAATAAGAATGTGTTGACCAACTGACTAGTTGAATGACTGACTTGATGAATGAATGAACGAATGAGTATATAAATAATTAAATTTACAATCATGAATCATGCAGTGTATATGCATATTGAAATATCCTACTCATTTTCTGCTCTTGTGCCCAAGTAGAGAACTAATTTATATTTATTCATAGTGAAATAACTAAGACCTTCTGGATTTGTTGCAAATAAAATAATGAATAAATTTTATACCAAATTCCAACCTATAGCCTATGGTTTTAGCGAGAAATTGCAGAGCATTTGTCTTAAACCTATGTATATTTGATAGTCCTCTTTCTTAAATAAAGTAGCATATATGAATAACAAATATAATATTGAGAACCAACACAAAGTATAACATCCAAATCATAAACTGAATGTACATCTGCATTTTATATGTACTTTCCACTATTGACTTACCAAATGCTGTTCTGTTGCTAATTTAGATTTAACTACAATCTAGGATTTCTTCTAACCCTCTGCAGGAAATGGTTACAAAAAAAAAAAGCTCCACCATTTTGCTACTGCTGTTTATTCATGCATTGGTACTGACACTCTATTATTTCACTCTGTTTTTCTCTCTTCAGCTGAGATCCTTGATGTTTCATTTCCAAGTCTCTTAACTAAGATTCTTCATCTCTGCCATCTCTGTGACTTGGTCCCACGGCTTAAGTTACATGACTTCTGCCTGCCTTAGAATGTTCATATTTTCTAGAGAAATGCCTGGGTTTAATTCATATGCATTCTCTATTGTCCTGTTGCTGACCAGATCTATTTTTACTTAGTTCATTTCCAATACAAAAATTATATGCATGTATCTATTTATACTTATAATTCTATGCATTTATATATAATTTTTACTTTACTCATTTCACTTCAAATGTGAAAATGTATAAATATAATTTTTATACTTAATATTATATATATTGTATATACATACATTAAGATGCTATGAAAAAGAGAACACATAGGCATTATCACACTTATTTAAGACTAGTTTTTGTTGTTGCTGTTTTTTTTATGGTAAGTTGTTACAGTTATCATCATGACATCACCTGTGTCTGATAGGTGACCTATCTGCTGCTTCTAGCCCTCCTTTAGTGTAATGCAGCTTGACTGGAAGTCATCTGTTAGAATTTAGAGAGAGGAAAGGGTTGCATATGTAGTTCCAAAGAAAACCACTGATGACCATGATGTGCTTCCCCTCCCCCACCACCATTTCTATTCAAGAGCCACTACCTCAGACAAATAAAATATGATATTTGCAGATTTTTTTTCAAAGCAGAATCTGGGAAATCAGGCAGACTACAAAATTCAAATGTGAGAAGAGAATCTTAAAACACTGTAATCTATTGAATAAGCCTGGTAAAAAATAGTGTCCTTTCCAAGAAATTACTCTTCTTATGGACCACCACTGTTTACCAATTGCCTAATATTTAAAGCCAAACAAACAAAAATAGATTGCATGATCTTGAGCAAGGAGGAACCTTGCCAAGAACTGAGTTTAAATGCTCCTAGAATAGAATGTAACCAGCAAAAGGAAATGCTACATTCTGTTATTTCGGGTCTTATGTTTAAGTTCATGTGTTCATATCTATTTCTTAGTATTTGTATATAAAGATACAGCAATAGCCTTGCATGATAATAGCTGAAGCCTAAGAAATTCATTTTGCTGAACAGTCCAAATACACCACAGTAATAATACCACAAAATTTAATTAATTAGGTATAATTCTGAAGTAAATCCTATTTAATAGAAAAAGAAAAAGAGCGGGTAGGCATGTATACATTGAATCCTGGTATGATTTGAATGTCTTGTACCTGATGAACCTTCCAGCATACATAACTGAGATATTAGAGTAAATAAAAGAAAGAGAAAAATAGTGGGATTTTATTTCTGCCAATATGAATGAAAATATGTGGTCGAGAGAGTTATAAAATTAAAATAATACATCAAAAGACACTAGTCTGCCGAGGGATAAATTCTCTCTCTGCGATGACCCTTATGTTGTATGCAAGCCCCTTAGTCTTGGTGGATCTCAGCTTATTTTGAAAAATGAGTTAAATACTCTGATAACATTTTGAGATGAAAATAATGCAATACTCTATATGAAAAATCATAAAATGTTACATGTGTTAATCCAGCATATGGTTTTACACGAGTTATTTCTTGAGTTGAGGTTTGAATTGCAGGACTGAGACATAGGACACTAGATTCAGTCAGCATTTGTCCTAAAATATATGTTTCATTCAGGCACTGTTATTAAGTTTGATAGTATAATGGCGAACTCTCTTCCATTTGCCACTTTATACACTAGATCCACTTTATTCACTTTTCTAGACTTTGCTCTCTGGTTGTCAGTTGTAATAGGCCAACTGGCAAGAGATTGAACGGTATAAGGAGAACGAGGTTGGGTTTTTCTTTGCATGGATACCCCTACATCCTACACTGTCTCCTGCTCTGGCCCCTTACCACACTGCATGGGTCTCCAGGCCCCTCTCGTTCCTTCAACCTTAGTGTAGTGACCACAGCCACCTGTTGTGTTTTCTCCAGATTCTTCCACATCCTGTAGGGTTTCCCTTCAGTCTGCTTGCAATTTAAAATGCAATCTTTTTATTAAACTAATCTCAAATTACCCAACTCGGTGTCCTCTGCTTCCATCTGGATGATAATTGATACAGTCTCTGTACAAGGTTCCTTCATGGAATGTACATTTAATGGGCATGTGTTTATTGGAGTGTCGAGGAAACCATAAAGAAGCACTTACATAATTAAGCTAATTTCAGATGGTGATTAGCGTTATGAGGGAAATGAAACCAAGTGTCGTTGACAGTGGTGTCAGAAAAGTCGTCTCTGAGAAAAGGTTTTAGAGTTGCAGTCTTAGAGAAGTGGAGGCGACAGACCTGGAAAGAACCGAAGAAGGAACATCCCAGGGAGGGAAGCAGGAAAGTACTTGGTAAGAGCAGGAATGGTCCCTTCAAAGCATACCGGAAGAGTGCAGGTGGCTGCAGCATGCTGCTATGGAGAAGGATGGTTCCAGTAAGACCAGAGAGGGGAAAATAAGAAGTGACACAGTGATTTCAAAGACAAGTAAACCCTCTGGGAGACATCTTGAAAATCAACAAGTGGGATCCAACTGAAGTTGGATTTCTGCACAACAAAAGAAACAATCAACAAAATGAGAAGACAATCTATGGGATGAGAGAAAATATTTGCTAACCACATATCTGATAGGGGGTTAATATCCAGAATAGAAAAGAATTCATACAACTCAGTAACAAAAAAAAAAAAAAAAAAAGTGAACAATCTGATTGGAAATGGGCAGAGGAACTGAACAGATTTTTTTTTCCAAAAAATGTTATACAAATGGCCAACAAGTACAGGAAAAGGTGCTCAAGATCAATAATCATCAGAGAAATGAAAATCAAAGTATCATCACCTCACAATTGTTAGAATGGTTGTCATTAAAAAGACAAGAGATAACAAGTGTTGGCAGATGTGGAGGAAAGGGAACACTTGGGCACTGTTGGAGGGGAGATAATTTAGTGCAGCCACCATGGACAATTCTGTGAAGTTTCCTCAAAAAATTAAAAATGAAATTACCATATTTTCCAATGATCTCACTTTTCTGTATATATCCAGGGGAAATGAAAACTGGATCTCAAAAGAGATATCTGCACTTCATGGTCATTATAGCTTTATTCATAAAAAGCCAAGATACTGAAACGACTTAAATGTTCGACAGATGATTAGATAAAGAAAATATCACACACACACACACACACACACACACACACACAAACACACAGAAGAATATTATTTAGTCAGGAGAGTGAAGGAAATCCAGCCATTTGCAACAGTGTGAATGGACCTTGAGGGCATTATGCTAAGTGAAATAGGAGAGAGAAAAAGAAATATTCTATGATATTATTTATATGTAGAATCTAAAACAGCTGAACTCCATGAAACAGAGTAAAATGGTGGCTACCAGGAGCTGTGGAGTGAGGGAAATGGAGATGTTGGTCAAAGGCACAAACTTCGAGTTATGAGGTGGATACCTTCTGGGGATCCTCTGTACAGCATGGCAATTATAGTTAATATTGCTATATTATATACTTGAAATTTGCTAAGAGAGTAGCTCTTAAAAGTTCTTACTGGGAATTATGTGATGTGATGGAGGTGTTGGCTAACACTGCAGTGGTAATCATTTTGCAATATTTAAGTGTATCAAATCAACACATTGAGTATCTTAAACTTACACAATGTTGTATGTCAATTATTTCCCAATAAAGCTGGAAAAATGCTAATTATTATTTTGAGACTATTAAGAGAGAAAGAGAAAGAGAAACAATGGATGAATGGCTTTATTCTCTGCTCACTGAGGATTAGAGTCCAAAGAAATCCTGGGTCATTAGTTTGTTCTTAAAAGAGAAGTCATAGTGGGGAGGTGAGAGCATGAACATATAACACTCCCCTCTACTCTGAAATCCAAGTCACTCAGAATGAAAACTTCACATTATCTCCACCTTCTCACTTGACTCTGATCTTATCTTTCACAACCCCCTTTTACGGTCACCAAAGCTTTGCACAATCTCTTCCCTCTGTGGGGAATGTTCTTCTCATGGTTTACTCATGAAGAGCTCCTCTACTTCCTTCATGTTTTCTCCAAGCCCTTTTCAAAGGACTTTCTTGACATTCTTTCTAAAATTCTATACTGATTTAGTTTCCTATTGCTTCTGTAACGAATTGCCACAGACTAAGGGGCCTAAAAACAACACAAATTTATTATCCCACAATTAGGGAGGCCAGAAGTCCAACATGGGTCCTGAGGGCCAAGATCAAAGTTGTGGCTAGATGCATTCTTTTCTGCAGTTTTTTATCTTCCAAAAGATGTCTTTCTTCTCTGTCTCCTGGCTTTCTTTCTCCACTTCTAAGGTAGCAGCATAGCATCTTCGAATCTTTCTTGGACTCTTAGCCAATATATCATAATGCTCAAGTCTTTTAGGAACTGCTACTAGATGGTAGAATAAAAAAAATAATTATAGCTAAAGATGGGAACCTTGACTTTAGCACTGACAATGTAAAGTTGCTTTTTCTTTCAATTCCACAGCTCAATCATATTTAAAAACACTTGTACAAGACCTGCTTTTACAGCAATTTATATGAAAAGTTTCTTTTCATTACAGTCTTAAATTAGCCTAAAATGTGAAATGGAGTTTTTAAAAGCTAGTGCACTCTTTAAAAATATTAACAAAAATGTATCTATTACACAGATGAAATGTATAACTTTAAAAATTTTGTTGCTAATGATCCAAAAATGTATTTTGTGGACAAGAAGAGCTATCAGGTTATCTTCAGTAGGGAGAAAATTTAGAGACCCTCTTCCCACCTATAGCACACCTTAACTATATTATTCATTTGGAATGAGAAAATAAAACATATTTCCTTAGTGATATTGCCTTTTGACAAACATTCCTAACATCTCTACCCAAGACAATATAGGAAGCTTATTTATAAGGAATATAAATTGATGCATTCTATGGAATAAACTTGGAAATAATCATTCTCTTTAAAATTGGTTGATGTGGCAATTATTTGGCTTAACTAGAAATTATTTACTGTGAATTAAAATTCACATCCTTTCATATATATATATATACTTCAAATGATTATTAAATATTTTAAAAAACTCAAACGTGATAAATCTATAAAACATTTTTTAAAGATTTATTTATTTGAGAGAGAAACAGTATGCACCAGAGAGGGGGGATGGGTGGAAGTAGAGAGAATCTCAAGCAGACTCCCCACGGAGCACAGGACCCTGAAATCATGACCTGAGCTGAAATCAAGAGTCAGACGTTTAAGCAACTGATCTACCCAAAGCACCCCAAATCTATGACATCAAATAACATTTATACTCATTATACTTATTATTTATAAAACATTAAAATGTTTGTCATATTAGCATTTTATGTATTTTGTCCTACAAAATTCAACTGTAATCTTCTGAGGACCTGATGGCCTCCCTCCAGTACATGGGGATCCATCTGAGGATCTATTGATTCATCTTGGTATCCTAATAGCAAAACACCTGTGAGGCCATTATGTATGTAAAATACATAATGATGCTTTCTCATTAATATCACATAAACATGCATCACATGAATAAACAGTCAAATCCAGCACCACTTGCTCATCACTCATCATCTGCTTTAACACTTCCACTAATGGGAAACTCACAATCTCGTGAGGCACTCCTCTTATTTAGGGGCAAGTACTGACATCTTCTTTTAAGTATGTAAAACCAAAATTTTTCCTGTAACTCATACCAGTTATTATAGCCCTTTTCCTCTCAAGCAGCACAGAACAGAGCCATTTTCTCTGTGATATAAGAGCTCTACAACTTCCAAAAGTCCTGTATCACATGCCCCTGGAGTATTTTCCCTTTAAGGCCAAACATTCTCAGTTCTACCTGCTGATGTGTGCATTCCATGATTTCTAAAATAAGGCAAGCAAAGTTCACACAGAGTGCTCAGGAAGTGAGACGATGCAGAATAAAAGGGAATGACTCACGGGAGCACATTTTTAGCCATGCAGTTTTACTACACATACACAAAATATTACAAAATAGGTAATATGTGATATAATAGCTTAATAATTGTCTATTTCCTTGACCTTTTTTCCTGCCTTATATTTATCAGCATCTATTGCTTTCTTTGCTCTTGCTGTGCCCATAATCAGACCTTGTCTAAATGCAAAATGTATTAAAGGCATGACAACTTTGTGTAGGTAAACACTCTTATTCTGACCTTGAAAAAGAAGGTACTCTTTCTTTCACCAGCACCTCAAAACTAAGGTATCTGAAATCTCTCAGACTTTACTCTGAATTAATATCAGAAGCATTTTAAGCCATGAAACATTGTAAATATTTATACAGTAGTATCAAAATTAGCTCAAAATATATTCTAACCCATGCTTTAATTATACTCTGGGGCTTTAAAACATCAACACATTGTTAAAGACCCGAAAGGATAAATGTTATTCAGAATAGGAGAGGAGGTTTCACTTAAGACACAGACCTGGAGATTATAATTCCTGAATAAAAGGTGATAGTCAGACCTAAAGAGTAAAAATCTTGAGAAATTGTCAGTTCTCTCAGCAACATTTGTCAGATTTCCCTAAACAGAAGCTACGACAGAATCACAGAGCATGAAATAGCAGAAAGGTGAATAAAAGGGAAAAAAATGTAGCTTGTGCATTCAACTCGAGCCTCACTCAATTGTTTTCATATGGATTCTATAAAGGCATATATAAATACATAAAATAAAAACTTATAAATACACATTATTTTTGACAATGCACATAAATAGAAATATATCAACGAAAAAGTTCTAGAGATGAATGGCAGTAGCCACTGAATAAAAAGGTGAATTTTTTTGGGGCGCCTGGGTGGCTCAGTTGGTTGGGCGGCTGCCTTCAGCTCGGGTCATGATCCTGGAGTCCCGGGATCGAGTCCCGCATCGGGCTCCCCGCTCAGCGGGGTGTCTGCTTCTCCCTCTGACCTCTTCCCTCTCGTGTTCTCTATCTCTCATTCTCTCTCTCTCAAATAAATAAATAAAATCTTTTTTTAAAAATGTGAATTTTTTTTCACATGTTTTCACACAAGCAGGGTGAGCTGCAGCCAGAGGGACAAGCAGGCTCCATGCTGAGCAGAGAGCCTGATATGGGGCTCGATCCCAGGACTCTGGGATCATGACCTGAGCCAAAGACAGATGCTTAACCGACTGAAACACCCAGGTGCCCCATCAGTGTGAATGTTCTCAATACCACTCAACTGTACACTTAAAATGGTTAATATGGCAAATTTTATGTTATGTATATTTTATCACAACAAAAACATTTAAAGTTTATAGGTTTAAAAAAATGTTGAGGTAAAGTACATAATGTTGCTTTCTCAATTAAGGGTCAGATCATTTGGATAAATGTAACATATCATCACCACATGATACACAAAATAGCAATAATTAGTTACCCACTCAGACTAGTTTTTGAAATTATTTAGGGAACAATTTAAACATTTTAAGAGAATTTTAAATATAAATTAAAACATGAGGTTGATAATTTGTAGTAATATTTGTTTTCCTAAATAATTCTATTATCAATCCTATAGAGATGTTTAGCATCCTGATTTCATGCACTGGATAAAGTATTATAATGCCTATACTTAACGTTTTATAGATTATGGATGTTTTTCTAATGCATAAAAGCATTAAGTAAAAAAATACATAATATGCTAATATGACAAACATTTTAATGTTTTATAAATAATAAGTATAATGAGTATAAATGTTATTTGATGTCATAGATTTGGGACACTTTGGATGGATAAGTTGCTTAAAAGTCTGACTCTTGATTTCAGCTCAGGTCATGATTTCAGGGTCCTGTGCTCCGTGGGGAGTCTGCTTGAGATTCTCTCTACCTCCACCCATTCCCCCTCTCTGGTGCATACTGTTTCTCTCTCAAATAAATAAATCTTTAAAAAATGTTTTATAGATTTATCACGTTTGAGTTTTTTAAAATATTTAATAATCATTTGAAGTATATGTATATATGAAAGTATGTGAACTTTAATTCACAGTAAATAATTTCTAGTTAAGCCAAATAATTGCCAAATCAGCCAATTTTAAAGAGAATGATTATTTCCAAGCTTATTCCATAGAATGCATCAATTTATATTCCTTATAAATAAGCTTCCTATATTGTCTTGGGTAGAGATGTTAGGAATGTTTGTCAAAAGGCAATATCACTAAGGAAATATGTTTTATTTTCTCATTCCAAATGAATAATAAATGGTTATATTTATCTCTTCATAAATATTGAGGCACCAGGAGTTCTGATGAGACTCTTCCTTTAAAAATTATTTTAAAGTGTATTCTACACTCCAGTGTGGAAAATTTTAGATAATATTAGTTTTTCATGCATTTTATTTAATAACAGCAAAAAGAATCATAAAAGGAAGCTATATGGCTGGAACAAAGGTAGACTATTTCTGAGAAATTGCAATTATCCTTGATTTTTGATTGACTCTTATGTACCACAAAGTGATAAATTTGACGAAAAGTCTTCTTAATGGTTTCTGTGCATGAAGAACTAGTTATCATTCTATTAATGAAGTGCCTCATCATCCACTCGTTTCCTGTCTAGTGGTCTGAGGCATTGTTAGTATCAAGACTTCTGTCTCCAGTGAAAATCAATGCTTCAAAAAATCTATTTCATTGTTTATGCCAGAATTGTTTCACATTTAGTTCTAAATAATAAGCATTACATAAAATATAAATACATAGTTATTAAAGGCATATTATGAATTTACACACTCTCCTGTAAGATAATACTTTCTAAAGGCATTAAAATTCATCTCAAGTTGATATTGAACAAGTAAAGCCAAGGGGACAGAAAATGTTTTGACTCATATAATTATTGTCTGTCTGGTATTAATC
Source organism: Callorhinus ursinus (assembly GCF_003265705.2). Taxonomy (NCBI): domain Eukaryota; kingdom Metazoa; phylum Chordata; class Mammalia; order Carnivora; family Otariidae; genus Callorhinus; species Callorhinus ursinus. The sequence continues at coordinate 75,932,011 of NW_027397065.1, read as the reverse complement.
TGACTATAATGATTATGTTCTTAATCTATTCTCTATCTTAAATTCATCTTTGTATGATTTTCTCTTACTGTTCAGTTAGATACTGACTACATTTATAGTTATTTCATCAATATTAATTCCTTCTTCTTTCTTCTGTCACACTTATTCTGAGTACATAAATTCACCTATTCTATAGAATTAATCACTACAAACAACTAAGTGTACTCTAATACCCAACCTCCCCTCCACCAATCTCTGCACACACTGCTTTTTCTTTTTTCCTTCCCCTCTGACTCTGAGGAGCGCTTCTCAGAGGCCGAAGAGATCTAACACACATATATTGCTCTTAATTCTGTTTCTAGTTAGATTATCCATTATGGGAAATGCGGAAAAGATGGGTAATCATAGAAGAAGAAATAATCCATAATGTTTTCATCTAATAAAAGGACTTATTATATTTTAGATAATTTCCCTTCAATATTTGTCTATATATTCAGACTGTTGTTCAAACTGTCTTCGTTCTTCTGGAATTTTGTACCATCATAAACGTCATTGAACATCTTCCCCAAATTCTTTCCTCAACAACTTTTCTCTTTTTTTTCTACAAATATATATGATTTCCCACAGTTAAGCAACAACCACAAAGTTCCTTAACACAGATACTGTCAAATTTCTTATCTTCATTGTCATACTTCTTGAAAATAACTCAGAGTATAGGTGTAACTTCTCCATCATACACAGTTTTCACATTTAACACTCTTTTAGTTTCTGACCCTCTTTCCAAACCAAAAGAGCTTTTATGTCCTAAACAAACCTTTCTAGATTCTCTTCTTAAGAGAGTGATGCTGTCCTTATTACAAACTACTCTTTTTTAGGTTTACAAAAGGAAGCAACTTCCTGCCTTATTCCCATAACTTTTTGCTGGTTTCTGTCCCTCTATGGGCTTAATGAGAAGAGTAGAAAATGAGAGAATAACAGGTTCATTTGCAGAAAGTTTTCACAGGTTCTCTGTTCTTATTTAGTTGACTTTCTGTTTCTAAGTGACATTAAAACTTGGCTAATCATTAATTAACCTGCATCTAATTGGTATGCCAGATTTTAGCAAATATTTATGGGGAAATGTTAATTTTGAAATGTTAAGCCTGTTTGAATACACAGTGTCTGAAATTAAGACTTTTCAAATTGATATCATTCCTTAAAATTTATTTACAAATTAAAAAAGTAACATTAGTACATTAACAATTTATTTCATTATTATAACCTAATGTAATAAATAGTATTGAATTCATTCAGAAATATAAGATAATGTGCCATATAAGAGTTTATAAAATAGCTGTCTTTGTGGAGTTCTGTTTTAACTGTGATATGGAATACCTATTTTGATGGTCAGCATGGCCGGATCTCCTTAAAAACTATCTAGTGTTCAAAAAACAGATTCTCTAGAGAAGAGGGACCTCCTTTTATTTGAAAGGGAACACAACATCTTCTATGTGCATAATATCCTGCCCTTTCTATACTTTTCAAAGATTCTTATATATTTGGCTCTGAAAACCGCCATTCAAATGTTTTGACTTAAAAATTAGACTAGTTTCAAAAGCATAGACCAGAAGAATTAGGGATCTTTGTGTTTCAAGTCTGTCAACCCTTTTTTCCCCTCTGCTAGACGCAAAAGTCTCTATTCATCCAAATCCAAATCAATTATCCATAACTTTGATAAATACAGCAATAGGCTCCGTGATCCTACGGCATGTTGATAAAGCCCCACACTCCATATAATCGAACCTAAACAAGAAAATTTGAAATGAGATGCTATTATATGCGGAAGAATCAAAAAGAAAAAAAATGCCCAGGCTTTTGAAAATTTACAGCAAATCACATAGGGAATCTCTAACTTGAGATTGGAACTTGACACATGTATGTGAAATGGCTTACATTTACACAGGGGTCAATCCAGAGGAAATGGTTCTGCAGCCACAAAGGAAGATCCTATCTTCCTTTGCTTCATGTACAGCACTCTGAATCTTTACTGCAGTTTTAGAATAGGTAACTTCCCATGCCAAGATTTAATTAAAGTTTAAATATTTGAAAGGGGTGGTGATAATGTTGTCTCTAATAAAAAATTTACCTGTCTTGGGATCAATAGAGAAATAAGGTTGTCCCTGAAGAATGCTATAAACGACTCTGGCACTGTTTCCATAGGTCGGGTCATCCGCGTCTGTGGCCTTGACCTGGAGCACATATGCACCTGGAAAATAAGACAGTATGACTCTAGCATCTTTGTTTTACAGAGCTCAAGGTCATGGTTTTTAATCTGCTGGACTCCATTTTTTTTTTTTTTTGGAATTTGGCATTACTCAGTGATTCTGAGAATATATGGTGCCTCTGAGAATGATGTAATTATGATAACCAAAATGTTGGGCAACAATATAGCTGTTAGTGCAAATGATACATATTCTAAAAATCTATTTTAAAAGCTATGTTCATTTCCAGTAGCTAGATGATTGAACTGAAAGTCATCATGATAGCTTTATTGATTTATACACCAAAGGAAACATGACACTGCTTACATTAGCTCATTTGCTTACTATAGATGCTCTAATTTCATGATTAGGTTATCAATAGAAAAACTAAAAGGTTTGAAGATTTACTCTAGAGGCTGTAAGTAATTTGCATTGCTTTTTAAAAATCAACAACTACATACTAGCAGTAGGAAGACTTTAATTAGGACAGAATATTTGAGAAATTGAGGAACCAAAACTAATTGCAATTACAGCTCCAGGAGCACCTCTAGGCCTCAAGACCGAATTAACCTAAGGATACAGTGACATAGGGAAACATTAAAGACAACCCAAATTCTCTGTATCTTTTCTCATGTTTTGAATAAGAGAAGTTAAAGGGAGATTTTTCTTGTATCCTTGTCTTATACTTTCATGGTCACAGTTCAGTCTTCCCTAAGAAATTTTTGACTATATCTTCATATCATGTTCAGCATTATTATACTGAGCTGAGAACAAAGTAAAACAAAAATTATCAAGTTCGATATAAATAAAATCAATATGTTGCTAATGGTTAGAAGGAAATCTCTACTGAGCACAAAGGGAGTGATGCGTACACCCAAAGTTATAAGATGGACAGAACGCTCCTATTCTTGGAGGCATTCAAAGTAACTGCTCAACTTTGGGAACAAAGGTTTCTCCTTTCCAATTAGTTATTCATTCAGGCTTTTCCTTTCAGGCAGTACAAAACTGGAAAAAACTAAATCTTAAAGGTTTACTTGCAAACTAAGAGAATGAAACATCTCTTCCTCTCTACCCTTTTGTCTGTTTGTTAGGATAGTAAAAAAAAAAAAAATTAAAAATGATAACTTTTAGTAGACATTCAATAGCAAATGGCATTGAGTAGGCATTCAATACCAAATGCTTTATTTTAAGAATGCTTTTGGTGAGTTCTAGCTATATCAAGAGATGAATGATAGGTTTTATTTCAACAGTCTTTCCCAGGAAAGGAAACTTCCAGAAGGAAAGTAGGCAAACATTTCTGAGATGTCAAGAATGATAATGCCCCTTATCATCCACCATCACCATCATGATCATTATCAATACTTACAACATCATTAATAATTATTTGACAAATAGGAATTAAGAACCTATATTAGATAGTCATCAAAACTATGTTATCCCTAATGTTGTAGGAATGAACGGTTGCAAGACTAACTTCCCCCCTTTCCTCCTTTCTGTCACACGGTGATTTTTCTGGTATGACCTGGATCATTATCATCACTGCATTGTACATGGGCTGTATAGGCAAAGTCGGCAAATATTAAATAATTCCCCAATCCTAGGTAGAAATGTTGTAGTTAAAAAGCTGTGGATTATTCTTCTTTAAAGATATATTTGGGGGCATCTGGGTGGCTCAGTCGTTGGGAGTCTGCCTTCGGCTCAGGTCATGATCCCAGGGTGCTGGGATCGAGTCCCGCATCGGGCTCCCTGCTCCACGGGGAGTCGGCTTCTCCCTCTCCCACTCCTCCTGCTTGTGTTCCCTCTCTCGCTGTATCTCTCTCTGTCAAATAAATAAATAAAATTAAAAAAAAAGGTATATCTGAAGAAAAATTATCTGCTAAGAAATGTTTTGTGACAAATTTAATAAATTATAACCTAACTCACACCATATGTTCAATAAAAAAGACAAAGATGTATAAAATAGGGAATATTTCTTAATACACTCTTTTAAATATTTGAGTTTAAATTTAAAAATGATTAACATAAAGCATTTAAAACTCCTTTTGGAGGAAACTATTTTTCTGTATATTAGTTAAGGTTCATATTAATATTAAAAACAAAAATGTAAAAGGAATGATACTATATGATTCATCTTTGTCTTTCTTATTGAGCATATGGTTATAGCAGCATTATCTATAATACCCAAATTATGAAAACAGCCCAAAATCCATCAACTGATGAATGGATAAAGAAAATGTGTGTGTGTGTGTGTGTGTGCGTGTGTGTCTCTCTCTCTCTCTCTCTCTCACACCCACACCCACACACACACACACACACACACACACACACAGGAGTATTACTCAGCCATAAAAATGAATGAAACCTTGCCATTTGCAATGACATGGATGGAACTAGCGAGCATTACACTAAGCAAAATAAGCCAGTCAAGACAAACACCATATGATTTCACATATATATGGAATTTTTTAAAAAGGATTTTACTTATTTATTTGAGAGAGAGAGAGTGAGTGAGTGAGAGAACACACAGGCAGGGCAGAGGGAGAGGGAGAAGCAGACTTCCCTGTTGAGCAGAGAGCCCGAAATGGGGCTCGATTCCAGGACCCTGGGATCAGGACCTGAGCCAAAGGCAGATGCTCAATAGACTGAGCCACCCAGGTGCCCCATATATGTGGAATTTAAGAAATAAATGAGCATAGGGGGGCACCTGGGTGGCTCAGTTGGTTAAGCAACTGCCTTCGGCTCAGGTCATGATCCTGGAGTCCTGGGATCGAGTCCCGCATCGGGCTCCCTGCTCAGCAGAGAGTCTGCGTCTCCCTCTGACCCTCTTCCCTCTCGTGCTCTCTCTCTCTCTCATTCTCTCTCTCTCTCAAATAAATAAATAAAATCTTAAAAAAAAAAAGAAATAAATGAGCATAGGGAAAAAAGAGAGAGGCAAACCAAGAAACAGATTCAACTATAGAGAACAAACTGGTGGTTACCAGAGGGTAGGTGGGTGGGGAGATGTGTTAAATAGCTGTTGGGGATTAAGGAGGGCGCTTGTGATGAGCACAGGGTGATGTATGGAAGTGTTGAATCACAGTATTGTACATCTGAAACTAATATTACACTGTATGTTAACTAACAGGAATTTAAATAAAAACTTAAAAAAAAAGAGTGCCCACTCAGTTACAGTAGAAATTATCTTCAGCTTAGTGAAAAGATTATTCACGAAGAACCATATGTTATCTGAGAGCTCTTAGAACTGCCTCTATAGGTGCTTACAAGGACACAGTTAAACATCATTATATCAGCTTGTTTTGCTGGATGCTCCACGACATCTTACAAACTGATGCAAAGGACGGAGATCCCCTTCATTGGGCAGACTCAGTTATTATCTGGAGCATGTAAGTCTCAAAATAATACCTTCTGCAGTGCTTGGATGGTACAGCAGTTCCTGACCCTGTTAAACACTAAATACCCAAGAGGTGGGAGCAGGAGGTTACACCTGGGAACACCTTTAATATGCAACAAAGAAAGAATATAGTCAATGATGGCCGCAAAACCTGGAGTAGTCTGCTGGTACGTAGCAGTCATCTTGGGATTTATTCTCTTATCACCCAAATTCAGAGTGACAATGTAACCACTCCAAATGTTGAAGTGCAGAGAGAATGAAACTCACAGAGAAATCATTCCTTTATACCCAGCTGGAGACAGAGAGTACAATATGCAATTGAGAATATTGAACCAATTAATTTTCCATGTAACACTGCTCTGATCGGTAGTAAATTAATTCATGTAATTTTTTAAAAATACAGCTATTATGAAAAAAGGTTATTTTATAGTAATAGTTAAATTCTAAATTTCAGGCAGTCACTCTCTATATAAGTTAATATTATATATATGTGCACATATGTACAAGAGCAAGGGACAGGAAAAGTTAACAGTCAGAGTTATAGAAATATCACCTAGAAGGAACAGTCTTCAGGAGAAGTCCATTTGATATAAACTGCAACTAAATAAGGGTTTCACTAAAATACCTAAATACTTGAGAGTTAATATGAGAACCAATTTGTATAGAATTTTTAGTGTGCATGTATGTATATGTCAAAATATATTTGAAAAACTAGTTGCATTTTGTAAATTCACAGTTGTAATATGATGATTTCAGGGTTTTTTTTTAAGATTTTATTTATTTATTTGACAGGGAGAGAGATAACGAGAGACGGAGCACAAGCAGGGGGAGTAGGAGAGGGAGAAGCAGGCTTCCCGCCGAGCAGGGAGCCTGATGCGGGGCTCGATCCCGGGACCCTGAGATCATGATGTGAGCCAAAGGCAGATGCTTAATGACTGAGCCACCCAGGCGCCCCTCAGTTTTTTTTCATATGAGAATGTCCTTTATGTCAACAAGATTGGGCTTATATAAAATGGTAGAGAGGTGGGAGTAGAACTGAGCCCTAAGTCACAATTTCTGCCCAAGTAGATATTAACTTGCTGATTGATTCATTTCTTCTTTCAATCAACAAATGTTCAGTGGTACATTCCATATACCAGGTACTATTCTCAACCATAAAAAGCAATGTGTTGCATAACTATTTATTCTGGTAAATCCACCTCCAGCATGATAGTTCTATATTCTATGTATTTTTTACATTTGGGGGTTAAAAATACTTGCTAGAAACACATTGAAAATATAAGTGGATTATGGGGCACCTGCCCCATAATTTTTTAATTTCCTAGATGTATAAAAATATTCTACTCATTCAATATGTTCTTTGCTTTTTATCATCCTTCAACTGTCTGAACTGGTCTGGACCCTCACTTTTCTAATTGCAAGGCTGAAAGGTACTTAGCTACTCTGTAGCTGAGGCTCTTTCATGCCTCTGTATTCTTGCCCACGTGCTCCTGCTACCTGGAGCGCTTTTCCTCCACCATCTGGAGAAATCCTATACATCCTTGAAGTCCCAGGTCCATGGTCACCTCCGTGAATGTTTTTCTCCTCCCAAGCAGACATAATTTGTACACTCCCCTGTATTCCCAACAGTCTTAATACATTTTCATTTTTTGAAACTCAGTTCATTATGTATTTTTTTCTCATGGGCTACAAAACCTCTTACATCATCAGCCATTCCATATTCATTCTTTTCACATCCAGTCTGCCAGGACATAAGTCCCAAATAAATATTTAGCAGTTGGATACATGCAGTACTCATATGTACGCCCAAAAGATACACATACTATACATACCGCACTTTAAATGGAGACCTGGCAGTTAGTTATGACCTTTAGAGTACTTTTTGACACTATGTTGTGAGTTTAACTTATCTTGAATTTCTAAAGTACATCACCGTTCTCACTTAAGAAAGCAGAACCAAAATGAGTGACATTACATTAAAAAAAAAATCCCATAAGCAAGATTTAGCCACAATATGAAATGCAAACTTAAGGGAAGTTAATACATGTTTCTTTGCTGAATAATTTTAACCCTTCTCAAGACTGAACCATAAATAGGAAACAAATCGTATCAAAAGAGACATATAACTTTCTTTCGGCTTTTGCCTTATGGATACATTGCATTATAACCAAGAAATAATGCAATTCCAGTTAGAAAGGTGTAGAATGACAAATACATTGACATTTCTTTCCAAAGAGGATTGGAAATAAATGTACATTTTATTACATAAAAAAGGCATCCAGCAGCAGAGAAATGTAAAGCAGAGAGGTTTTTTAGAATCAAGTTAGAGATCAGGTGTGTGTGTGTGTGTGTGTGTGTGTGTGTGTGTCCATGCACGTGTAAAGATCCTACAAAGGAATACTATCTACTAGTATCCTACAAATACTATTACACATTGAAACACGAGGTCTGCTAAAGCTAGACTTAATTATAAAGTAAAATTGAACGTGGATGCACAGCAGGTGAGTTTAGCCTTTAAAGTAACTAGGTCTCTAATCAATTTTGCATTGGAACTCACTGCACTACTCATGAACTCTTGGCTCTTAGCTTCCTTCTATGGATTCTCTTCCTATATTGGCCCTTTAAAGTTATAAATGGCTCCTCTATCCTTTTTATCTTCAACAAGGGCTGCATACGAAGCTTTTACAGGGATTACTGAGAATATTGATTCCTGGGCCTCCATCAGAAAGTCTAATTTAAATATTTTTGGGTGTGCCAGGTATCAGAAAGTTTTAAAATCTTTGTAGATGAGTCTGATAAGCCAAGTCCTACACAGTTTCGCCAATTAGGAAAGACTGCACTGCTTGCCATCACGGTTATTGTTTTTGCTTCTGGAGCTTTAAAGCCAATGTTTCAATCCTACGTTGACCTCTAGCCAACTGTGTGACTTCAAGCTAATTACTTAACCTCTCTGTTTTAGTTTCTTCATATGAAAAGAAGGTGAAAAAATAGTAACCATCTTCTAGCAGTATTAAATGAGTTAATATTGATAAGGAAATTATAATAAGTTTTCCACATAGTGGAAATTCCATATTAAATATTCCATATTTAAATGTATGACCCAGAGATGCAGACATACTTACTGTCTGTTCTCCTGCTCCATACGTGGGGTGACAAGACTCAAGTACGTAGCACTAGCCCAATCCCTGTCCTCAAGTCCTGCATCTTAATATACGAGGATTATACCTTATCTTCTAAATGTGAGACAAACATAATTTTGGAAACTGTGTTTAGAATACATTACAATACAAACAAGTAGACAATGACTCTGTTGTCCCCCTTTGTTAGAGACCCAAGAAAGAAAGAGTTTGTACACTTGTTAAATCTGCCTGAAGTAATCAGAACGTTTAAAAGATTAGAAAGATAGATGCCATGAAAATCCCCCACGGTGGATTGTATGCCCTCTTGAACTGTACTTCTATGGTAAGAGCAGGAAATTTGGCTTATACCGCTCTCAATTCTGACTCTGCTCAGCCTGGCCACAGACCAGGCCTTGGCACACCCAATGCTTTGACATCCACTTAGGATTTGGTATTCAGTCCAAGGACCCAAAAGCACTCGAAGGTTATAAAATTTTCGTTCCAGATATGTGCTAAATATTTTAGACTATAACATATTTACACCTTGTGATTCAAATGTACTTTGATGGATAAAGTGAATCCATTTTTATGAGCACTTTATCTCGCCATTGTGTGCCAAGAACTTTATACCACATACACCAGTAAAAATGCAAATGACTGCTCCCAGTGACACACTAAATTCCAGTTACCAGTGATGATACAGTGTTGCCTCCATGTGCCCAATGTAACTGGAAATTCCTTTCATCAATGCTGTCAGGAAATTCCATAGAAAACATGATGAAATATATGAGTTTGGAATTCATTCATTCAGTGGCTCTCAGGTATAATTCTCTAAGCTTTGTATTTTTTTCAGTGTGGTATTGTATTCCTAAGGATAAAAAAAAATTGCTTTTGATTAAATGCAGTTAGCCAAGATGTTAAGAAGCACTAATGTGATTAGTTACTTAACACACACTCTACGCTCTTAAAATATTTGTTTTTATTTGATCGGATGATTCTGCCATGTTAAGGGTAAAAAAAGATCTCTATCTATCTACCCATCTACAGATCTTCCTCAACCTACAGTGAAGTTAACATCCTGATAAACACATCATAGGTTGAGCTTTTCATAAGTTCAAAAGACATTCAATACCCCTGACCTACTGAACACCATAGTTTAGCCTAGCCTAACCTAAACACACTCAGAATACTTACATTAGCCTACAGTTGGGCAAAGTCATCTAATATAAAAGCTATTGAGAGATTTTCTGTATTTATCTATCCTTCCATCTACCCATCCATCATGTATCTATATGTCTATTGATCAATCTATTTATCTGAATCTAGCTTCCTGTCCATTGACTTAGTTAGCTTTAGTAAAAGAAAAAATACAGATTGTATATGGATGTGTGTAGGGGTGTGTGTGTGTGTGTGTGTGTGTGTGTGTGTGTGTGCGCCAACCAGAAGAATTGGATCCTAGAACTAGCTCTGTAATTAAATAGATATATGATTGTTTTGCAAGTTATTTCAATTCTGTAAGAATAATAATGTAATTTAAGTGGATAGTATGGTAATCCACTCCCCAAGCAAATCCCATCTAATCTTAAAACTGTCTGTATAGGTATTCATATACCACGATCTCCCTCAAACTTTCATGTATGTTAAAAGAAGCTTAACTCCCATGACGGCAGTTGGCTCAAGTTTAAACTGATAAATACAAGCATTTTTTTTTTTTCTGGTTAATGATGAATGTTTAAGAAGTGTAAAGGTAACCCATTTCCAGCCTATAATACCAGAGATGTTTGTTGAGAACTTCTGGGAAATGCTCTCTTTCTCTTCTTCCCTGGAAGCTGGTGTGCAAATGTCTGAAATTACTACAGCCATTTCAACACCCTGGGGGAAATGTGACTAGAGACAGTTATACACAAGAGGCCCTAAACTTGGGAACCCCAGGAAAGAAAATGAGGAGCCTTGATCAAACCTGGCTGAAGCTCAACCTCCAAGCATTTTGATGATTTGAGACCATAAACTCCTTTTTGTGTGAGACTTTTTACTTTGACTTGGATTGGGATTTTTTTTTTTTATTGCTTCCAAATTAACAAAATTTTGGCAAGTCACTTAAACGCTCTAAGCCAGTTATTTCAAATTAAAGAAGGAATATAAATACTTGGGATCACATGGAACTCATTTATGCCTTAACTCATGAGTTAATGCATGTAAATTGCTTAGCATAATAACTGACACATAAGGAGCCCACATCAAAGTGGTTGTTGTTAAAATTCTTCAACTTTATAATGAAGGGGTAATATTTTATTGTTTCCTTCTAATTCTAATAATTGGTTGTGCAAATTGAAACAAAATCCAATCTTAATGCTTTTCAAAATGCCTTTCCCATTACTGTAGATTAATCTTTTGGTTATAGGATTTTGAACCTATTACTGCTCTGTTCATATCCTTCAATGGTGTGCTATATGAATCACTACTTGCTATCTGAATTCCTTCAAGACTGTTCGAAGTCTGAAATCCATCTATGATTTCATTCTAAAATTTAACTACTCAGCTTCTCCAAACCGCCTCTTTGGGAAGGCTGTTTTACCTACTGTCCCACAAAAATCAGAGCTCTGCTAATTAATTTAGGGGTAACAAGTCTGAGCCTCTCATCTAAGAATTAAAATCATGTATGTGGAATATAAGGGATAGAGCAGAGGACCACAGCGGGAGGGAGGGGAAAACTGAATGGGAAGAAATCAGAGAGGGAGACAGACCATGAGAGACTCTGAACTCTGGGAACCAAACTGAGTGTTGCAGAGGGCAGTGGCGCGGGGGATAGGGTCAGCAGGTGATGGGTATTAAGGAGAGCATGTGTTGTGATGAGCACTGGGGTTTATATGCAACTATGAATCGTTGAACACTACATCCAAAACTAATGATGTACTATATGCTGGCTAACTGACCATAATAAAAAATAAATAAAAACATATATCTGAATTTCATAAAGATTTTGCAAAATATAAATTAAGCTATTATATGTATATCATCTCCTTCTGGTTTCTTCCACTACTGCCTACACCCAAGCCACTTCACGTAATCCAGTAAACTGCATTCCCTCAGCTTTCCAGTACTGCTTCTGATTTACTAGTCTTTCCCGCCAAGAGTGCAAGGTGCTCCTCATGTTCACCTGGAGGACTGTAAGAGGTTGTCTGGAGGCATGTAAGAGGTTGATACAAATCTCTCTCTCCAGGTTGCCACCAACTATGGCTGGTTTCCTCAACATTATTTATTCTTGGCTCTGCCCCTTCTTCTGTGATCACCATTTCTCAGTCTTCTCTACAGGCTCCCTTTCTTCTCCCTGGCCTTCAAAGGTTCATGCACGTCAGGTTTTCTCTCAGTCTGCATGCCTAACTCGACACTTTCATTCCTTATTAACCTCTGGGTGCCAACAACTAGATCATCATTTATATTGTGCAGTTTCTGACATAACAAAGTTGTAAGTTAACTGGACCAAGATACGCCTAATTTCTTGTTTGCATTCTAAATATTTTAATAACTTATGGCTTATACCCAGGGCAGTCTCTTTCCCTGACTAAGCATTGCTAAAATATGCTTGTCCCCTCCATTCTGCCACTCCTTTTCTTCAAAATTTTATTGTTTCCCACTTGAATTATAGTGTTACAATATTTAATAATCTCCCTGTTGCCTACCATAATAACCTACCATGCACCCTATATATTTAAGCCACATTTGTTTTTCAAATTGTAAATTTTATTTTGCCCTCAGCACGATCCCTCATGTTCTTTGGGAATCTGCTTCTACCTACATTTCCAGGTTCATCTCTTGCCACACTTCTCTGCTGCCTCAATAAAATGTTACTTCCCTACAACATAGTGCTACTTCATTTCCTGCTCTTTACAGGTTTATCATGGATGTCAGAAATGTCCTTTTTCACCCAGGCGAACTGCAGCCCAAATTAAGCTCTGGCCTCATAGCTCCTCTTTCAGAAACTCATTTCCATATGTCCACAGAGTGTCTAGTTTCATGGCTCTGCTCTTTCCACGAGGCAGCAAGCATCACATACAGAATAAAGACTCTTTACAGTTCTTTTTGGAACCCCAGGACCTACTGTAGAGCTTGGTACATAATAGATACTTAATATATGTCTCTTGAATGAGAAAATTAAAAAAAAATAAGTCGGGCTTAGAAAATATTTTTGACTAGCTGATGTTAGAAGTTCACAATGAAACCTTCTTAATATCCTTTCACCGAGGCAAAAGGTTCAAAGGTCCCCTCCTGTCAACAGTTATGACAGTGAGGCTGCTTTGCTGTCCATTACAGAAATCAAAAGAGCTGCTTCAAATCAAAAGTGCCTTGAGAACTCTAAAAACCAGTGCCAAAAGAATACAAGAAATCAATTACTTGTACTTCAGTCATCTTGATACATCAAATCCTGCTAAGTCTACCAAAGAGTGTATAATTCTACTGTTTGAAGGAAAGAATAAACTTTTGTAAAAGCAAGAACTATACTGAGGTCACATCTATGGAAAATTATTGTAATAAATAGCAGTTCACACTACCTGGAACTAAGTGAGCTTGATTATTGGTTATTTCACAAACTCAAAGACATTATGACCACATGACATGGCACTATTTGCAAAAATGCTCAAGAATCCACATGTACAGTGATAGTGTGTATAGCTATGAAGTAAGAATAATTATAGTCATTATTGTTTAAATAATCTTAGCTAATAGAGAAAGGAATGTTATTAGTGTGTAAATTACTGTGGTTTTATTTTAAGGTTTTGTTCCTTTTATGTTGCTGTGGTTAATTGCTACAATGATTTAACCTGAGGTTTGGTTTTAGTAATTGCTACAAAAAGAGAAGACTCAGAAACCTACTTGTTGTTTTTTTTTTTTTAAGATTTTATTTTTTTGTCAGAAGGAGAGCATAAGCAGGGGGGGCGGCAGGCAGAGCAGGCAGAGGGAGAAGCAGGCTCTCTGCCAAGCAAGGAGCCCGATGCGAGACTTGGTCCCAGGACCCTGGGATCATGACCTGAGCCCAAAGCAGACGCTTAACCGACTGAGCCACCCAGGCGTCCCAGAAACCTACTTGTTTTGCTAGATTCATTGTAACCCAATTTGTCAGAGTAGGATGTGCTGTAGCTAAACAAAACTCAAACTTTATTAGATTTCATATTCTTTCTTTTGTTTAATTTAAATTCAATTAATTAACATATAATGTATTATTAGTTTCAGAGGTAGAGGTCAGTGATTCATCAGTCTTATATAATACCCAGTGCTCATTACACCAAGTGTCCTCCTTAATGTCCATCACCAAGTTACCCCATCCCCCTGCCGCCCTCCCCTCCAGCAACCCTCAGTTTATTTCCTATGATTAAGAGTCTCTGTCTCCTTCTCTGATTTCAACTTATTTTATTTTTTCCTCTCTTCCCCTATGATCCTCTGTTTTGTTTCTTAAATTCCACATATGAGTGAGATCATAAAAAATTGTCTTTCTCTGATTGAATTATTTCACTTAGCATAATACCCTCTAGTTCCGTCCACATCGTTGCAAATGGCAGGATTTCCTTTTTTTGATGTCTGAGTAGTATTATGTTTTGTATATGTACCACATCTTCTTTATCCATTCATCTGTCAATGGACATCTGGGCTTCTTCCATAGTTTGGCTATTGTGGACATTGCTGTTATAAACGTGGGGTGCAGGTGCCCCTTTGGATCACTACATTTGTATCTTTGGAGTCGGATTTCATATGCTTTCTAACAGAAATTCTCCCAACTGACATACAAATGACAATGGTTAAGCCAAATAATCCTATCTCATTTTCTTTATTTATAAAATATGAGTTTTGGAATAGATAGATTCCACTATACAAACACATATTGTGATTTTGGACAGAGGAACTAAATTAAATTGATCCCTGATCAAGTTAAACTTTAATTAATTTATCAACGTTGTTCACTTCACATACGTTTTCTATGAAATTTTCATTTTATATGATTCTCTCTTGAGAATGAAACCTACGATTTAAATTTTAAGGAGTTATAGTTATCTTTCTCATGGTGATATATAGTTTCTTTTATAAAAAACTTTAACAATTGGACATGAATCTTAAAACTCATTGCCAAGAGAAAAATAGCATATACATCACCATTACTTTGTAGAATAGCAATCTGTTTATTAACCACTTTGAATTTTTCACAGTAACACACAAAAATAAAGACAGAAACTATTATACCACTAAACTATAATTTCAATGCATACTGTATGGAACACTGAACTTACCTACACAATATATGTCAATAACTTGGAGGCATTCCTGTTAATTAAAGCAATAAAACTATAGATGCTACTTGAAAATACAAGTTTGATGACAAAAATAGAATTAACTATGCCATTATTTCCAAATGCAACCTATCACTCTTGGTTTTCAATTCCATTATTTATCATGAAGCTTCTTCCATTACACTAAAATGATTCCTTTTCAATATTTTGGTGACTATATCATTATATGAGATTTTTCATATATAGTATTTTTTAAAGAGCTTTCAAGTTGTAAGCCAGCTGTAAAATAGAGTGCAGATTAAAAGATAAAAAGGGATTAAAAGTCTAAGAGAGAGTGAGTTAGAGCTAGATGGGGTTACCCATGAATTTATTTTATGATCCAGCTGAGGAGGCAGAAAAGAAACCAAATGAAAAGTGGGCAGACAGCAGGAGACGATGTTCCAGGAGAACAAGAGTGTTCAGAATAATGAAGTCACAAATTCGATTCATGTTTGATTTAAAAGGTAGATTGGAAACTTGGCAAAGGGCAATTTGGGGGCATAATTACAACTTATGGGTTAGTGGCATTAAAAAAGAAGCTATGAGAAGATAAATTTCAGGAAAGTGTTTGACGTCCTTGCGTGTAAAAATCCGGCAGCTGGTCAGAACCAGTCCTTAATGCACGCTGGAACTGAGATTCAGTTTAAGTTTTCCTCTTAGTCCTTCACTGAACCTGAGGCCACATTCAGCAGAAGGTTCCATGTCTTTAAGGGTTTGGATAGCAGTTTAGTCCCTTCCCTAACTCCCACCCATGAGTAGTTGTGACTCAAGTAAAGTCATACTTACTGCTGCTTCGGTTTCCTTTCATTACCTTGTCTATAGATCCTTATGGTTCCTTCCTTTGGAGTGAGGCTCAGAAGTATGGATTCTTTCCTGTATGTGACTTTAGGGCACTAACCAAAGTCTTTTGTGTTGATGAGCATCATTTTCCCACTAGGATATTTTACACATTTTCCTTTTTTTTTTTTTTTTTTAATTTTTTGAGGGTCCCAGTGAACTCCATCTCTTAGGATATTCTATCTCAGGAGCAAAGTTTCAGTGTCTCAAGGTTTCCATCTCTTAGTTCTGAAGGGTGAGATTTGGCACTAAGGTGCAGACTTAAGCCTTCCATAATTTCCAGAACACAGAAACTCAGAAACCCCAACCCACTTATCTAGTGACTGGCTCTAAAGATACACATCTAATACCAGGGGCCCTCTTCATTTACCCTCCAGGAAGAAGAAAAATTCCATAGATTTTCATTTATAGGGCATCAATTAAGTGACTGTGGTTGTGACAGCTAATAGTATACTATGTACTGAGAATATAAGAATAAAAAAGAAGTAAAAACAAACCAAAAGAAAACTGCCCTTAAGAACGAATATTCAAAGAATACATAAGTTTATTTTATGATTTCTTTTGTGGAAATCAGAAAATTATTCTCTTCTGCAGAGCCCTCTTCTTTCCTAAAAAAAAGGTTGCAATATGCCAATTAATATATACGGAATTACTGCAATGTGTTAAATTTTGCAAAGAACATTTTATACGCATTATTTCACTTAATGCTTGAAACCATCCTACCTTCTATAATTAGCTCCATTTTTACAAATGCTAAATTGCATGTAGTAAACTGTGGAGCTGTGAAACTTCGGGCAACTGACAACAAAGCCTTAGCCTGTAGCCACTACTTTGGACTACCTACAGGAAACACAGGAACTCTTCGCAGAGTAACTAAGCTCTTCCATTTTCTCTGGCAATACTTGGTGCAAAAATTTTATTTCTAATTTTTTAATATGGAAATGAGCTTTTAAAAATATATTGCCTGTTTTAATGTTTGTACCTTTGTAAGATATTTTGAATCAGGAATTGTGATGCTTCCAACTTTGTTCTTCTTTCTCAAGATTATCTGGCTCTTCTGAGTATTTTGTGGTTCCATATGAATTTTAGGATTTTTTTCCAGTTCTATAAAAAATGCCATTGGGATTTTGATAGGGCTGTTATTGACTCTCAGATCACATTGGGTAGTATGGATATCTTTTTTTTATAAAGATTTTATTTATGTATTTGAGAGAGAGAGAATGAGAGATAGAGAGCACGAGAGGGAAGAGGGTCAGAGGGAGAAGCAGAATCCCTGCTGAGCAGGGAGCCCGACCTGGGACTCGATCCCGGGACTCCAGGATCATGACCTGAGCCGAAGGCAGTCGCTTAACTAACTGAGCCACCCAGGCACCCGGTCGTATGGATATCTTAACAATATTAAGTCTTCCAGTCTAGGAACACAAGATGTCTTTCCATTTTTGGTGTGTCTTCTTCAATTTCTTTCATCAATGTTTTACAGCTTCCAATGTATAAGTCTTTCATCTCTTTTGCTAAGTTTATTACTAAATACTTTATTCTTTTTGATGTTATTGCACATGTAGTTGTTTTCTTTCTTTTTTTTTTGGATATTCTGTTGTTACAGACAGAAATGAAACTGATTTTTGGACATTGATTTTGTATCATGTAATTTTACTGATTTATTAATTCTACCAGTTTTTGTGGCATCTTATTTAGAGCTTAAACAATGAATATTAATACCATACAATCAATGTTAATACCACTAAAATAACATTTAGGTTTGCATAATTCGTGGTATGATGTAACTGCTGAAGCCAAGAATTTTTTTATGTCTGTATATTGCTCAAAAATATAGAGTTCATTAGGAATCTAGCTAGCTAACTAGCTAGCTACCCATCTTTTATTCAACAACATTCTTAGCACCTTTAAGCTCTGTTTCCTTGTCAGCAAAATAGTAATAGCAGTACAAATCTCCAGATGATGTTCTCGTCAGTTCAAAATGAAAATCCAAGGAATAGAGAGGCTAAAATACTTTTCAGGGTTCATATATCAAATAACAACACTGGGGCAAGTTTGCAGATCTGATTGGCCTTGAAGCCCATATTCAAATCATAGATATGACCTACCTTTCCTAAGTACCATGTAGCCTAACAGCCCCACCTATATGTAACAGTATCATAGAACCTTCTAACACCTATATGTAGAAGGATTTTAAGCCCTCTCCCCTATCAAATGCCTCCTACCCCTAACCATGGAAGCTGCCTTCTCTATAGCCCTGACTCCTTTAAGTAAAGCAATGGCAACTACAAATATTAACAGCTTACACAAAGGGCATGACTTTAGAGCAATGTTTTATTTTTTTTAATTTTTTTAAAGATTTTATTTATTTATTTGAGAGAGAGAAAGTGAGAGAGAGAGAGAGAGAGAGCACGAGTAGGGATGGAGCAGAGGGAGGAGCGGTGGGAGAAGCAGAGGGAGAAGCAGAGAGAGAAGCAGACTCCCCGCTGAGCAGGGAGCCCAATACGGGCTATGGACTCCTTCCCAGGATTCTGAGATCATGACCTGATCCAAAGGCAGACGCTTAACCAACTCAGCCACCCAGGCGCCCCTAGACCAATGTTTTAAAGTTATTTGAACAGTTAAGCTATGCATTTTATATTACAGTTTAGAATGCACTTAAACGGATTTAGTAAAATATAAATTCTCTCTAGGCAGATATTTTATCTCTTTTGTTCACAGCTGTGTGTATTTTTTGTGCTTAAAATAGTGTCTAGCAACATGGTGATCAATGAATATTTGCTGAAAATTATATATATATATATATATATATACACATATATATATACATAAAGTTATAAAATAAAACAGTCAATTACAAGATGCCATTCCAAATCCTCTAAAACCAATTATTTGGAAGTGATTGCTTAGCTATATCTTTAACAAGTACTATATGATGATTCTCATACTGAAGACATTTTGAGAAAAATCAGAAAACTTCCACTCCTCAGTGAGGTAGGATGTTGCCAGGCTCTTTCCAGAAGCACGTAATGTTGTTAAGGACTAACTCTCTAGCCCTCTTTATCGTCTTTTCTCAGGGGACACAGAGATGCTTTTCTAACACCTAGATTCCCACACAGCCTCTCTCTCTTTTTTTTTTTTAAGATTTTATTTGTTTATTTGAGAGAGAGAGCAAGAGTCAGGGGAAGGGATAGAGAGGGAGGGATTCGTGACCCCCCGCCGAGCAGGGAGCCCGATGCGGGGCTTGACCCCAGGACCCTGGGACCAGGACCTGAGCCAAAGGCAGAGGCTTAACCAACTGAGCCACCCAGGAGACTCTCACACAACCTTTTTTTGAATATTCCATTATTTCTTCTAGTCCCATAACAGGAGGATCAAAATTTCTCATAACCAATCGAGTTCTCTTCTCATTCCCTACCTCTCACCAAAACAGCCTCTTTTATCCAAGTGACTAATCTCCATGGTTCACACATATGTGCTATGTGTGGACATGGATACTTATGTATATATGGATGTGTGAATGTTGGGGTGGGGTGATTGTGGAGGGAATGAAAAGAAAAAGTGATACCGTCCCTTCCAGTTTATTAATTCCTAAATTTGGCAGATCATTACTATCACTCAAGTGTCTTATTTATTTATGTTTTATTTTTTTTTAATTTTTTTAAAGATTTTATTTATTTACTCATGAGAGACGGAGAGAGAGAGAGAGAGAGAAGCAGAGGGAGAAGCAGGCTCCCAAGGAGCAGGGAGCCCGATGCGGGACTCGATCCCAGGACCCTGGGATCATGACCTGAGCTGAAGGCAGACACTTAACCATCTGAGTCACCCAGGCGCCCTTTATTTATGTTTTAAATGCAGATTTTCCTACTCAATCACTGGAAATTCTCAGAATCCATTTTTTTTTTAATATCTCCCTACTACATTTTTAAGAAGATTTATTTATTTATTTATTTTAGAGAGAGAGAAGTGAGGGCACAGGTGGGAGAGGTAGAAGGAGAGGGAGAGAGAGACTCAAGCAGACTCCATGCTGAGTGCAGAACCTGACATGGGGCTCAGTCTCACAACCCTGAGACCACAGCCTGAGCCGAAACCAAGAGTTGGACGCTTAACCAACTGTGCCACCCAGGTGCCCCTATTATATTTTTGAAGATTTAGCAACTTGGTGTGCTAACCAAGGCAAAAACAAAATGTGTGCCCCAATTCATGTATGTTATATTCTCTGACTTTAAGAAGTTTGCAATCAAACTGTAGGAGTCATGGGACAATTAGAACAATAGATCAGCCAAAACATGTTTAACAAAATCAAAGGAAAAATGGCTTGATGAGACTGATCTTCATCCTCACAGTAGTTGGTAAAGGCTTGTGGTCCATCAGCAACTGAATTTTGAACTTGAAGAATGGGTTTTGAAGGGAAAAATGTTAGAAGAAAACTGTCCAATGAAAAAAGTGTTAGACGAGAATACCGGAAAGTAGAAACGCACTTTATTCCCTTAAATCCACAAGGGGATTGCTTGGGAATAGAGTGAGTTGTATTGTTGCATAGGTGAAGAGGAAGTTAAGATAAAAGCGAATGGGGTCAAATGTGTACTATTATCTCCCTCAAGGTCCTCAATCTACACATTTAACAAAACTTCTTGACAACAGACAAAATAGCTCTCAATATTTGGAGAAAACAATGTTAAAAAGATTTTTTTTTATCACAATGCAAAATCTTTAGCTATCAACAATGAAATTGTAGAGTACTCCTTAGAATAGTATTAGGAAGAAATCAATTCTTCTTATCTCTAATTTTTTAATGTCCAGTTCTTCACTAGTTCTACTTCACCAGCATTTAAGATGGCAGGCAGGTAGATGAATATAAAGATGGCAGGTAGTCCGTGTGCTAAGATATTAATAAGTGACCGACAAAACAAATGCTATCTCTACATGAGCATCAGTAGTTAACATGGGATACTTCTGCTGGTTAAAAACATAGTCTCCACATAGTTAAAACCTGACTTCCTGTGATTTTCATCAAATTGTCCCCATTTTGCTCTCTGGAGACACTGAGGATTTATAGCTTACATGATGACCTTCAGATATTGGAAACAGCACTCGTATTCCTCATCATTTCTTTTTCCAACTGAACATATCTGCCTTCTTCAACTATTCCTTGTATAACATGGTTTCTCACCATGTACTTCTTATTCTGCCTCCCCTGGTCCCCATGAGGCTGTTAAATGTAATTGCTGGCACCCAGAAATAAATTCTTGAGTTGTAGAAAAATTGGTATCAGTTTGAGTGAGACTGTCCTTTATATTAATTTAATTAGAACCTGTATGAACTCCTGTAAGTAATTAACTGTATATTGTGGGGCCATGAGAGCTAGGAATAAAACTACTTTTGAGCAGAGCTGGGAGTAGATGGCATAAGTGGGGACTGCCACAAATCCTGTTTTGCTCCTTCTCCCAGGTTTTCATTCAGCATTTTTGTATTACCACTACTCAACGAGCCAATTAATTGAACACATAGTCTACACAAAAAGTATGAGCGCATAAGGTAAAAAACAGATACAAAGAGGAGAGTGCAAAAAGAGGACCAGATTAGCCACGCCTGGGGCAGTATCTTACAAGCAAATATTTAGTTACAGTATCCGCAAAGTTTAGGTTCTCAATTGATGTCAACCTAGCTGTATAGCAGATCTGAGATAGGACGAGAGGACCTATGTTTTCCATTTTTTTCTTTCATAATTTTGTTTCATATAAAATCAGATTATTAAATGTTTATTTCTTCAAGTAATAGAGACTTAGTTTTTCAAGCTCTAAGAAGATGATTACTAATTAAGTGAGAAAATCTCATGTGTCAGCTCACAGATAATATTATTCACTATTATAATTTTTCCTGTCTAGAAAATAGTTTATAATGCTTTATCTAAATATAGAAGTCACTTGTCTTCATAGAAATTAAAGTCACTCATGACCCCAAATCTAGAAGCCATGTCTGATAACACTTTTAAGTTTTATTGTCATTTCTACTCAGATTTAAGTAAATTGAGAGATTATTCATAGTATATTGTAACCTGCTTTTTAAAATTCAATAATATATAGAGATAATCAGTTTTTAAATATTATTATATGACATACTTTTAATAAATACACAATATTTAATCACATGAACTCTCACACTATTTTTGTAAAGCTAATCCTTCATTAATGGTCATCTAGTTAATTCATGTTTTCAAAATTATAAATAAAAGCACATATATATCCTTGCAAATACAAATGGATACATATTAGAAAATTAGCTTATTTCTAAATATATTAAATATTTAAACTAGAAAAGAGTATCCGATTATATATTTCTGATAGGAAAATCAATATATTGAAGATGCTACTCATATTTTTAATGAGGAAAATATAAGATCAACGTGCCTCATTGTACATCACATTTTTCTATTTTATCTCTTAACCAGTTTTTCAATAACAAAAAGAGAAAAATGAAACCGGTATTTTCTAAAAAATAAAACTGGATCATTACAAATACAGTCTTAATTTCTGAACCTCCAAGTGTGTAAGGGATATTTTTCTTTTAAATATGAACACAAGTTAGCAAAACAGAGTGGAGCGCAGAGAGGTTTGGTTTCTGGCTCCCTGCAGAGGAACATTGCAATTCTGATCAGGAGACCCGCTAGCTATTGAACACATTCCCCTCCCTGTCACCGCTGGTTTTAGCAAAGCTGTAGTTGTTTGCACCTGTAAAGAGACAGGCCAGCATTGCCTTTGTGAGGCTTATCTTTTAAAAGAAAAATATCACCAGTGTATGCTTTGAAGCTAAACTCCTGAAGCTGCTTTTACCAAAAGTAATGTACAACAAAATATTTTAACTAAAGAAGTCTCTTCCTAGTCCCTGTATTCACATGTGTGTGGCCTTGATAACACACGTCACCAGCATCTTAAATGGGGGAACAAAATCAGGAAGACATATTCTCCTGCTCGTTTGCATTCTAGACACCACAAAAAAAAAAAAATGTGGGTTTTTTTTTTTTCTGTTTTCTCTTTCCCACTGCTGTAGGAAGTAACCATATCTATAAAAGCACCTACTACAGTTTCTTTATATAGATGATGATAGCCTAAAACCCTTTTTGTGCTAGCATCAGAGGCCAGAGTTGCTTTTCTTGGCATATCAATTACCCAACTCGGGCAAGGTTTGACTTTTATTGCCTACAAAATGAGGCAAAATATCAGGTGTAGTCTAAGGCACTTCCTCTTACAGTACAAACTATATTTGGCCAACAAAATATGAATCTCAAAGCTTCATCTGTCTTAGGAAATATGGAAAGCAAGATTAAATGACTGGCAATTAAATGAATCATTCCAGAAACACCTTAGTTTTCGCTTTGCCTAATTATAATAAACACTGACACTTGTGTGTGTATGTGTGTTCTTTCTGTGTATTTCTTTCTCTTTCAAGATCTAAACAACTACTGTACTTTAATAATTAAGATTTACTTCCCTCTTTCATAGCCCCATCCAGGGCACCTCACCCAGCACAGCATGCACCATTAATGGTTGCTTAAATGATTGAATAACTGTGGTGTCTGGGTGGCTTGGTCGGTTAAGTATCTGCCTTCAGCACAGGTCATGATCCCAGGGTCCTGGGATAGATGAGCTGTAGTCTTTCAGAGAATTATTTGGTTAAGAAGAGATTTCAGTTGGTATATTTCTCTTGTGCTTCGACTATTCTAACTTACACTGGTCTTCGAATTCAATGGAGAAGGACTAAAAATGAATTGCATGCTTTACATTTATCTCCATTTGCATGTTAATAAACATGGATATATTCCACATCCATTAAAGCACAATTTTTTTAAGGATTTTCTTTATTTGATAGAAAGAGAATGAAAGAGACAAAGAGAGAGAGAAAATGAGCAGGGGGGAGGGGCAGTGGGAGAGGGACAAGCAGACTCTCCACTGAGCCGGGAGCCCAACGTGGGCTCCATCCCAGGACCCAAGGATAATGACCTGAGCTGAAGGCAGACACTTAACCGAGTGAGACACTCAGACACCCCTAAAGCACAATTTTTTAGAGATAAAGTGACTTGGGATATGTAGATTTTTGCAACAGAGAAATACACAAAATATAAAAATGTTTGTGATCCCTTATATATTTAAAAAGTAGAATAGCTCGATAAAGCTCCTTTTATAAGACTGCACCAAAAATAAAAGGACATTGTCAAGTATAGCTTATGCAGTAAATGTAAATAGCACTATTTAGGAAAAAAAAAGAAAAATAGAAAATTTAAAGTAAAAAAAATTACATTTAATATGCAATAGATGCAAGTTGAGAGAAAAATCTGACTTTTCACAATTGATATGTCTCCTGTCACTCTTATCCAAATTATATAAACTATCATTATGCATTCATAGAATGTAGACTAGAATTCCAGTAAGTGGTGATATTAAGTCCAAAAGTTGTAACATGTCCATATATCCCAACAGAATGACACACTGGCCATATCCTGAGTTGTTTAGGTGTATCATAATTGCAATGTACAGCTCTATATTAAACATAAGATATCATTCATTTTAAGGTAGCATAACAGTTGAAATAAAATGGAATTAGGAGGAGATTAAGAATTCCAGAAAATACATCGTTAGGTATTTGCTAATGTATTCCAATCTCCTTAGGTATTTAATAATACATTCTAATCCCCTTTATACACCTAAAACAAAGTCAACTTACAAATGTGGAATTTTTTGCCCCACGTTTTTTGGGAAAATTCAACAGGAAATATTAACAGTTGCATCCTTGATAGACTCAGCTTTGAGTCTATGTTTAACTAGAAGTTGCTTAAGATAAAATCTATTTTTTATCCTCTGTTTTTTGAAATGAGGAAAAGAGGTAGAGAATGTTAAATGAAGTACCCCTCACAGTATTATCTATCATTATCACAGTTGGGAGAAGAAATTAAATCCTTCATTATCAACACAATGTTCTTTGATCTGCCTAACATTAAAGAAAATCTTCACTCCATCAATATTTCTTACATAGACAAACTATGAGGGCAGGTGAATGATGGGGCCAATGAGATAAACACAGGCACAATTAATGGCTGTTTGCCTCCCTTTCTATGGCCCTTTTCATAATAAATAACACTGCAGGACCACTCCAGAGACTAAACAACATCAGAAGTCAATCTTTGGATTACGTCATCTGTATTTGGATGTGGCCAAAGTAGCTGAATCTATCTCTATTTGGGACAGTGGAAGTTTTCTTCAAGCAAATCAATACTCCATCGTTACAGTTTCTATTTTTATTTAATTCTCCTTGCTAAATGTACCTTGTTAATTATTTGGAAACAAGTTGAGAGTGTGGCTGGATCACATCAAAACTATAAAGGAAGGGAGAAAGGCAGGAAGCAGGGAGGCAGGGAGAGGCAAGACAGAAGAGAAAACTAGGAAAATCTCCAAATTTAGGCTTAATTGATGGCTACTAATTTGAGTTCTTTTGGACTTGTTCCAACTCTGTGCAGAGAAATTTAGCTGCCTGTGATCATTATGACAAGCTGATATAGGACATTCAGTTTTAAATCCATTATAATTTCTTTGACTTCAGGTTAATAAAATCATATTTGAATTCTTACCATTTTCAGCAAAATGTAAGAATGGTTATTCCATTGAACTCAAAATGCATAATATTTTGAAATGACTCCTGTGATAATGTTAATAGTTTTACTTGTTTTGTTTAATGATATAAAACCAATGATTGAAAGCTTCTGGGTTTAGTCAGATAGATATTTGGCAAGGCTCAGAGTGATGTGGTTATCAATCATGGTGATGAGCTGTCTTGTTGATTTAACATGATTTTTCCTCGAATGCAACAACAACCCCCCCCCGTTAGATAATCCTATAGCTGTGGAATGGATGGTGATTGTAGGATGGCAGTGGGAATAAGTGGCATATTTCATTGTTGTCACTTTCCTCAGGTTCCCCAATCATATGCAGCCAGTTACTTCAGTCCAGAGATTAATTTGGATTGGGAAAGAAATAAGTCTTCCTCTTCTAGCCTAATTTTATTCACCAGAATATTAAAAGCCACAAATTCTTCCTATGGCAGAAGCTCATGCCATATATTAAAAATGTTTATTTTGATTTAAATATATGGACATAAATATATATGTTTATAAAAGTGTTTGTACCAAAGTAAATTTATCTACAGTGAGCAAACTTTTGGAAACTCTAGCGGAAAATGGTTCTCAATGATCTGACCTACAGTCCTTCTCATCCTCAAAGAACTATTTGCTTCCTGAAAAGGCTTTAGAAAAAAGCAAATGTCTGTTTTCTTCCTTAGTAGACCTGTCTGATTCAATAAATTTGCTTAAGTAACAACTTTATTAATGGACTAATTATACCGAAGAGCTTAATAATATGGTATAAAGTAATGGTGAGAAAGAATAAACAAGCAGCAATTCCTCACATAGAATTGCTCTTGCTCTGGATAAAGGATTGAGTAGATCAAGTTGGCCTTTGGTACCTACATCCCCACTCCATACCCGTTACCAGCTACTTACCAACATTTTCCTACCTCTTGTTCTTGTTCCTATCTTTTGAACATCAGTATCTGCTAGGAGATATCCCATTGGCACTACACTGTAATGACTTAGAACAGTTTTGATCATTACCTTTCAAGTTAAGTGTGAAATTTCAAGCATGGGTGGATCATTTTAATGGGTGTTTGCAGGAAGTCTTTAGTTTAAGCTATCGTTGAGGGCAGAAGACAGGATTCAGGAGTTGCACTAATAGAATCTGAAAGAAAAAAGTGGCCACGGTAAAAGGAAAATTCAAGAGAGTGGGAGTAGAGAACAAAATTGGGTCCAGAAATGCACAACAAATTAAGAAATGGGCACATCAGAGAAGAAGGGGCAAATGCAGATATGTATCCGCTTGTGAGCCCAGACACACCCAGAGAATCTGTGCTGTTTCTCTCTTGCTACCTAGTGCGACTTATATTTACCAGCTGCATCGAATGCCATCTGGGTCTAACAATGTCATTGAATTTTTGGTGCAACACAGTAACATCACGTTTTTTTTGAACTACTCAACTTTTCAAAAATAGGAATTCCAAATGTTTTTTGTAATTTTGATAGATGTTCACCACAAAATGTCTGTGTGTAGTCTCTCTGGTGCTAAGAGTATTTTCAGTGAGGGGCGCCTGGGTGGCTCAGTTGGTTAAAAGTCTGCCTTCGGCTCAGGTCATGATCCCAGTGTCCTGGGATCGAGCCCCTCAGCAGGCTCTCTGCTCAATGGGGAGCCTGCTTCTCCTTCTCCCGCTGCTGCTCCCCCTGCTTGTGTTCTCTCTATCAAATAAATAAATAAAATCTTTACAAAAGTTACTTAAAAAAAGAGTATTTTCAGTTAGTGCTGTGTATTTGCATATCCACTGTTGTATAAAAAAAAACAAACAGACAGGGCGCCTGGGTGGCTCAGTTGGTTAAGTGACTGACTTCGGCTCAGGTCATGACCTTGGAGTCCGGGGATGGAGTCCTGCATCGGGCTCCCTGCTCAGCGGGGAGTCTGCTTCTCCCTCTGACCCTCCCCCCCATGTGCTCTCTCTCTCTCTCTCTCATTCTCTCTCTCAAATAAATAAATAAAATCTTTTAAAAAAACAAATAGACAAATGTAACATTTCGAAATAATTATAGCACACTTTCCCACCACTGGTTTTGAAGGCAAGTAGATTTATAAAGCAATCAATTCATAAGAGAAACAGAGGAACTGAAATGTCTTCTTAAGCATATAGTTAGCCGCAAATAAGATTTTTTTCTGTTTGTCATTATCTATAATTCAGGAATAAGGGTCTTACACCATAGAGGATAGATTCAAGAGTTCCATAATTTAATTAATTATTCAGTCAAGAAATCATTTATTTAATGCTTGGGGCTGGTGCTTTGTTAGGTACTGGTACATGCAGATGAGTGAAAGAAATAGATATTAAACAAAATATAATAGGTAATTAATAAGTGTAAAATATACCTAAAATACATAAGCAAACACACACACATATACACACCTAATAAAATGCAGTAGGTATTTAATAGGTGGAGATATACATTTAAGACACACACATATGCACACACACACACACACACAAAAATAAACATGCAATTTGAAATGTGACCTGATTTTCTTACACACTGGTAAATTTGTTTATAATTTTTATCCAAATCATATAAAGAGCATTACTTCATTTTTCAATTTAAAATTCATTCAAGACCTCCAAAAGGTTTTCCTGACCAACCTCTGAAACTGAGAAAGAGCTGATTGCTTTTTTATCTTTATTTCTTCAGAGCATATAAAGAAATCCTATATTATCTGTGTAACTCTCTCTTTCTGAATGACCTGTGTTTCTTCCTCATCCCTCCAGTAGCTCCCATATATAAGAATGACTGCATAGAGCATAGATGGTTAACAATGTTTGCTCAAGTGAGTTAAAATGTGCAGGAAAATGGATCTATATAGTAAATAAATTGAAAAGTGACTGTTTTCAACAATTGGCACTTATTAATCTGCTATCTCTTACTAATTGGCTGACTTTTAAGTTATCCGGCTTTCTTTGTTGTAAAAGAGGAGGGGCAGAGTGTAGCGTAGGGAGAGCGCAGTGCCAAAGACAGGAGATGATTAAGTTTGCATGAAGCTCTTGTGGAGTTGCTGAAAGAAATGGAACGGACCTCCACCATCCACCGTCCTCATTCTGCTCTTCACACATTCCTTTTTGGGGCATACTATTGGGGTTAGTTAACAAATCTGACTAAACCAAAAAATATAGCAAGGATGGGAAGAAAAAAAATATAGAAATGAGCAGGTTTGTCCCAGCGCTGAGTCAAGAGCAGAAACCGTGGTTCAGTATCTAGGTATTTTATTAATGCATGGAGCCTTCTTGATGAAGCATATCACAGAGGGCTCATTCTTCCATTAAAAAAAAAAAACCCACTTTTCCAGAAACATGCCTCAGTCTTTTAGAGCAGCGGGGATTTTCTCCCAAGCTCCATACTGACAATGTGGGAAACTGCATCACTTTGTTAGCACACTGCTGCTCCTTTTTTTTTTCCTTCCCCAGGGGCCCACTGAGCTGCTGACAACACACCACCTCTTGCCATTAGAAATGTCTAGGAGCCCAGAGGGTCTCTGCTCCCATCCGTAGCCTCTGAGGAAAGGGAGCCCAATCCTACCACCCTAGGGAGGCTCAAGCCCTGCCAGAGGAGGTTTACATCATTGAATGTAAAGGTAGATAGTGGGCAGGCTCCCTTCAAGTAATTGTGTGTGATGGTAAAAACAGTAAGA
This sequence comes from Callorhinus ursinus, assembly GCF_003265705.2. Taxonomy (NCBI): domain Eukaryota; kingdom Metazoa; phylum Chordata; class Mammalia; order Carnivora; family Otariidae; genus Callorhinus; species Callorhinus ursinus. The sequence goes on along the minus strand of NW_027397065.1, from coordinate 75,902,812 downwards.
CCACCCACGCTTCAGAGCAAACAGAGTGTGGGAACGTACTCTAGTTAGCATTGCACAGGTCCTCCAACTTCACTTCCATTCAGCAGTTGGTGGCTCTTGGCTATAATCTGCGTACCAGGAAAAGAATGGACCAGGCTAAAAAAAACTCCCTCCCTTGCGAGCTAGCAGATAGCTTGAGGGAAGGTGAATTGGCTTTCAGGCCTCTATATAGTGTTGGATTTGAGTTCTGACCTCTGGCACACTCTCTGCCCTGCTAACTGGAATGATAGACAGCCAAACATATAACTTACTTTGTTAAAAAAATGAGTCACCAACGGACCAAATGAAAAATATGTATACGTATGCATGTGTTCTTGAAGAATTATAATACATTCATCCTTCTGACAAACAACCCATGTATTTTAATACCAGCTCTTTTTCAAACATAGATTATTACCTTCACAGCTTGGGTAATCAAGAAATGGCAGAAAAGAATTTTTCCCAGCTCCAATACCTAGGAGATGGCACATGTTTTTCAGTATATTTAGATTATTTCAGAAGCTGTCGCATGAACACGAAGCAATACGGGTTATGACAATTCTCAGCAGATTATCAGAATTCCACATCTTTCCTCACCATTCACCTAGAAACACCAGGTTGTCATAACAACCTTTAAAGACTAAACTCGGTAGAGACACCGAGTGCAATTCAAGGTAATCCACAATACAACTGACGTGTAAATAAACATAATGTGGCTGTCATTTTGAAATCAAGAAAATATCAACTAAGATTGATAAATGACTGAAAATGTGTGAGACAAAGTAACTATTGAACGCTTGACAGATCGCTCAAGTTATTGAGACTCCCTGCTATCCAGACACTGTAGGAAAGTAAGACCATTAATCCATGAGATAGTAAACATGTGGTAGCTTACCACTTTCAAGGTTTATTTGTTCATTTGTTTTGGTCAATATAATTCTTCTGAAAATGGCAATAAAAAGTTGCAATTTAGAATATTGCTAGAGAAAAAGTAGAAAGAAAATTAAATAGAACTTTCACTTTCCTGTTCTCTGTTCATAGAATAATTGGAAAATGCAATGTGATGCAAAATGCTTGTGACTAAATCTGAAAAAAAATTTGTTTGAGAAAAATCAGCATAAAATTTGTGTTATTTCAATAGGAATTGCCAGAAAACATGATCAACTAAAATGTTCCCCAATAAGGAACTAGAAAAAAATTTTTTTAATAAATAAAACCACACAGTCAGGCATTGTGATTTTCAGTGACCCTGTCAACTAATGGTCACAGATTTTCTTTATAAATCTAGTAGAGAGAAATTTTCAGTGTCAATCCAGGACCTGAAATTCATTGGTCAAAAATATTGGCTAAATATAACTCTGGACAGCTAGAAAGCTTCTGGTGTTCTCAGAGCTTATGTTATTGATCTCTTTTATATTCTGTAAACAAAAAAAAAATCTCCCAAGTGATACCTTGATGTTACTGAAGAGAAATGAAGCACAGAATTTCTATTATGTTGAATGAAAATTTACTGACAAAGGCTATCTTAAGTTTCTAGGGACAGAAGCATGAGCCTATCGTATAAGCCTCAAAGTTTCTGAGTTATCTAAAAATTAAACTGACAGATAAGACTATGGAATCACATGGGAAATTTTTATTACATTTAAGCCAACTCTGAAACAATCATGGAAACATAAATAAATTAGTTACATGTACATATGTTTGCAACAAAAATATTTTTATATTAAGTTTTACAAATATTTCTGGAATAATTCATAAGATAAAAATTTGAAATTACAAAGCATATGTCAGGGATATCTTTTTTTAAAAAAAAGTAAAAAAAGCTCCCTAAAATGTAACTTTTGCAGTGTATTAGAATGTTTCTTCCTGTCCTCTATTATTACCAAATACTTTCAAAAGACTGAACTTGTAAATACTTATATACTGTAATTACATTATAGGAAACATCATTAAAAGCATAAAGAAAATTGAGTAAGTTATATGCCACTTAATGTTTATAATAGCTTTGTTATTCTTATTAAAGTCATCATAAAACTGACATGTTCCTTCTTAATGACAGGTATGACCTTATGTAGTAAAAGTACTGTTTTGAATATTTAATAACGATTTAAATAATCAGAATTAATCAAAAGGTTTGTTTATTTGGGGAAGAATTGTGGGAGGAATCTATACTTACGGTCATGAAATGTAGATTAAAATTTCTTGAAGAAACAATTGAGAAGTGATAATTTGAAGTTTTACCAAAGAAACTGGACATGTGAATAACAATGTCGAGCTGACTGGAGAAAAGTAATCATGAAAATTGAAGGAAGAGGTGTTCACCATGTAACTTGAATTTTATCATGGGAATTCAAAGAAACATGATTTGGCGTAAGAGATGGAAAGAATCTATAATAGAAAAGGCATTTCTCAATGGCCCAAACTCTCTTGTCTTATTTTCCAGGAAAACTTCACTTCTCACCTCCCAGATACGGTCTTTCAACTCTATGATTTAATTCATACTCTTCTTTTCACTGGGGGTTCTTCCCTTTTACTCTTTCTATATTTGCTGTAAATCTACCCATCCCTGAAATCTATATTTAAGTATTTTACCACCATGGATTTATCTGTAACCTTTCTAGCTAGAATTCATTTTCTACTCCCCTGTGTTTCCACAACACTCTTTACTTAAAGTATTTATTGCATGCCACCTCACATTATAGATCTTTAGGTACACAGTTAGTTTCATCTCTTAGTTTGTAGATCTCTTGAAGGCAAGGGAAGTCCGGTTTATCTTTTCATCTCTCACACTAACCAAAGAACTTATCATAGTGCCACTTAAAAAGTAGACACTTGATACAATGTAATAAAAGTAGGTCTTCCATAGGGTCAACCAAGACCTTAATTAAGAGTTGCTAGTGAGTAGGTTATGTTACAAGCTTTCGAGTTTATTGTGTTTGTAAGAATCAAGGATATGTACTCTTTAGCAGAGAAAGAGCATCTCAAAATTTGAACTCATTTAAAATTCAAAGGGCCCCAAATATCTGAGCATTTCTAATGGCAAAGCAATCAGAGTTTTCAGAGGCATCTGAGACATGGCAGTCCAATAATCTAGGAAGATATTTCTTAAAGAAATGTAAGTAAGATGACCTATACAAAAAAAGTTCTTGGAAGTTTAATTTAAAAGGACTATTTAGCAACTATCATTATTAGCATTATTCTAATATTTTAAAATATTAACTAATTTTGAATCATACTAAGTGCTGCATTTTTATTACAAATTTAATATTATGATATTATCCATTTTTGCTCTCACAATAATTCATCATACTTCCCACTATAAAGATGAGAAAATCAAGAAAAGGGAATTTGTCTGAAATCTTTTAATCCTCGAATTATTATTTAACATTTTATTTGCATAACTATGTGAATAAAATATATATAAAAGTTATAGAAAGTTAGAGTTCATTTTTAAAGATTTATAAAAGTTAATTTACAATGTTAAGTGCATACTTTTTATTCCAATGTATGCTACTGATAGTCATAACTTTATTTGGCACCAAATTATATAGTCACGAATCCAAGAGTATATGTCTATGAGTTCTAATATCTACCTTAGGGCATAATATATGCAGTATCTAATGAAGAGAGGAGCGAAACAATAAAAGAAGAAAGGAGAGGAGAAAAGGAAGAAGAGAAAAAAAAGCAAATACTATTTAGTGGCCATTCAAGTACCCTCGATATGTTAGATGTTGTTTCCGACAACAGTCAACCATATAATGATACAATCTACATGACAAGTATCTAATCCATTTAATAGCTATTCTTTTTTTTAATTTTATTTATTTATTTGACAGAGAGATACACAGTGAGAGAGGGAACACAAGCAGGGGGAGTGGGAGAGGGAGAAGCAGGCTTCCTGCGGAGCAAGGAGCCGGATGCGGGGCTGGATCCCAGGACCCCGGGATCATGACCTGAGCCCAAGGCAGATGTTTAACGACTGAGCCACCCAGGTGCCCCTTTAATAGCTATTCTAGATAATTAAATTCCCATGGGCTATCTCACATAACTTTATATTGTGTTACATTAGCATTATCTATATAGATATTATTACTCATTATTAAATTTACTGTTGTTTTAAAATACTAAATTACTCACTATTCACCATTTATTACAGTAAAACCACAGAGATGCATGAGAAATCAGTGGTGACCTAGGCTCTCTACCACTGTAAAACTGTATGTTGGACACTACACAGAAAGAGTCATGATATTTCTGTTTCTTCACTGTGGGTGATCACTTCTAATTTGGACTTCTAATAAAAAATAATAATAATATTTGAAAACCGATTAAAGCCCCACCTCCTCCAATCCCCAGGACCATTACAACAAGAGTGGAGAGCTGTTGAAGTGCCTCAGAGTTAACACGGTGAGAAAAGCAACACTAGTGCTAAGTAGTGAAAGTAGCAAAGGGCTGCGCCAATGCACAGTCTCCTTTCAAAACTGCACCTAAAGACGAGAAATCCTTGAGAAGATAATTGAACGTCACAGCCTACAGAGCACATGCAACACTGAGAACAAACGGCTCCATGCTCTTCTTCCTCACCGTAATTTCTGCCATGCGAAGTCTCTGTCACAGAGCAATTGCTCAGTAAATATTGTGAAATACATGGCATATATAATAGAATTATAAAGAAAATATACTATAAATGAACTTGACAGTTTGATCTAGACTCCGCTGGAGAAGACGTTGGTCATGCTTCTTCAAGGTTTTCACCAAATCTTTAGTGAGGTGGTACACATTATAGCATATGTGGTATATTTTTCACTACAAAAAGTAGGTTGAGTCATTTCAGGAAAATATCTGGGTCTTCTCAACTCCAACATCAAAGAAAAACAAGGTTTCTATACAATATATTAAATACCTGGGACATAGGAATCATATTAATTAAGATTCCAATTCCAAAAGTGGGCAAAACAAGAGAAAGTTCACCTCTTATAATTATGTTGAATTATGGATTATTTCTAACTGGTGTGGATCTATGTCACACATAATAAGAGCTCATTCAAATCTCCAACCATTTTAAATCAAGGTAAATAGTTTCAGATTCCAATTTTCAAATAAACTTTTTTTTTTTGTCAGAAACTCTTTGGAACTGTTCTAGTTCTCCAACATACTTTCCCAACTGACTTTAAAAGTGATATCTCAATTTACTTTGATTTATATCCCTGAAACTATTGCTTCATTGCCTTCTGATTTCATACCTACATAATAAAGCTCCTGCTTTGCCATCAAACTTTGGCAAACGAATCCTGGTGTATCTCTCTGAATATTCTCTTTGTCATGTCTCCAACTTCACTTCAACCAACCACTTTCACGTATAATTTTCCAGCAACTCTGAGCTCGCAAGAAACCAGGTGTTTTTATTTACCTCAGTTGATTTGTACCTAATCCAGACGTGGCAAATAATACAGCCCTTCAGTCATTCATATCCATGGTGAGGTTTTCCAAACAACAGTCATTCAATTATTTCCTTAACAATTTTGCTCTATCTGTATATTCTTTTTTTTTTTAAAGATTTTATTTATTTATTTGAGAGAGAGAGAATGAGAGATAGAGCACATGAGAGGGAAGAGGGTCAGAGGGAGAAGCAGACTCCCTGCTGAGCAGGGAGCCCGATGCGGGACTCGATCCCGGGACTCCAGGATCATGACCTGAGCCGAAGGCAGTCGCTTAACCAACTGAGCCACCCAGGCGCCCCACTATCTGGATATTCTTAGTACTAGTATCTCTATGATTTGAATATATAGCATATACTTTATGATGAAAGGAATTTTTTTGTTCTATTAGATATGGTATGTATAGCACTTAGAATAATACCTGCCCTGTTATAAGCCCTTGAGAAATAGCTATTGAATAAACAAGTGAACACATTAAGATATAAGTATGTGGAATCTATTAAAATTATTACTATTAAAACTAAGCAGTATTATTAAATTCTATGTCTATATTGTTGCTTTCTGTAGGGTATGTCCTACAAGTTTGCACCCTTTGGGTTATGAAGGAAATTTGCAAGTAATCAATAAATGTAAAGGCTTACTAAGCCAGAATGAGGCTCTTTCTCAGATCCTTGCTATTCAAAGTGTGTTCTAGGACCAGCAATCAGCCAAGATAGACAACAAATAAAAACACAAATGAGTCATAAAAGTTAAAAAGTATAGTTGAGGAAACCTCTAACGAAAGAAAGCAAAAAGACAGAAATAGGATAAAAATGGGAAGACAAGTATCTGAATAATAGGAGCTCTAGAAGGAGAACAAAAATGGGATGTAGAATAATCAACAGAGTATTTTGCAACTTATTTCCTGAAAATAAAACCATCAATTTCTGATTCATATGTGTCCCTAAGAGCCCTGCAAGATGAATGAAAATAGACCCAAAGCAAGACTCAAATTGGGAATTCTCAAAACATCCGGGATCCATCTCTGTAGTCACTTCCGGGAAGCAACCATCTTAGTCAAAGCTCAGCCCCCTTCTCGGTTGGACAATTAGAACTACAGTTTGCTTTGCTGCTCTTCTGCCCTAAATTCCACCAATAAACCTCACTTTTACATTTTTGCCATGTGTCTCTAAATGGTGTTTGGCCTTTTATTTTTTCCTATTGTATGACACAAGATCCCCCAAATTTTACCTACTATGTATTCTCTCACAGGGATACATACATGTGTTCAACCAAAATTGGGAAGCTAACTAAGGCAGAAGAAGGTCAGAAGATGTAGCAAAAAGGAGAGCAAACATCAGAGAGAGGTGGTGGATGCTGCAATTCTAGAGAGCAATCAAACCAGATTACAATTGAGCAGAAAAGAGTGAGGAAGGCTTCTTGAAAGACTATAAACTAAGGTAGTGGCTAAGGTACTTTTTTTTTTTTAGATTTTATTTATTTATTTTAGAAAGAGAGAGAATGAGAGATAGAGAACACATGACAGGGAAGAGGGTCAGAGGGAGAAGCAGACTCCCCGCCGAGCAGGGAGCCCGATGTGGGACTCGATCCCGGGACTCCAGGCTCATGACCTGAGCCGAAGGCAGTCTCTTAACCAACGGAGCCACCCAGGCGCGCAGTAGCAGCTAAGGTATTGAGATGAGATTTACTTCACTGGGAGATGAGATTGAGGATGCATACACAGGAAAAAGTACAAAGGACACCCCCCAATAAAATTCAAAGCTGTATTAAGTTGAAGGAAACCAAGCAAGTATTTGCATAGTCATAATAATGGATGCTCTGAAAGTCAGTAAAATTCTTCTTTAGAAACAAAAGATAAATGGGGGGAGAGTACTTTTAAGGAGGTATCAGTGAGTCAGGAATGGGGTGAAGGAGGAAGACAACAGGCATTTTTGTAGGGGATTACTTTGTCTTACAGCCTTTTGGAACTATTTGATTCAAAGTGTATGCTTTAAAACTCAAACTAAAAACACAGACAATAAAACAAAGTAAAAATAAAATAATTTTACAAAGGAAAAGAGACGGGAGAATGTGACTACAGTTGTGAGTGGGTCACATGTGCGCCCACACCCTAATTTTATTAGGGAAATGCCCCAACTATTTATAAAGTACTGACTAAGCAGTCACCAGGCACTGGAAATAAAGCAGTGAATAAAATAGACAGAAATCTTTGACTTTACAAGAGTCTGTCTTTTCTTCCCTGGTAGATTGGAAAATGACTGTATGTAACCAAATCTGCTCTGTAATTTTCTAACTCTAAGTTTTAGAGCTTTTGCAACTGACTGCAACCGCCAGGTTCCGGTAGCCACTCTGATCCCCTCTGTCATTCTCCTTCTGACCCTCTCCATTCCAGTCAAATGTACTCTTCGCTCAGTCCTTGCATTTTTCTGCTTTCTTGAGCTAGAAAACACTTCTCCCTAAATATACCGATGGACTGTTCATTCCAATCTGGGTCAAATACTATCTCATTAGAGAGACCTCCGTGAGCCTTATCTTTCAAATACCTACCACTGAGCAACAAGAGCAAAAATAAACAATAGGATTACATCAAATTTAAAAGCTTCTGCACAACAAAGGAAACAATCAAGAACATGGGGAGTCAACCTACAGGATGGGAGAAGTATTTTCAAACCATATATCTGATAAGGGGTTAATATAAAAAATATATAAGTAATTCATACAATTTAGAGAAAAAAACAAATAATCTGATTTAAAAAGACAAAGGAATTATATATATATATTATTCAGCTATAAAGAGAAGAAAATCTTGCCATCTACAAAAACATGGATGGACCTTATGGGCATTATGCTAAGTGAAATAGGTCAGAGAAAGACAAATGCTGTGTAATATTACTTATATGTGGGATCTAAAAAAGTCAAATTAATAGAAACAGAGAATAGAATGGGTGATTACTAGAGGGAAGGGGGTGTGAGAGAAATGAAGACATGTTGGTCAAAGGGTACAAACCTCCAGTTATAAGATCTGAAATGTTCTTATCAGGAAACAAGAGAGGTAACTTTGTAAGGTGATGGATGTCTTCGCTAACTTTATAGTGGTTATCATTTCACTATATATATCTGTATCTATGTACATATATATATGCATTTATGCTCATACTCATGCTCATATATATGCATATATACTCATATATGTGTATGTTATATATGCATGTATACATTCATATATACAGCCATATGTACACCTTACATTTACACAATGTTACATGTTATATGTCAATTATATCCCAATAAATCTGGAAAAAAATAAAAATAAAATAAAACAAAACAAAAAAAAAATAAAATACTTACCAATCAGTCACTCCTTCTCCCTCTCCCTTGGGCCTGCTTTATAGCACTTGTAACCTTCTGATCTAATATGCATTTATTTATCAGTTTTTTGGTCAGTGTTTCCCTGATGTACCCTAGGATGTAAGAGAGAATTCTCAATGTTTTTTTTCTAAATTCATGGTGTCTAGAGAATTGCCTAGTAAATATTAGATTCTCAATATTAATATTTGGAGAAAAAAGAAGAATGCAAAGGAAAAATAAGACAATAGGTGTAAGTGAATGTTTAACGATTAAAATAAACATAGGGCACCTTGGTTGGCTCAGTCGGTTAAGCCTCTGACTCTTGATTTTGGCTCAGGTCATGATCGCAGGGTCATCAGATCGAGCCCCTTGTTGGGCTCTGCATTGCCTGTGGAGCCTGCTTAAGATTCTCTCTCACTCCCCCTCTGTCCCTCCCCTCTGCTCATGCATGCAAACGCATGCAAAAAAAATAAACAAAAAATAAAATAAATAAAATAAACATGTTACCATATGAGGCATTTATATTTCTAAAGTTATTTTATCATCTAAAATTCAAGTAATGTTTAGCTCCTCTTAAAACCTAGTATTTTAGGTAATTTTAGAAAATTGAATCAGTGTTCAAAAATAGACTAAGTTAATTTCTTGAAATTGAATGTTTTCCAGATGTGTATATAATTACATGAAGCAGACAGGTCAGAGTTTTCTGTAAGTTCAGCCATTCCTTCTAGTGTTCTTGCCATATTTATTCATTGAGCAGGCATTTGTTTTTATAGATTTAGCAAAGACTGAAGTTTGTAATGCTCTGTCTCCAACATAATGAGGTTTTGACACATAGTTTAGGAGATAGCAACACCTTATTAGCTATAGAATAATACACAGATACTGAAATGAGGAGACTAGACAAGTCTGAAGTTTTTCTTCTCACCTCTCCCTCCAGGGAAGGAGAGGTGTTAAGAGGTGATGAATAATAATCACAGATGAGTCACTTTCTGACTCTGTTGTCTTGCATGATTTACAGAATATAACTCTTCAGATGGTCTTTGTTTTCTTTTCCAGTTCCCAAAAGGAAATCTTCATTATCATTGTGTTTATTAAATCACAGAGTTTAGGCAACTTGATATGAACTTTGGGGCCTGACACTATCTGAGTCTACAGGTGTGCCCAGTGTTAATATTCCCCACCTGATGCAACACTTCTTAGCCAAAATCAGATTTCCTTTGAGCCCCCCTACTTTCCCCCACTGCCCCTTGTCTTTTTTCACAAATATGAAGAAATGATGGCTTTGTCTGCATAGAGCCCAGCACCTGTGAAAATCAGCAGCGAAAGTGGTAAACTGGCTATTACAAAAGACAACCTTAGTCTTATGTAAAGATAATGTACTTCAATACTGTTATTTATTGGGGAGACTGATCCCAACAGCATCCCACCATGTACCAGAACACCTGAATCGGTGCAGACCCGAAATATAGCTGTGGGTTAGAAGATGATAACGGGAATGAGGGGTTAAAATTGTGTTTTTATTTTTAAGCCCAAATAGGGAGGCATTAAAATGAAAACCTTTCTGCCAAAGACATTTTGTGTCTGAGTGGGCATAGGAGGGTGGGGCTGGAGAGGAAGGGTGGAGAAAGATTATGGCAGCATAAAGCCAGTGACCCAGATAGGAAAGGAAAGGAGAACAAGGGCATGATTTTCTCACTAATCTTGAGAACACTGGGTAAGATTTAAGTGGAGACTCTATGTGAAACTGCAAAGCAAGCACATGAAATATAATTTGCTTCTATGTTGGCAAAGGGAGGGGACGGCAGGTGGGTACTGGGATAATCTGTATCATGCAATGTAAGCTTGATGGAAATAGCTTCAGAAAAGCTTATGATTGCTGCAACCAATTTGAAGTTGAAAGTAAAATATGATTACTCTGTATCTAGGAGTTCCTATCACAGCTCTATCCCAGGTGGTAACCAAAGAATACCCATTTGCATGCTTCCTTACCACAATCTTAGAACTACTCAAGGCCTCTAGGTCAGTATATGGTAAAAATGGGATTCAGGATAAAATATCTGCTGCTCTTCCTGGCTTGGGATTTTATTTTCACATTTCTGTAGTAGATTCTACTGTCTGCCCCCTTCTAGAAAATGGAAGATTATCTGTGTAAACATATTCTACCCAAATAAATTGAGTGCCCAGAATAAAAAAAAAAAAATCTATCTATCTATCTATCATCATCTATCTATCTACTATCTATATATCACCCCCTCTCCAAGCCTCAGGTTTTTGCTATGAAATTGGTGTATTGGTAGGAGTTTGGATCAAGTGAGTTTATACCTGCCATAGCTTAGAAGAGTGCTGAGTACATTGTAATTGGTTCAATTAATGAAAAATGCAAGTATTACATATTCCCTCCCTTGATGTTGAGAAGATGAATTGTTTCTTTGTGTTTCTCTAATGATGGCATTACAAGTATCCAGGTCGAGGAAAAGTTGTGATACAAATCTACAAAGCTGAAAAGGCTCTCAGTTATTTTATTTAATTAAAAAGGTAGTTGGATAGAAGAATATAATTCTAGCATGGGGAAATACAGAGATCATTGCATCTAATAGTACAGATAGCGCAGATTTGTGCAGCTGTGAAGGTGATTGAACATTTGCAGAGACAGTATTTAAAGGGAATTCTTAGGAAGTTCTATAATAACAATTGTAACAGCAATTGTCACAATAATGCTGTGTAACAAATACCCTGGAACTCACTTGCAAACTGCAATATGCCGTTACTCCCATGGTTATGGCTCTACTGATTTAACCTGGGCTATTCCTAGAGGCTCTGTTTCAATCTGTAGGTCTACCTGCACTTGGCTGCCACCTGTGGGTTGGGCTATGGTCTTATCCAGTGGTCTTTATTCTGGGGCCCAAGTTAATGTACAAACAGGTATCTGGCAGAAGTTCTCTTTGTGGCATTTTGCAGAGCATAAAAAGAAAAACCCAACTGTGAGTGCACATCAAATCTCTGCTATGCCATGCTTCTTAACATCCCATTGACCAAAGCAAGTCACATCACCAAGCCTCAAATCAAGACGTGGAGAAGCACTTCCTGCCTGCACCAGGAGAACAGACAAAACGCCCCAACAGTCATGAAAACAGGAAGGTGTGCTAATCTTGCATGCAATGTCATTCCCTCCTTTTCCTTTATCACCAATAAATCCCTAGAAAAGGCTGTTATTGTTTTTAATGCTTTTGAAATTGGATTGTGGGTGCAGGTTGGTTGTTTTCTTGTCTCCTATAACTGCTTGTGAGATATTCCCCAAGTTAGGGGCAGGGGTTAAATTAGGGTATTCAAAAAAGGGGTACACATTTTCTGGGTTTTACCAGGATATCTCTGATTTAACAGTTTTCATGAACTCAGTGTTGGAAAATCATCTTCCTTCTTTTGCTTGTGCCTGTTATTTTTCTATATACTCTTCTTAAAACAAACAGACCACATAAAAAACAATAAAGAAAAACAACCCTTCTGTTGTTCAATAATTTAAACTCCTGTCTGAACATCGCCACTCTCCAAGTTTCTGAAGAAGCTTTAGTCCATCATTCCAACATCTTCCCTGCTTGTACTTATCTACTGAGTCTGGGATATGTCATAACTCCAGTAATGATTATTCACAATTTTGAAGTCTTTGTCCATACCTCAGTTATTATATCACATTTTTGCTTGTGTTCAGCACATTTACTTAATGCTCCACAAGGTACGCACCAGGTGAGGGGCTACTCCAAACTCCTTGCATCAAGCAATGCTGAGGGGAATACTGGTAAATCTGAACTATCTCCAGGAAAACAGGCAAAGACAATTTTATAAACTTTACATTGGGCTCACAATTTTGTGCTGTCCGGTAGTGAGAGATGTAATGAGTCGTCACACATTGCAATTAGAATCAAGAAGCACATTTTTGGTTGCAATAAAACACTGGGTCCTCTAATTTGAGATTTCTTAAACCAGTGTCATTTCATCATATTCATAATAACAGCAGTGACTATAACATGAATAAAAACCTGGAACCAGTAACGTAATGGTCCATATTTTTATTTTAGTGAATAAGGACAGTTAACAAAGCAAAACAAACATTACAAAAATCTACTACAAATTATAGGTTCATTCCCTTAGAGACATTTCTAAACCCCCCAGATTAAGAAATAATCTCAGAATAAAAGATAATTTAGCTGCAGGGGGCAGGGGAAGGAAGCATTGCTTGGTCCTGAGATTTTCCCATTTTGTTACTCATTGGTGATGCATCATCATGAATGGAACCTAGGAATCATGACCTTAAATGTCTTTTTCATCACCCATTTCAAGAGGTACTTGATAGGTATGGGATTTCAAATGCTATGGAGTCAAATGACTACCTCTTTTGGTCATAGAGAGAAAATAGCTATTATTTGACTCAGAACTAAATTGTCCCAGTTTGGAAAAAGCCATGCGTCTCAACTCTTTTACTATCTATAGGAGTATGCTTAGCAGTTATTCCCCATTTAACACCCAGGCCACCACTTATCTAAATGAGTTGCCGTTGGGAAAATGTGTATGTACTTGCAGGCAGAGCATCATAGATGCATTATTCAGAACTCTTCTGGCTGCAAGTGAAAGAAAATCAACTCAAACTGCCTTCAGTGGGAAATGGACTTTATTGACTCACATAGCCTAAAAGTCAAGAGTGGTCTGGCTTCAAGCATACTACTAGATCCCGAGGTTCCAAGGATGTCTTCAGGACTCGTGCTTTTTAATCTCAGGACTCTGTTCTCATGTGCAGTGTCTCATTTTGCAGACATAGTGACACCAAGCCTGCCTGTGGCTCCAGGTTTATATTTGTTCTCTCGGCCACTTCAGGAGAAAGAAAATGACCTTTTCATACAAAATAATTCTAACATCGACTTTAGAATTGGAACTCATTGGTTCTGATACTTTGGTATGTGTTGCCCGGCATCCCTGAACTTAGAGCTTATTGGCCAAATCTGTTTTACCTCTGGAGCTGACGTTGCTGGGACCAAGCAGAAGAAGTAGAGAAAGTGAGGAAGAGGTAGCTCTCAAGAGAAAAGCAGTATTTTTCCCCCCAAAGAAGAAGATGCTGGGATGTTGGATGGGCCACAGCTGGGCAAAGTGCCCCCTTCTAAGAAGTCTCATTACATGAACCCTACACTGAAGTTTATCAAGAACTAAGGCATCCCCTCTTCTGTGCTAAGGGAAAGGTGATCGATAGGTCCTAAGTGTTTGCCCTTCCAGAGGCCTCAATACTCAGAAGCCAAAGAATATGGAAACTAGAGGACTCAACAGTGCAAACCCAACTGGTAACTTCTAGAACCAAAATGCCCTGGAGGCATATTTCTTGAAGGCTTCCATTTTGTCACATGCAACAAACTACTGATAAGCCTTGTCATATTTAAAAAAATTATTTTGCAAAGACAACTTATAAGAAATGAAAATAATGTATGTGTTATCTTCTTTCCCCTAAGCAACTATCAAATTTACCCTCTAAAGAGGGTACCCTCTTACCCTCTAAGGGCCCCAGGTGGACAGAATAACTATTTCTCTCCATTCATGGCCATTCCTTTATTTATCTTAGTTTAAGTAGTTCTTAGAAAAATCCTGAGCTTGTCATTAAAGTCAGAAGCTAAATTCTAGTATTAAAAGAAGTATCAAATCTCAATACATTGTATAAAAGTAAAATAAAATCACTCTCAGGCTATAAATTAGAGGTCAGACTCAATATTTACTTTAAAGGACTTACTAACATTCTTATTATTGATCACCAGTTAACATTTAGTCTAAGGTTCAATTCAATTGTTAACAGAGGGTATGTTGTAAGAACTGATAGGTTACTATTGTTAACAATTTTTTATTAATATTTAAAAGCTGCTATACATAAACTATATCAAAAGATACAGAAGAACTATTAAAAAATGCTTGAAGGGCACCTGGGTGGACTCAGTCGTTAAGTGTCTGACTTTGGCTCAGGTCATAGTCCCAAGGTCCTGGGATCGAGCCCCACATCGGGCTCCCTGCTCGGCGGCGGGAAGCCTGCTTCTCCCTCTCCCACTCCCCCTGCTTGTGTTCCCTCTCTTGCTGTGTCTCTGTCGAATAAATAAATAAAATTTTTTAAAAAAATGCTTGAAGTCATCCAGAGTTTATGTTCTTATTGGAGAGGTTCTTTATGGAAATTAATAAAATATAATTTTAAATTATGAACTAAAGTTGCATGACATTTTAACATTGCACAGTTTATTCTAACTACATGGAAAACATTCATCTATAATTTTATTTCCTGAGAGGGAATATACATGCTTTTGTTCTTTCGTTCACAACCACATCTCAGCTTGAAAATGAAAGCAAAATTATTTTATATAAAGTGCTTTATATGACTACTCAGATATTGATCATCATGTGTGGTTTGGTGCTCAGAGAGACCACTTGACCCAAACCTGAAAATTTTTAAAGGAGAGAAGATCAGAAAAAAGGGAGCTGATGTGAGAGGGACAGAAGGAAGAACTGTAGTAGGAAGGAATTCTACTTCCATTAACTGCCAGGGAGAGGTACTGCATTCTCTGTAAAATTCATGTTTCATTTTCTTTTCAAGCTTAATTCAATCTCAAAAGACTTGTTCTTTTTTTTTACCTGGAAAAAAAATTGTTACTCCTTTGGAAAATATTGTTATATTACAGGAATTGAACTATTTTAAATACCCTGATTACAAAAACTCATTGTCTAACAAAACTCAGACTGATAAAGAAAATTAGTTTGCAGAGATTTTGTGCAGTTGTCATTGTAAAAGTCAAAGAGTGAGGGGGGGGAGATAGAGAGAGAAAGAGAGATTAATTCCAAAAATATATTTATAAACAATTATCAGTTGCTACGTATTCCAAGAGAAAAATTAAGAATCAAGTTGTGTCATTTTGAGATGGTCAGTTTTGATACTTTTTGATCTTAGTAAATGGTAAGGTGGATATTCTATTTAAAACCAGGGACCTATATAGTATGATTTTGAGCAAAAACAAAATGAGACACTGAAAAGAAATGGACCGGAAAATTGTGAAGCAGGCTCATCTTTTTGCCTAGGAACTTACATAACTCTGAATCTTATCCATCATCTCTGCATTACTCAGCTCACTTCAACAAACATTTACACAACAGGACTTTAAATGGAACTCCTGTTTTCTCAGAGTTTTGAATGAATTCCCAAAGCTGAGGATAAAAGCTGTCAATCTCTTCCTATTTGTAAAGATCTGCAACCACCTATGGGAAGTTGGCCCAAAGGGTAATCCAAAGCCAGTGGGCCACAAGTGGACCATTAGCCACCCCCAGGTTATCTAAAGACAAAGCATTCTCGGGGATGTCAGTAGGAAAGGTGTCTTTAGAGACGCTTTGTTAACCTTGACTACACAGTGGAATCATTAAAGATGCTTCGAATACTTGAAACGTTAAAGCCCAATGTAGAGGAGTGGGACACAAGCATTTGTGTCTTATAGGGCCCTTGGATGACCCCAGTGTGCAGGCAGGACAGAAGGACAATCTGCAGTGTTCCAGCTTTTCTCTTTCTCTTCCCATGGTGCTCAAGGGAAGCTTGGAAAGGCTTGGCTGTTGTACTGAGGAGCCTGGGACTCAGAGAAATCTCATGCTCACACCTAAAAATATTTAAAGGAAGGAGGACTGATAAAGAGGGGATTGTATGAGACATACGGAAGGGAGAACTCCAGCAGGAGGGAGCTCTCTTCCACAGACTGTGGTGCAGGGTAGAGGCATGGCATCCCAACAGCCAGATGTGGACATTCTAAAATGGAATCATGCTCAAGTTGTTTTGAAAGGGATTTCATTTAAAAAGAACAAACTGAGGGTTCTAGAGGGGAGAGGGCTGGGGGGATGGGTTAGCCTGGTGATGGGTATTAAAGAGGGTACATATTGAATGGAGCACTGGGTGTTATACGCAAACAATGAATCATGGATCACTACATCAAAAACTAATGATGTAATGTATGGTGATTAACATAACATATAAAAATAAAATTAAAAAATAAATAAATAAAAAGAATGTCTAGGGATGCCTGGGTGGCTCAGTTAAGTGCCTGCCTTCAGCTCAGGTCATGATCCCAGGGCCCTGGGATCGAGCCCCGCGTCGGGCTCCCTGCTCCGCGGGAAGCCTGCTTCTCCCTCTCCCACTCCCCCTGCTTGTGTTCCCTCTCTCGCTGTGTCTCTCTCTGTCAAATAAATAAAATCTTAAAAAAAAAAAATAAAAATAAAATAAATAAAAAAATAAAAAGAACGTCTAAAGACCATGAAAACCCTACAGAGAGACACTGTGTAAGTGGTACCCTTAAAAACAAATGTTAACAAAATGAAGCATTTCGTGGGCTAGAGAACTGAGTCATTATCCCCACTGGGGTACCTTTTGCCAACTGCAGAAATGCCATACTGGAGAGGGTAATGCTTTGAATTTCGAGTCAGCTTTACCCAGAGAGCATCAATCAACATTACAGTTATGCTCTCCTATAAATCTTCGCCTCCTTCCTTCCATCCCCCCCCCACTTCAGGCCCAATTTAGGAGGGGCCAGAAACAACTCTCAGTTGGTAGGGAAGGAGGAAGGATGTTAGGTAGAGCAAGGAAGAAAGAAGAAACTAATTATATTCTTCCTACTTTCCCAAAGATGGCTTCCAATGAGGCCTGATCTGTGAGAAAAGGGAAGATCTGAGTCAAATGAAAATAACTTTTTTGACAACTGGACCCTTTTGGGAAAACCACAATTGGGACTCATTTGATATTCAAGTTCTAATCCAAAGGAAAGACAAATGTTTCAATGGATCTTGTTTGAAGACAGTGAGATAGAAAAAATAAAACTGTTCTATAATTTTGATCTTCCCGAGTCCAGCTTATTCAAACTCATCTTATATTGCTAATTGCCAGATACTTTGCTAAACAGGATACAAAGATCATCACATGTATGGGGGTGTGTGGCTTGTCCATCACACAACACTGTGAACTCCTGTCGGCAGAACCCTTATATAATCATCATGATTACTGTTCATGTGTTATTATCATTATTATTACCAGTGTTAAAATAAACCAGGAGGACATTAGATTGATGTGGCACCAAAGCCATAAGGCCTAAGTAAACAAACCAAAATTGAGGCATGTACATGCCTCAAGGTTACAAACCTGAAACCTAAGGACAACCAATATTCACGAACAGCCAACTAGGCTTTAAGTTCCAGCCAATCAGTCCTTTCTTTCCTTGCTTCTACCTTTTCTGTATAATGTCTCTCCCCAGCTCGTGTTGGCTCAAACTCTTCAGGTTTGGCGCTGCCTGAATCAAATCAATTTTTGCTCAAATAAACTCTTAAAATTTTAATATGCCTCAATTTATCTTTTAGTAGCAGTAACAGTAATGCTTCTCTTAAGGCCAGCATCACCCATTGCTAGCACTCATAGATGTTCAAAACAACTTATTGAATAGATAGGTGAATAGAGGAATATGCAAGTATAAATTAGGGTCATATTCATATTCATTGGTGTTGTAGAGACAATTTTTTATGACGTAGTCCAGTATACACTTTATAGTTAAAATTTATATATTTTTGCTAATTAAAAGTACTAAAGTCTTCCTTAATTCTCCCCCAAGTCCTTGGGTCTTTTATTTTTGTTTTTCCTTATTGATTGATTGATTGATTTTTAAGATTTTATTTACTTATTTGACAGAGAGAAAGAGAGAGCACAAGCAGGGGGAGTAGCAGGCTTGAGCAAGGAGTCCCATGTGGGGCTCAATCCCAGGACGCTGGGATCATGACCTGAACTGAAGGTAGACACTTAACCAACTGAGCCACCCAGGAGTCTGTTTGTTTTTCCTTTTCTAACATGTTTTATCCACTTCTTCCCACCCTTAAACACACACATACACACACATAAACACACACGGTTGCAAATAGAAGTCAAATTTAAAAATACAAAGAATGACATTTCATTTATGGCACCCCCTGAAAATATTCATGCTGTGAAAAGTCTATCACAGGAGGGGGTGCATGGAGTGTCTTTCCTACTGTTGATGTTTCATTGTAGGACCTCACTCCATACCCCCTACCTTTGCTCAATCCTCCACCCCAAGGAAGGAGAATGCTGACTCCTCCACTTAGCATACTAGAGAGGAGGGGTAATGGCAGACGTTGTGACCCTGTCTACCACTGCTAATGGCTAAATCTGTCTAAATCTGGGATTTCATATCTGAAAAACTCCCTTTCTACAGATTATAACCTACACTCTTCAATACCAACCTTATTAGCAATAGATTGGGCATTTTGGTTTCCAAATGCCTTCCTCCTGAATCTATTCACAACTGGGTCAAAACTCAGGTCAGGAGAGGGGTTATTCATTGTGTTTCTTTCAAAAATCTCAGTAATTGTCTCTGCTTTTCTCATTTAATTGGCCAGATCTTGGCAGTTCAATTCCTTAGGTATTTTTTGGTTTTGTTTTTATATTTGCCTTCTTCTCTCCATAATGCTATTACTATTAATTATTCTGTTAAACATTTTCTATCACTGAGAATGTAAGAAGTAACCTTTAACCCCAATCCCCACTAATTTTTAGTCTTCTATTCAGTCTATGCTATAAAATAATATTAGATTTATCTTCCCAGAAAAGATTTCTAATTATGGTATTTTTTGCTGAAAACCTCTCATGGCTACTGGTTGCGTTCAGGAAAACTGACTTTTCCAGTCATTCACAGGCTGAATTATACTACCTTTCCTGTATTCATCCTGTGGTTCAGCCACAGGCATCCCCTCTGCACTGGTCTACCTATCCCTAACAAGGTGTTGCCTAATTGCACACATGTTTTCTTTGTTTTACTAATCACACAACTAAAACATTTCTTAGTCTTTAAACAAATACCCTCTCTTACCACCCTCCCAACGTGGAATTAGTTAGTGTGATGGTTAATTTTATCTCTATACTTGGCTAGACCACCATATCCAGTTACTTATCAAACACTACTGTAAGCATTGCTATGAAGAGAGTGTGTAGATTTCATTAATACATATGATCAGTTGACTTCAAGTAAAGGACATTTCCCTCAATATGTCAGTGGGTCTCATCCACTTAGTTGAAGGCCTTAAGACAAAATTGAGGTTTCCTGCAGAAGAAGAAATTCTGCCTGAAGTTTGCCACTTCAACTCCCATCTTAGTTGCCAAACTGCTGACCTACCCAATAGATTTCAGATTTGTCAACCCCCACAATCATGTGAGCCAAGTCTTTAAAATACATCTCTATAGATGATAGATAGATTTCATATATATATACTGTTATATATATGAAATATATGTAATATAAGATACATATATCCCATTGGTATGTTTCTGTGGAGAATCCTGATTGGTAAAATTGGCTCTCCTCTGCATTTCCCTACAACGTTGCCTGTTTAATAATTACATCACCCATTATTCTTGTCTAAAATTTATCACTCTTATCCCTTTCATCTTTATTAGATATAAACTATTTAATATCCATTCACAATCTGTTGCATCTACAAGGTGCACAGTAAATACTCCGTTAGAGAGAAAGCAAAACTGTTAGTGATTCTATCTTCATTTTCTCGTGTCAGAAGCCACTTCAATATGGACTTTATATAAACGGAAAGTGACAGTGTCTGTCATCTTAAGGGAACGAGACTTGGAAGGAAAATACTTACGTATATGGAGGCATTACATATGACATGCAACTTAGTCCTTTTCTGACAAAAAAAAGACCCGACTTACCCAACACTAGGAAACTATTGTTTCAAAGTATGGGAACTGGGTCACTTCTCTTCTAATTAATATGTGTGAAATATTTTCTATAGAATTATGACTAATGTAAAGTTAAATGATTTTAATTGATTTTTAAAATGGGCTATTCTAGCAGAAATAGGATGCATGCCTTAATTCTGCACAAAATTTTTTTAAATGTTTTATTTATTTATTCATGAGAGGCAGAGAGAGAGAGAGAGAGAGAGAGAGAGAGAAAGAGAGAGGCAGAGGCAGAGGGAGAAGCAGGCTCCCCACTTAGCAGGGAACCCGATGCGGGACTCGATCCCAGGACCCTGGGATCATGACCTGAGCCGAAGGCAGACACTTAACCGTCTGAGTCACCCAGGTGCCCCTGCACAAAAATTTTTAAGTTACTGAAACAAAAATAGTGAACGATGCCTCCCAAACAGAATTTTGTTTAGTTTCATTACTATATGAACTTCTTGGAAGTCTCTTTCCCAGAAGAGGCACATATATCATTCATATATCATTCCTTTGACACTTCCTAAAAATGCAAAGACAAAAGAAATTGATGAGTGTTTAGCTGCAAAAGGATAAAGTTTTGATAACACTAATGGTTTAATGTATAGGTTTATTTGTTTTCATACTAGATATTCTCTACACCTCATATTTTTGTTTCCTCCATAATCCATAGTTCTTCCCATAGTCATCACTTAAGAATGAGAACCTACAGATGTTTGGGTGCCCCTGACACACAGTAGATTATGTCTAAGCTTGATTTTCATATTAAGCTTCTGCCTTATTTGAAAATTATCTCAGACTTTTGGAAAGAATCTTAAGGCTCATTCCAATGTGGCTAGAAAGATAAAAACTATTAAATGTAGTTTTTCTAAGATACTGAGTTTTTCTGAGTCACTAAGGAATGAAAGATAAATTATTTAGGTTTTTCATTTTTCCTTCTGTGAAAGGAATTTATACATGCAAAACTCATTTGTTTCTCTGGCAGTTAATTTTATATCTATCTATATATATATATAGATAGATATTTATATCTATAGAACTATATCCTTAAGATATAGTTACATAATGATTTTTAGAAAGTCTTAATGATATCATTAATGTTATATATATATTTTAAAGAAACTTGGCACTGAAGTAGTATTTAATAGAATATACTTACTATTCCCTTACTATCACTTTCTGAAACTACCTCTAAGCTATTTTTAATGTATTTTAGAGGAAGGGAAAATGAGAGAAAATGGCTGGGTAAGTATAAAAATAGACCTTTGCCTTTAATTTATGCTCATTTTTAATTGAAATATAACACTTGAAGAGTTTAAGAAGGTGATTGTATTTTCAAAATAGAAATAAGGGTTCATATTTACATAGATTCTCATTCTACCCATTATTTCATGGCAGATAAATTGTCAAAGAAAGATACACTTTCTTCCTCTATTATATAACCCAGAATCTGCTTGATCACCAACCTGTAAAATAGCCAAATCACCTAATATCATCTCAATTCATTCTGGTAATCTCTAACTTTATTTCTCCTTTCTTCTTTGATAGAACACCCAAGGCTACTGAATATGTAAACACAGCATTCAGTGCCTATTTTTCTAAACAGAGATGTGCTATCAGGTTCAATGGTGCCTCAATTTATGAGAAAAAATGAAAAACAAGCCACTATTTAGATTTGCCCAATATGGTTGCAGTAGCTCAACCACTGTAATATATTCTTGGCCTCACTCAAGACATGGTAGTATCAAATACCAAATGAAATACCAAATTAAAAATATTGAGAGATTTGAATTTGCTTTGCATATTATTGAGGGGTTTATTCAATAAATATCTATTGAGTCCCTACTATGTTCAAAAGAATATTAAACTCTGTGGAAAAGAAACTCTTTATTGGCACCTACTAATTGAAAACCAGTCTATCAGTTAGCTTGAAAATATTGTCTCATCTAATTCTTTTGAGCTACTGGGAGAAAGATATTTTACTCACATCTTCTATATGAAGAAGTTGTGATTGGGAAAGATTACATAACTTTCCCAAGGTTTTAGAGCTTATAAGAGCCAAAACAAAACTGAAATATAGATTCATGAACTTGCATCCAATAATGCCAAGCTGCCCTCAAAGAGTTTGCAGACTGGCCATGGTGAAAATAAATAACAACATGAAAAATGGCATGTTTTAAGAGAAACATTTAGGAGTTGTAATTTAGGAGTGAGATTATTTCTAATTAGGAGGATCAAAATCTAGGCTCAGCTGTATTTGTGTAGAATGTTTCATAGAACATATATATTTTTTATCATAAGACCTAAATTGTCAGCTTAGAACAACCATAGTTACCAAAAGTGAGGGGAGAATAAGCAAACAAGCCAAGTATGAGCCATAATCTGTGATATTTTATCTAATATTACACTGCCAGAAGATTTATTTTGTTTCCTGATGTGGCTGCAATATTTTGAATTTTCATTGACTGAAACAAATAAACTAAAAAATAATTTTCTAAAGCCATTATAATATAAAAATTAATATAAATTTTTTTCTAAAGCCATTATACTATAAACCCACTCTTTCAATCGTAACAAAAAAAGGAAAGAGCTTGTTAAAGTTCTACTATTTTGTGTCTGGAGATTAGTTTTAGAAAGAAAGAGGCGATCATATTTCAAATTTTGGCATTTAATGAGAAAGTTATCTCGTACTAATATTTGTTTTATCTTTAATTTTATTGTGCATTTCATTGCAAGTGCTCATTGATCATAGGAATATTGTCATTATTATTGCATGAATCAGAGCAATGATCTTTACATTAGAAAAGTAGGAGACTGGGGTGCCTGGGAGACTCAGTCGTTAAGCGTCCGGCTTTGGCTCACGTCGTGGATGGAGCCCCACATTGGGCTCCCTGCTCGGCGGGAAGCTTGTTTCTCCCTCTCCCACTCCCCCCGCTTGTGTTCCCTCTCTCGCTGCGTCTCTCTCTGTCAAATAAATAAATAAAATCTTTAAAAATAAATAAAGAAAGAAAGAAAGAAAAAAAGAAAAGTAGGAGATTGTTTTCCATTTTCACTTGTAAAGTGGGAAAATATACAATAGAATATGCTTTGGCTACAGTTTTATTTGGAAGCTACTACAGCTCTTAAGTGGCCATTATGTGAAAATGTTTAATCTTTCTTTGAGTTTCAAAATGTTTCTATTCCAAGAGCTTCCTAGAGTCCTGAGGTATAGTTACTTACATACCTGTAAACTGAAATTATTTTCAGTGCGAGATACCGAGTAAAAACTATTAAGTATCTTTAATTTTGCATATGATAAGCCTATTAAGTCTACTTGGCAAGGAAAAAGTTTAGGCTTTGGGATAGGCAAAATAGATTACTGCATGACCTTTCAATGAAATGCTGAGGCCTTCTGGTATTATCTGATCTTAAAGGGTGTAGACTTTATCTTTGGCTAGGCTATTTTAAGCAATGTTGTTAAAAACAGAAGTCAATTTAGAGAAAAGAGATAGTAATGCAAATATATCTTGTCCATGGAAATAAATACAAATTACTTAAGGCTGCTGGAGTACAATTGATTATTGCCCTGTGGATAAACCAGATTTTCAAATTCATTTTAACATTACTTTGCTGCATATACTTTTATGCTTCTTTTTTTTTTTTTACAGTTGTAGCATCTTAGTGGTCCCTTCTTCAATAATGAGATAAATAAAATCTTTAACATTTATTTTAGCTCCTCATGAAAGTCATGAATTTGCCCTTTAACTGAAAATATTCTTTTAATATCTTTAAGATGCATTTTCACATATAATATGAAAATAGATATACTGAAATACAATATTATTTAAAGGAGATCTTTAAATGTTTCATTTCCTCTAATACACACTTGTAAAATTACTGTTTAGAAAATTGTTAGTTCACTATTAATCACAACACACTAGAAAACTTTATTCCAGTTTCTTATTCTTAACTAAGCATTTTAAAACACTTTTGGTATAAATTATATCATAATATTGTCATTTATCTTAATTCAAATGGAATTTACATAATTACCCAAATTAGAACTTTTTAAAAATTTAATTCTAGTTATTTCATTATTGATTATCAGTATCTCCAACATATAGCCTATATACTTCTCAGTTATACAAAGTCACAGCAACGGAGATACATCTAAGATGTTTGAAAAACAAAAATTTTAACTCCTGCCTACCAGTGATGAGGGAGCAGAAGGCTAGCTGAGGAGAGGCATAAGGGGACACCCCACAAGCACCCCCCACCCCCAGAAGGTTTGTATGTGACATTCCTCAGGCATTCCTGGCTGCCTTAAAGGAAAAACAAATAGTTAACTTCTAGAGATCACAATCCTGCAAGACTCCCTAAATTTAAAAAAAGTCTTAGCAATTTAAAGAACAAAGCATTTCTATCAGTGGCCTAGCTTCCAGAAGGGAATGTAGATACAATTAAATGTTCTTATAACCTGTAGTTCATTGACAGACACTTGAAGCAGGAAAAGTGTAATGTTCCTTCAGGAAGCCCCCAACTATCTTACTGTTAATACCTTACTAGAAGGAAAAACAACCTTAACTTGACAATGGCAAGGTCTAGGTATCCTGTGAGTCATTTTTAACATATGAAAATCCTTTTGAAACCTCCCATTTCTTTACCTCCCCCAATTCCCAAGTATATAATCAGCCACCCCTCATAACCCTCAGGCAGCAGGTCTTGCTGCCTATGGGCCCTGTGTCCCTGTGCCTTAATAAACCACCATTTTGCACCAAAGATGTCTCAAGAATTCTTTCTTGGTCGTCGGCTCGGGACTCCACCCCACAGAACCTCACCTATATTCCAAAACCCTGTCACCAGTAATGCAAGCATAACTTGTTTGCTCCTGTTAAATTTCAAAGCCCACAAAATACCATTAAATCAATATGATAATTACCCACAAAGAGATGATAACAACTGCATTAATATAATTTTTTAGTTACAGGGATCTCTTCCATTGAAAAAATAAAATCCAAAGTATTTACAAATCAAAAAGAAAAATGTTGCTTGGCCAATGCTCCTTTATTTTCCAAAGTAGGAATGATTCTATTTTAAGTGGGCTTCATTTCCCCACACAGTAATGTTGAACACAACTGAGCTATTTTTCCATATTAACTTTTCTCTTGCTATGCCTTATGCTGAAATGTGTGGTCATATTTACTTAGAGTGTGTGATGGATTACAAAATATTCCTTACCAAAACATGAAAATTCAAGTGGATGATTTAGTTATAAGCTTATTCTTTTTTTCCCCAAGTTTTTATTTAAATTCCAGTTAGTTAATATACAGTGTAATATTACTTTCAGGTGTAGAATTTAGTGACTCATCACTTACATACAACACCGGGTGCTCATCACAAGTGCCCTCCTTAATATCCATCACCCTGTTAATCCATCCCCCTGCCACCTCCCCTCTGTAGCCATCAGTTTGTTCTCTATAGTTAAGAGTCTGTTTCTTGGTTTACTTCCCTCTTTTTCCCCCATGTTCATCTGTTTTGTTTCTTAAATTCCACATATGAGTGAAATCATATGGTATTTGTCTTTCTCTGAATCCTTATTTCGTATAAGCCTATTCTTTGAGTGAGTTGTTTTGTTTTGTTTTGTTTTGCCAGGTTTGACAATTTGTACATAAACCAAACATGTTAATGATGCTTCAATTCCATTGAACATGTGACATCTCATAAGTTGCTTATTTTCTCCTTTCTTTCATGCAAATTCTTTTTAGCTTTTCTTAGCAAAGTTGTGGGCTTCCCACAATTGACCCTCAAATTCCACATGCTCTCAACCTTAGCCATTTGCAGTATTTACTGTCACCACTAGATGTCACTCCTCTATTCGCAGAAGCAACTACAGATGGACTGGAGTCACGGAAAAACAGACCCCTGATAAATAGACAATTTATTAAATCTACAAGTTAACACTATCTGTGGAGAATCATTTGGATGCATTAAAATGTTGAATAATATTATATTTACTATTGAAATATCATGATAAGCCTGCCACATGAGAATCGAGCACTGACAAACATTCTCACTGTCAGAGCTGGTCAGGGTTTTAATGCTAGGACTTGTGAATGATTTTGCTTCAAATATTTAAGGAGAGAAAGATTTCTATATCTACCATCATGAGATGCTCCCAATGATGACGTTAATGCAAATATCCTCATACCCATTTTGTAAGAAGTAAATGAGAAAATATTGAACATGTTTTATTCATTTTACTTTGTTTCTCTTTCCCTGTTAGTGCTATTATGATATACATTATTTAAAACATATAACTATGGATACATATATCAAACATTAACTGCAAAAATGTTCAGAATATTGTATAAGACATTCATTCATTCACTCATTTGTCCATTCACTTAACAAATGTTTATTGAGACCAATAATGCCCAAGCATTGTTTTAGGCATTTGTAAGGCATCAGTGAATAAAACAAAACCAGACAAATGCCCCAGCCCTGGTGGAATGTACATGCTAGTGGACATGTAAAAAATATTATCAATCACAATAAATAGAAAGCTTTTAACTGAAAGAATGGGTTGCCTCTCAAATCAGATAGCTTAGTTTCATCAGAAAATTTCTGAAGTCTTAGAAGAACATGGCTTACTTTCAGTAACTCTGGAACAATCTATCAATAATCACCAGGGGTTCCTGGGTGGCTCAGTCAGTTAAACATCTGCCTTTGCCTCAGGTCATGATCCCATGTTCCTGGGATGGAGCCCCAAATCAGACTCCCTGCTCAGTGGGGAGTCTGCATGTCTCTCTGCCCCACGCCCCCAAATAAATAAATAAAATCTTTAAAAAAAAATAATTACCGGGCGCCTGGGTGGCTCAGTTGGTTAAGCGACTGCCTTCGGCTCGGGTCATGATCCTGGGGTCCCGGGATCGAGTCCCGCATCGGGCTCCCTGCTCAGCAGGGAGTCTGCTTCTCCCTCTGACTCTCTTCCCTCTCGTGCTCTCTCTCTATCTCATTCTCTCTCTCAAATAAATAAATAAAATCTATAAAAAAAAAATAAAAAATAAAAAAAAATAAAAAAAAATAATTACCAAAGTCAAGGCAGCCTTTTTGTGACTTGGCATAAGAAGTCATTCAGAGAAACAACGTGCCATCTTCGAATGGTATCCTCACGAGTTTGAAGTTGTGTGCTGTGTTCACTCCTATAATTTTATCTCATTTTTCTGAGTCTCTAACAATCCAAAAGCATGTAGGAAGGAACTGGATAACACAGGAATAGTAGTGAGGCAAAGAATGAGGATCATGAATGTTTAGTCAAATTTGCTTCAGCAAAGGAAAACCTCCTCTGCAGCAAATGCTTGCAAATTGCAGATTTTCCCTAATTCTACATCTGCTGCTCACATTTTAGGAAGCACTTACATACAGAAAAACCTTTCCCTCTAAAGCATTAAAATTGTCATCTTTCATCTATGTCTGTCCTTGAGGGACATAAAGTTGATCAACAGCATTTGTTGAGGACGTTATTCTTAGGAAATGTGAGGAACAAGAAAATAAACGTAAGACACAAGGCATGTTACCCCACATTTTAGAAGTACAGAATTATTTGGCTTTGAGTGCTACTATCCTAAATTCTTTTTTAAACACCAAAATTATAAATGAGATAAATTTATATATGGTTAGCATTATCCATACATATACTAGCCCTAACGTCAAGGTAAGTTTAGCAAAAATGATCCTGCATCTCTTCCATCTGGTCCTAAAACTAATCTGTTTACTTTATTCCCACAAGGAAGTGGATGTACTCTTTTTTTAAACTTGAATTTAGTTCCTCTTAAAGCAATTCTCTTCTTAGTCTTCTTTTATTTGCTACGGAGGGACACTTTTTTGCTACAGAGGGACTCAAAACTGTATGATGCCAAAACCACGTGTGAGGGACCGTTACTGTCTCCTCCGTGAAGCTCCTTTTTGAATTAGTTGAAGCAGCATCTGCGAGTCACCACAAAGTGTGCTGGGGTCAGTCCCATTACCGGATGAAAAAGAAAGACATTCCTTTCTGTTCTCTAGTACCTCAGTGATGCCACTTCCTTGTTCTCTTTCAGATATGACTGAGGGGAAAAAAATCTGCCACTACATATTTCCCTCTGTGAAATATGAACTGAAGGTCTGTTATTTGTGCATTCTGTTGACCTCATAATGAACAAAATCCATCTCAGAAACCTCGGGGCCATTAAGAAGAGACAAGGAAGCGCATTCAAAGCTTTTCCCCATGTAAAGCTGCTGGCTTTCCTTCCTTTGGCTTCTGCTAATTATAAAATGCCCACTTACCTGCGTTTCCTCAGAGGACTCCCTGAAAAGCCTCAAACTGTTTCTAAACATGAAGGGGAAAAATGTAAGTCTTTTCAAGCAGCTTGTAAATGCCAAACTGGCTGTAGTGATTTCATGTACCCCAAACTGACAACTTGGTGGAATAAAAGAGAAAAGTCTCTGTGATCTCTGCTTGAGTAACCACTGCTTATTTACTGCATTTGGTATCACCTGCCCATAGTTCTGAAATAGCTTACACAAGTCTCCAAGGAAATTATTGTTAGTAAACTGAAAATTCTTCAGGAAGTGTTTATTTGTGCATTTTATCCCGGATTCACAAGACAAGCTTCACAGAAGATTATCATAGAACTTCAGAGTATAGGATCTCTAAGAGGCATCTAAGAGCAAGTGAATGAGTTTATGCTACAGGATTACTTTCAGGAAAAACGAGAAATTCTGTTTTGAACACTTTCAGATGAACCTTGCTTCTCAAGGTCTAAAATCATCTCTCTTCCAGAAATGCTGAATTACGGACCATCGAATCTACATCTGCTTACCAAAAAGACTACCGAATATACAGATGAATGTGCTGATATCAAACTTTCTTATAATTCATGGGTTCAATTCTTTATCTGAAGAAACTTTACAGGTCAACCTAGAAGATAAGATGTTATAAAGCCATATATTTCAAATTGAATGTCATCACCTACAAAGCTCAGTCACACTTAAGCGAACAGAGACACTCATTCACCAGGAAAAAAAAGCATAAATGTTGTTGCTATATCCTTTCTATAAATGTTCCTTTCTATATTCTTGCTAGAAAACTACCTATATTCTGCCCTACCATAGTCTTTCTTTTGTAAATCCACTTATATACTTCCAGAAAGAATATAAGGAAGGAAAAACACTGCTTGGATTTTGCTATCAAAATCCTCTTACAGCATCTTTTTCTCTACCAAGCCAATTAATTAATTATGCTTCCAGTGCCTTGCCTGTATCACAGTCCTTCCTTTCCCTATCAAATAGCTATGCTAAATTCTGGTATATCAATTAGAGATTTTGGGGATTGGAAGACACATTCCAAGTAGTCTAATTCAAAAGAATTGGAATGCAAGAATCTTTTGTTTATGATTTTTGAGAAGCAGTCCTAGCATTTGCATGTACACAAGTAACAATTTTCTCTATAGATAGATAAAGATAAATCTTATATTTATATATATATTTATTAATCTCCCCTCAACATTAGTTATTAATTACACTAAATGTGATCTTGCTCCAACTTACAACCCCACCCCACCACCATCTCAGCGAACTTTCTACTCTGAAGGGTAGGTGAGAGTAGTTTCCTTCTAGTCCTGGTAGGTCTTGGCTTGTCCCCCAGAACAAAATTAAATAGTACAGTCTTCCTTCCAGATCTTCAAATATCTAAGGATACCTAAGGCTAGCTTTTAAATTTCCTTTGCTCCTATGTCTTCTGTAAGTTAGACTGTTTTTGGTTTCTTTACTGATTCTGTAGAGAATATAGTGCAGTCTTTCTAGAATCCTCATGCTTACAAATCTTTTGCTTTTTACAGTTGGTCATTCTATTTATTAATATGTTTCTATAAGTCTGGAGTGCTACTTCAAAGAGAGTTCTTAAAAGTCACAGAGATTTTCAGTGTACTTTTTAGCCATTACAATGCTTTTTGCTTTCTATGAAAGCATTTCTCACGGTATTGGATAGAGTTTTAGATCAGTATTTTTTTAATTACCATTGACATGGGTAATCAAAGTTTCTCTTGTACAGAATTGAGGACTTACAGCTGATTGTGAGACCATGCAGATACGCTGCAAGTAGTTATGGTATGTTAGATGTACACTGTATTCACAGTGGAGAAAGTGAAGAGTTTTGGATTGCCAGAGAAGAATTAGCAACTTTTTTTTTAAATAAATCTTTTATTTCTTTGAGAGAGAGAGAGCGAGAGCATGAGCAGGGGGAGAGGGAGAGGGAGAAGCAGACTCCCTCCTGAGCAGGTAGCCTGATGCATATCCCAGGACCCCGAGATCACGAGTTGAGCCAAAGGCAGATGCTTAACCAACTGAGCCACCTACGTGCCCCCGATCAAACAACTTTGATTTGTCCCACTGTTGTCTTTAACCCACATTCTATCTCTCTGTGGTTATTTCATATAGCTGGAAGATAGGACCTTCTGGAGCACGTTAATATTGGACAATGCAAGGATTTAATAGCTTTCTTTTACGTGACTTAATTAAGTTTGAGATCGACGTGAAAATTCTGTTTTCAGTACTTACTATCCACAATTATTCAAATGTAGCCACTTTTTACATAGATTTTACTAATGCTATCTGTTCTCAGAATTTTCCGTTGATACTAGAAATGACTATATTATTTATTTATTTATTTATTTATTTATTTATTTATTTTTATTTAATTTTATTTATTTATTTGAGAGAGAGAGAGAGAATGAGAGATAGAGAGCATGAGAGGGAAGAGGGTCAGAGGGAGAAGCAGACACCCTGCTGAGGAGGGAGTCCGATGTGGGACTCGATCCCGGGACTCCAGGATCATGACCTGAGCTGAAGGCAGTCGCTTAACCAACTGAGCCACCCAGGCGCCCTAGAAATGACTATATTATTTAGAAATTCATACTATGCCATGGTTCACTAATGCTTTTACTGGTTGAGATAATCAATTAAAACCCCCATATATCATCGGGTATGCAATTGCATGTCTTTCTGAGGAATACAATGTATTCAATTTAATTAAGAATTCAGTTATCTTTTTATTTGTATGGAGAAACTGAACAAAACACAAACAACAAACAAACAACAAAAAAGTAAAACAATAACAACAAAAAAAGGTTTATAGCATTACTACAGCAGCAAAGATTGGGAGATCAAATCCTGAATGTCCCTGAGGCCATATTCACACTGCTTTAGTATATGTGGAGTCTTCCTGAAAATCACAATCCAGTTTACAGCTTTTTCTCTTGTGAAAAAAAAAAAGACAATTAAAAAAAATCATGAATATATTCAACAGTGGCTCTGTATAAAGTAAACTGCCTCTCAAGTCTTTTCTAAAACATTGTATTTCTGAAACATTTGACTGAAACAAATAGACCCTTCATTTTTAAGGGAAATAATAGAAAATGAGATAAGCCTCTAATTATAGTTGACAACAACATTCTGGTGTGATATGATTTGTGCCTCTGGTATTGATATGAATGTTTCTGAATGTGACTCCTGAATTCCGTCTAGGAGTATTTTTCCATCAAAACTCTGGGAATCTTTTTTTTTTTCTTGACAATGTGCCACATTTGTTCACAATGAAAAGTAAAATGTTACATTTTCATAGGAGCTACTGCCACCACAGAAAATGGTACTGTCAGTTATAAGAAATATTTCCACTTATTTATTCATTGTAACCAATTTGGCTCCTCTTCGATTAGCCTTTTCTGTGCATATTTTTGCATTTCTGAATGAAATTTAGACGTAAGAACTAGGAGCATCAGTTTGGTAACCCCGATGCAATAACTGATACTTTTTATATCCCTGGGAATTGTTCTGCAATATTTAATATTTAATTAGTAAGAGTAAGAATAAGCACGTAGTCTGCCCCATGACTATAACAAAAAGCAGGCCAAGAAACACATTCAGAACACTTAAAAGTAGAGTGTTATATCCTTCTGACTTTCTATTCCATTTTCTTGAATGTGAATTATGACTCCAATAATATGCTTTTGGGGGAAAAAAGAAACGATTTCTGGCATCTTGTGGGGGAGGATCTGAAGAGGTTTTAAATTATATTTTGTCATGAAAATACACATCTTGTCATCTTTCTTTAGATGTTAGAATCTTTCATCTCGCTTGAAAGTTCAGATTGATCTGTAACCTTTTTTTTAGAAAAAAAAACATATGTCAGACTCTTTGATGTGTTGTGCATATTTTTGCTCGGGAAGCTACCAGGCTTCTTGCAGACCACAACTGAGAAATGCAAATTGAATTTTACACACTACCCACTGACTTGGGATCCTACTGAAGTACCCTGGGAATCAAACTGCCCTACTTTGGGTTGCCTTAGGCAATTCAATGACATAATTGTTGATGTGGCTTAAATTCTCCAGATGAGGTCTATATAGACAAGGTGACATTCCTCATCTTCTAGCTATTGGTGGACATTTTCAGAAGGCATCTTGACTTGTTGACTAGAAGCAATGAATATCTTAGTCCAGTTTCCAGGTAATGACAATTCTCTCTCCTCTCTCTCTGGTATGATTTTCCTTAGCCACCAATACCTTTCCAGCAATGTCATTCCAACCACCAACGTTACCAGCATATGTGAATGTGCTAGGCTATGGCTTGAGAACTAGGTTGAATGAAGTCTTAAGGCTAGGACTAATAAAAAGCATTTAATTAACTCCAACAATTAAGTAAGCTCCTTGAAGTTCTGAGGCAGGATTTGATATCCCTGGTTCCATAAAAAAAAGAGAAGGAAGAGGGAGTTTGCTTGAATGATGTCCTCGAGTAAGCAAAAGTGTTTGGAAATCAAGCTGAGTGGAGCGGTTGGTCTTAACCTGTAGTTGCAGGAAGGAAGGCAAAGAATATGTATAGAGATGTTGCTACAGAAGTAGAAATTCTGGGAAGATATTCTCTTCTGACTGCTTTTATTTTCTCAGTTAAAACTGAGCTAGGACATCAGTTGAGAGAGAGTTTGAAGGAGAAAGTATTGGAGGTTTGAGGAAACAGTATAACAAGAAAATTTTCTAGACTTAGAAGCAGACTCAATGGATCAGGGGAATCTGGTGGGACAGCCAATGGGACCACTTGAAGTTCGTGGTTATAGCAGACACGTCAGCATGGCTGTATATTTCTTTCAACCACATTACACTGTCACTACTGTGGGTATGGTGGAAGCAGAGAGGTGGATTTAACCAGAGTCAGGGCAAAGAACTTAAAGTTGTATGCAAAGGAATGATAATAACAATCAATGATAAAATTTAAGATGGTTGTAAGAAAGGATGTAAAGCCACAGGTAGGGGATATTAAATAAAAGAAAATTAAAATAAACAAATAATAGTTTCCAGTGTGTTGGGGGAGAGTATTAGAATTGAGTTATTACAGGGAAAACAAATTGGAAGAATTGTCTTCAGGAATTGAGTAGCTTGAAATTGGGGTTGCAAAGAATACAGTAACTGGAAATATTAATGATGAAAACCCTGGAAATGAGAAAATGAGGCTAGAGATTTAAAATAATCATCTATCATCCCTATTGATACTGAAACTACCAAGAATTATGGTACGGGTAGTATTGGAAAGAGACTAAGAGTGGGCTTTAGGGTAAATTTTCAAGTGTTTTGAGGGGACTTAGGGAGAACAGGAGAAAAAAAAGTGGTCTGGAAATGACAAGAAGGAAAATGAAGCACTCATTCTCACCTCCAGAGCTCCTCTACAAAGGTTTCAGTTAAAAAAAAAAAAAAAAATCAGTCATCACTTGACAGGAATTTTCAGGGAAGGAATATTCTCAGGGAAGACTCCAGTGTTGGCTTGAGCAAGAAGATGAAGAAAATAAGAGATAAACGATTGAGGCATACTAGTTATTGCTCACACTAGTTATTGCTTAGGGTTGCATGCCCTAAGGAGCCATCTGGATGGATGTCAAGAGTTGGAGAAGGGTGGCAGATGTTGGCAGGAGAGGGATCGTGTCAGGCTATATGGTATTGACCATTCGTGTCCCTCTTCTCTAAAACACATGCCTATGTCTTCGGTTAATCTTTTCAAGAGCTTTTTAAAAGTATCATACATAATAATTCTTAATTGAGTCTTGCATATTTACTTTTGACGTCTTTCATTTTCTTGCTAATAAACTGATTATTGCTGTTAGATATTTTATCTTTTCAGTGTAATTTTACTAGTCTTTTAAATAATCCAGAAAATAGCAAAATCCACATTCTATATCGCATTTTTGGGTACTAGCAACATTTGTCGTATAAATTATTCCTTTAATTTTTATTTTCTTTCTTTTAAAGCAGACACATTTTCCTGGATCTTTAATTATTCTTGATTTTCCTCCTTCGTGTTCTGCTCATCCATAAATTATAGTTTGGATCATGTCATGCTAGACAAGTCAGAATTCACTCTCCCGGCACTGATTTTCGGAATGGATGAAACAAATAAGAGCTTTATGGTAATGAAAGGACTCCTAGAGAACAAAGGGGAAGTGGGAAGCCTTAAGGATATTCAAAATTGGGCCAGGGGAAGGTGTTCTCTATCTTCATGTCCCAGTCAACATCAAACATACAAGTGGCTGTCTTTGTGGTCATGAAATGGGAAAGGTTCTCTCTGAAAAACAAAACAAAATGTAGTTTCAACTTGTGAAGATTAACTCTATATACTTTTTCTCTCTCCTAGTTATAAAAGGATTATCAGAGACATGGAGATGAAACATTTTTCATTCCAGAATGTAGTGACAGAGTAATTACGTGCAAAATCTGTGATTAGGGGGAAAAATAACACATGGTGATAAATATCTTTTCATAACACACCTCTTATTGTCCAACTAGCCAGGAAGCAAATGGCATGTCAACCAAGTATTTGGAGATAGTGGGATGGGAGGGAAAGAGAGAGATTAGAATGCACTAATGATTCCAAGATATTACAACAATTTCTCCTTTTTCCATGTTTTCCCTCTCATCTTGTACTTAACTGATTCCTACTTTCCTCCATTCTCTCCTTTTCTCTACTGTTCTTTCCTGGGCTTATTTGGGGTAGTGAGGAGTTTAGACTAATTATTTTTGTTGTGATGGCAGGTAGAGAACATTCCATTACAAGCATGTATAATCAGAACTAATAGATGCTTAATTTTCAAACTAATCAAATATATTTAAAAGACAAAAAAAACTGTGCAATTTCAGGTCATTATGATTTGCTATCTGGAAATGTGCTCATGAGCCAATATGACTGATGATACTACCTCATTTAGCCTGGAAAATCCCAAAGCCCAAAATGTCATCCTGAAATTCTACCCAGAATCATTCATTTTGAATACAAACTATTTTCTTTAGGACAATATCATTCAAGTCACTGATATTTCAATGTTAGTTAATGACATTAGAATCTATCAGCTAGTAACATAGCAAATATAAGCAATAATGTTGGTTTTGTCGAAATATCTCTCAAATCACTAACTTAACGGGTGGAGGGTGGAAAAGGAGGACTGGCTTTAGTGAGCTGTGGAGCACACTTTTGTTTGGAGCAAGAAAAGGGACCTTGAAAGGGATTGACCAATAACCCTGAGTAGGGAGGATAGTTCATTGTTTACGTGTTTAACTCTGATAAAACCCTGGTGACACTATTTTCTTGAAAGTTATGTTTGCTGAGGAGAGTTTTGGGTTTTGTTTTTAAAGATTTTATGTATTTATTTGACAGACAGAGAGGGGGAGAGAGAAAGAGAGAGAACGTGCACAAGCAGAGGGAGCAGCAGGGAGAGGGTGAGGGAGAAGCAGGCTCCCCGCTGAGCAGAGAGCCCAGTGTCGGTCCAGATCCCAGGACCCTGGGACCATGACCTGAGCCAAAGGCAGACGTTTAACAAACTGAGCCACCCAGGCGCCCTTGCTGAGTCTTTTTTCCCACTCCACATGTATCTAAAAGTTTTTATACAAGAGGGAAACATTGTCATCTTACATCCTGGTTTGCCAGAGTTAGTCCTGGTTCACAGCCATTTCCCATCATCCCATCTACTTGACATTTGCCTTAGATCAAAATATCCAGCTTTGGAAAAACATTATAAGGCAGTCCTGAATATAACATATTTATTGAGAATTTAGCACACTGTCTGACTCCTTACAGACCCTCAATAAATGTTGTTCACTCTTTTTAGGACAACTCCCAGCTCTACCACATTACTTGTTTGCTACTGGAAGATTACATAATTTCTCTCACCCTTGGTTTCTTCATCTGTAGAGTAAGAATATAGTATAGTAAGGATACAAGATACAGTTGTTAGGACTAATGAAATAATGTGTGAATTAACAGCTTTGTGCAACAAGGTTCTTGATATTTGTGGTTTTAGTAGTTAATAATACCTTTGTTTTAATTATGAAACAATTATCTCAAATGTCTCTATATTCATTAAGATAGACCCAAACTAGTGGATTACTGAATGACATCCCATAACCTAAAAGGCCTAATGGATTTTAAAAGGATTTGGGAAGACCATGGAGAGCTGAGAAAAATAGGTATGCTCCAAAAAGTCTTGAGCCTTAAGTGTGTAACGAGTTGTTGGTATTACTTTTAATACAGGGCACGTTTTCTATTAAATAGCTTTCAGATGGAATAATTCAAACGTCCAGGTGGTCCACTACATCCATAGACCCTACATCTTTTCTGCTACAACAAGATATCTTATTAGTATTCCAGAGCATATGATCCAGTGATTTACAGTATTCAAAAGCCTGTGAAAATGGTGAGAATATTGAAGGTTGTGAGACAGGGAAATAAAGCTAAGAAATGGGAAAAAAAAAAAAAAGAGCATTTTCTTCATACTTGTTCCCAGCTGGGATTACAGCTGCTTGATTCATACCATCTGGGGGTATCTAATTAGAAACTACCTAGAATAGACTTTTAAAGAAGTAATTTGAGAATAAACTTAACATCAGCAGCAGTTCAGATCCCAAAGGGCTCGGAGTTAAGTTTGCATGAACTAATGGATCAATGAATGAAAGAAATATTCACTCATCATTGCACTTGAACAATGTTATTCCTGAAAGAAGCAAAATGCCACTTGTTTCTTCACTGTGTAATAAATCTGCCAGAGATGGACTGATCTGTAGACTGGCAAATAAAATAAGGGGGAAAAAAAGCAAAAAAAAGAACAGCTATGCATATGAGATTTTTGCACAAGTTCATTGCTACATTGTGATCTAATTTTTCCCCCAATTTTAAGTCCAATTTTTTAAACACACTAATACATTGATTTGAAAACAAACTGCTCTTTTGGCTACCAAATAATTTGACCAGTTATGATCAGATTTCTACCTCCAAACTTTTTCTTGATTTGTCTACTAAGAATAGCCTTCAGGAGAAATGAAATGGTATTTTTTTTCTTTCTTAACCTAATTAATAAAGGTTTCATTTACCAGTCAGATTGATTTAAATGTGAAAGTGTCACAGAGATTTTCAAAATCAAAATAATGTTATGAAAGCACAAATGATAAACACTTAAAATGTGCACCCTGGGATTGATGAAAGATGTTGTTTTTAACTCTTCAATTTTGGAATCACTACATTTTTACCAGGTGTATTGATGTCCACTGTCTACCAGTGTTGAGTTTTAAAAAACAATTCCCAGTATACCATATACAAAGGACCAAATAGGAAAACACAAAATCAAAACACTTTTAGTCATAATATGACAGTAATTTTTATTTAAAGTATTGATAGTTGTCTTATATTCTTTTTTTTTAAAGATTTTCTTTCTTTCTTTATTTGAGAGAGAGAGGACATGAGCAGGGGAAGGAGCACAGGAGGAAGCAGAGGGAAGGGGGAAGAATCTTAAGCAGTCTCCCTGCTAAGCACAGAGCCTGACATGAGGCTTGATCTCAAGACCCCGAGATCATGACCTGAGTCGAAACCACAGGTCAAATTAACCGACTGAGCCACCCAGGCACCCCATAGTTGTCTTATATTCTTGACAAATATAATTTGCACCAGCAAAACTAACTAGCAAATAGGAACTCAGACGGAGACTAATAAAAGTGAAGTCTAGACTCTTCTAGACTCCAGGAAACTTTAGTCTTAATAATAATTTCTCTATTAATTAGCCAAATTAGCAACAAACTTCAATGTTTCACTGCCTCCATTTTCTCCTCAAAAATTAAATAATTCCATCTCTAGATAAAGAAATACCTTTGTCTTACTCACAAGTAAGTAACATGTGTAAGGTATTATTGCTATTAAAATCAAAATTGTGCAATGAAATAATGATTATATTTTTGGATAAAGAATATTCAGGTATTTCTGTGAAAAGAATTCTGACCCAGTAAAGTTTGAGACATCCAAAACTTTGTAAATTCTATTCACTTGTTTCCACTGCCCTATCTGCTATCAAAATATAATTGTTATATTGTTTCAACAAAATAATAAAAGAGAGACTACTAAGTGTTGCAATAGTAGACAAAGTCATGCACAAATTCTCATCAAACATGAATATTCTCTGCCATTATTTCACTATTTTTGCTATTCTTTTTCTAACCCCAGAGTAGTTATGTGGGTTACAAATAAATATAAAATGTAAAATGTACAACAAAACTCCTCATTTCTTTATCATTATATGTAGTGTATGCATTGTCAGAGTTATTTTCAATTTTAGGGAAAAATTTAGAAAATAGTATATTTAACATTAGAAGGCTATTATTAATATTCATTGGGTAGAGCAACT
The DNA here is from genome assembly GCF_003265705.2 of Callorhinus ursinus. Taxonomy (NCBI): domain Eukaryota; kingdom Metazoa; phylum Chordata; class Mammalia; order Carnivora; family Otariidae; genus Callorhinus; species Callorhinus ursinus. The sequence continues at coordinate 75,863,508 of NW_027397065.1, read as the reverse complement.
AATATATAAACAAATGGAAAATATTCTCTTGACACACAGAAGTGTTTAATATTTAGATCACGATCACCAAGACAATTTAACTCTGAATAAATAAAACACCATGGTGTGTATCCCCAATTTATTACTATTTAATTCAATGCCATCTTATTTATGTATGCTATCATTAGTTTTATTACTTTGAACATCAATTATTTATATTTTTAAATATCAAAATTAAATATGAGACCAAAAAGTTGTATAACCTAATGAGCGTTATGTATAACTAAAATGAAAACCCCACTGGCACCCCAAAGACTGCATTCTCACAAGGAACAGGGCAGGATATGAGTAATATTGTTTAGTATTCCAAAGTGCACATCAAGTAAATCAAACTTATAACAAACAGTACTTCTAAGTAATTAAGTAAGATTAATTGGGGCATATCAAGAATCATCGCAAAGTGGGAGGAGGGGTTTAAAAACAACTTTTGCTGGAAAATGAACCAAGTCTTCTACAGCACATAATAACCCCCAGGGGATTGCCTTTGACTCAATACTGTATTAACAAAACAAGCAGTAGATTAACGCAGGTAGAAGGAAGAAAATTCTGAGAAATGGGAGGTTGTTCTAGACATATACGTTAGATGGTAGAAAATATAGATCTAAGAATAAGAGATGGTAATGGACCTGAGCACAGACATTTGGGGAGAAGATTATATATGGCAATTGTCGGGAAAAGGAGGTGGAGGGGAGCAGTAAGGCAGGGAAAATTCATTACTTATTGATCATCAGCTTATTCATCAGCTTATTCACTGAACTCGAACGTGGCAGGGTACTGTCATGTGAGACTTGTGTAATCAGATACAGGACAAAACTAACAGAAAGCACGAAGCAGCCACTAAATCTTTTCACTATCTATGGATTCTAGGTACAGCCATAAGATTTATTTGACAAAAGGATTGCTTGAAAACAGCAAATTGTGTCATGGGGTGTTTTTCTTCAAAACACATTATGTCACTTCAACTTTCTCACGTTCAGTTTTTACTTACTTACAATTCCCTACTGGAGTAACACACACACACACACACACACACACACACACACACACACACACACCAAAACAATAAGCATCTTAATTTTACTTGTACATTTCATAAGTATAAGTCATTCGTATTAGTCCTAGAGAGTTACTTTTGTCAGAAGCATTTTAATAATATAAAAGGATACTCGTATCTCATGAATGATTCCTCCTTTAGAGGAGGAACAAGGAATACAAATGATCTCTATATTTCAGAGTTCATGCTGGGGGAGATGATTTCTATTTTATAACAAAATGTTAGCAATCATTTGTCAATTTGTTCCAAATAATGATATACAGTATCACCTTAAAATAGGTTACCACTCTACTAGAAATACAGTCGTTGCCTGAGTATAGATTGCTGCCTGAGAAGCTGCCTTTTATTTACGCGTAATGGTATTCAGCGTGCTCTATATTTAGAGTTGTTGCATTAAGTTGATCAATATGAAAATGTTGTTGCCAAATATTATACAATATCAATTTTTTGACCAGGTAATTGAGATACCTGGGTAAATTCATAAATTCTCAACTAGGATAGCAAGAATAGTCAATAAATAAAGACTGCAAAGACATGGATTCTACTCCTGTTTTTACTACTTAATATCTTCCTTCAGCATGAGGACAATTGCTAAAATTTGCTGATCCTCAATTAACTCCTCCGGAAAGTACATGTAACCATTCATTTATCCCTTCATTTCTCTAGAAATCTTTATCAAGCATCTTTTCTGTGCCACATTATACACATTCTATTTACAGCAAGGAGCTAAGGTAAAGATTAAATAATATATGTTATTTTTAAACTCTAAAGTTTCAAGTAAGTGTGAAATTGTTTTATTATAAATTAAAACTAATTTTAAAATTCTAATGTATTATATGTCCGAGTATCTAAAGACAAATGGGAACAAAGTGTCCATCCACAGGGGACTGTTCAGCTCTACTGTGGTGGAGTCCCACAGTGGACTACTCAAATTTCTGAAAATATGAGAAAATACATGCTTTTATGGAAAGACACACTACTGGGGCACCTGGGTGGCTTAGATGGTTAAGCATCTGCCTTCAGCTCAGGTTGTGATTTCCATGTCCTGGGATTGAGCCCCACATCGGGCTCCCTGCTCAGTGGGGAATCTGCTTCTCCCTCTCCTTCTGCCTCTCCCCCTGCTCATGCTCTCTTTCTCTCAAATAAATAAATAAATCCTTAAAAAAAATCAGGAAAGGATACAAGCACACACATACACATGTAGGCACACAAGGACACACAAAGTGGATATGTGTGTTTCTGTATGTATAACTGCACGTGGTTTCTGGTGGGCAGAGGTTTAGTGGGAAAGGAAGAAGCTTTCTGCACCTCCTTTTCTTCCCCATTCTTTCTCTTCTCCTTCTCCTCATTCTTTATTTTTTTAATAATTCTACTTTTAAAGATTTTATTTATTTATTTGAGAGAGAGAGAGACTGAGAGATAGAGAGCACGAGAGAGAAGAGGGTCCGAGGGAGAAGCAGACTCCCCGCTGAGCAGGGAGCCCGACGTGGGACTCGATCCCGGGACTCCAGGATCATGACCTGAGCCGAAGGCAGTCGCTTAACCGACTGAGCCACCCAGGCGCCCGAATATAACGTCTTAAAACGATATTTTTTATTTTTTTTTAAGATTTTATTTATTTATTTGAGAGAGAATGAGAGATAGAGAGCACGAGAGGGAAGAGGGTCAGAGGGAGAAGCAGATAGGGAGCCCGATGCGGGACTCGATCCCGGGACTCCAGGATCATGACCTGAGCCGAAGGCAGTCGCTTAACCGACTGAGCCACCCAGGCGCCCTCCTTCTACTCATTCTTGTGCTCCCTTCCCTCTCCCTCTTCTACCTCTTCCAGTCACATTTGGATGGTTTACTATGCACTGTGTTAAGTTTTTAAAATGATGGTCTTTGCTCAATGATTGGATCATGAGATAATTTAACATATTTGTTTTCATTTCCTATAATTGTTTAAAAAAACATCATCTGTGTTCTTAAAAATTCTTATTTTATTCAGTCATGGTTATGCAGACATTAGCAAACTTTAAAGCTTTACAAGTCTGAAGGGGTAGAGCGAGGGAAGGTAATTCTTGATCAAACTAATGCTTTTCTGGTAAATCAAAATGTAACATTTCCCCCTTGACTTTCTTTCTCATATTTCTGAATTAATGGGGGAAAATGTTTGAACAGTTTTAAGTCTGTCTTCCACTTCCTAGTTCCTTTCATTCATTCATTTATTTATTTTTCTCATTTATTTACTTATTTATTTAACAGACATATACTGAGCATATACCTTGTCTAAGCAAATGTGCTAAGCAATAAGCATAAGAAGGTAAATAAAGTATGAAGTTTATGCCTCTTAAGAAGAATAAAGGATACTGTCATTTAAACTAAAATATCTACAAAGCCTGATAAGCCTTGTGTTGGGGGTATGCTAATTGTAGGGGAATGGGATATGAGAAAGGAGTATATGAAAAATCTGCTTTATGTTGATGTCAGGAAAATCTTAGCAAAGAGGATACACTTCAATGGAGTGCTTAAGACATTATGGTAATCAACTGGCATGTGAGTGGAGCAAATGACTTCAGCAAAGAAAATTAAAAGCATAACCAAAGAAAATTAAAAGGGCCCAGGTTGGAGTGACGTCAATAAGATGGCCGTACAGGAGTTTCCAGTGCTCATGAAAGTTCTGAAAATTGTATGATGATCTAGGTGCACAAGAGGACACTATGATAGAACAGTATAACTCCCAAGGGTCAGGTCATGAAGGCCCTATATAATGTGAAAGGGGAAGAAAATGGGAAGCTCCTTAAGCAGGAAAAGAGTGGGTCAAAATTTGACAAGACAGTAACTTCAGTTATTGCTAACTACACTTTTCCTCTAATTATACCTTTTCTCTCTGACTCTGTTTTTTACAAGTCCCTTTTCAAGATCCTAGAAAGTAGAATTTTTCTTTTCTTTCTTTTCTTCTCTTCTTCCACCAGGTTTAGAATGGGAACAATTGAGTGAGTAAAAAGTATTAGAAAAATTGGGGGCTATCCTGAAATATCTACCCAACTGAAAATGTATATACACTCTACTGTAACTATTACACTTCAAGGTGCATATAGAAACATTTTTATTCTTTTATAGGCATAAAGATATATTTTGAAAAAGGTCACTGAAACACTCTAATAATGAAACCTGGAAACAACTTAATTAGGATATGGATAAATAAATTACAGTATATCAAAGTTCTAGAAAATATGCAACCCCCCGAAAATTGAGTTAGCTCTGTATGTACTGACAAAGAAAAAAAAGAACTTTGTGTAAATAATATGCACACCTTGATAAGAATTTTACTAAAATGATGAAATATATATACATACTTGACATATCTTCTCTGCAAATACACAATCATAAAAAAGTATAGAGTACATGAAGAGTAAGACAAATGAGCCACATTTTGAGTTTTATATATTCTGAATGTTTGAATCTCCTCAACCATATATGATAATCATATTTTTTAAATGCCAATAAGCAAATAAATGTAAATATTTGATTAGGGCTTAATAGAAAGTTTGGTAAAAATACACATTTTAGTTAAGTTTCCAACTATAGCAGAGTCACAATTAAATTTAACATGATTTTTTCCTGTTTTCTTTCATTCAATAAAATACTTGCCTCTTATTAAAAATAAAGCATTTTGCATTCATCATAATAGAAAATTAGTTTCTGGTTACCAGGAATTATTTTAGTAATAATCACAAATAATGCATCTCAATTACTAAAATGTACAAAGAAGGGGGTTGTATACAAATATGAAACAATGATTATTCATGGATAACCATATTTAAGATAAAATGGGAAAAAATGAAAGTATGCACTGGGGTTTTTAACTCTGAAAACCTGAATACCTATTCAAATATTAATTCTAAGTACTTAACGAAACTATTTCTACTTTGGATATGCTTTGCCAGTTTTACCTAATGAATCCACATTTTTCCTTTCTCTGTAATCATTAATAATATCTGAGAAAAAGCTACTGAAAAAATGATTTCATTATGTACTCATGCTAAATAAAAGTATAGGAAGCTTTATAAATAGCTATGTTTTATTGAAAGTTAAGTCTCAAATTCCAAATCAGACCAAACTTCCTTGGGATTTTAAACATCATCCTGGAGGGAGTGTGAGCTTGCTTTTGTTTAAATGTGTTCATTTTATTTTCAATTATTTTTGAGAAAAAGTAAAACCTTTAAAATTTATGTTTATTTGACATAAGTGTGAAAATATTACATTTTTCCACATACAAAAAACTCTTATCAAGTTTTCTTCACTTAACTTGTGAAGTTCACAACTATTTAAAAAAATGGTTGAGTTATAAAAACCTGCCATCACCTCCCCCCACACACACACATACCCCTGAGAATAAATAAGCTGTAGGAAACCAGCTGTAGGAAACCAATTAAATCTATTATTCTTTTGAATGATTATTGTAAATGTCTCTGTCTCCCTGTCTCTCTCTCCCTCAGTGTCTCTGACTCCCTCTCAATCTCTCTCTTACTATTCTTTATACTTATTTTGAAAAAAAAAAAACAAATCATCTGAGATTATAACATAAATTTCAGAATTGTCTGTAAATGGTCCATAAGCCTGTGTTTGTATTTGAAATAATCTATCATGCTCATGAGAGAGTCACAGACTTCCCAGTTATGAATTTTTCCCTTCACTTCAAAAGGGACTAAAGTTCTGAAATGAACTTTAGTACACCTATTTTATTATTCACTGCTGCCTGCAAGCTAGCTGCAGGTTATTTTATTTACCAGAAGCTGCACTAATTTGCAATGTCTTTCTATGACTATTTGTAGGTAAAAATTTGCAGGTAGTTGGCTCCAGCCAAAGGCAAGCTTTAGGAGAGCAACATAGTAAGAGAAAAATTTGAAATAACCTAACTATCTAAACATCAAAAGGAAATGCACCTTGCTTGACAATTTTTGGAACAAGATAATGGTTTCTGAGATTATTCAACATTTATAAAAAGATAGAAATTAAGATAATGAGTCATTTAAACACCATGTATACCTAAAAGTTTTCATTGTATGGAAATTTCTTTTTTCTTTAATTTTTGAGCCCAGATGTTTCAAATAATGAATGATGTTATTTTATGCTAAAAAACAAACTTAAAAAATGTGACTAATCAGGGTGCTTGGGTGGGTCAGTAGGTTAAGCATGGGGCTCTTGGTTTCATCTTATGTCAAGATCTCCAGGTTGGGCGCCTGGGTGGCTCAGTTGGTTAAGCGACTGCCTTCGGCTCAGGTCATGATCCTGGAGTCCCGGGATCGAGTCCCACATCGGGCTTCCTGCTCAGCAGGGAGTCTGCTTCTCCCTCTGACCCTCTTCCCTCTCGTGCTTTCTATCTCTCATTCTCTCTCTCAAAGGAATAAATAAAATCTTTAAAAAAAAAAAAAAAAAGATCTCCAGGTTATGGGATCCAGCCCCATGGTGAGCTCCATGCACAGTGCAGAGTCCGCTTGAGATTCTCGTTTGCTCCCTCTGCCCCTCCCTCTGCTCATGTGCGCTCTCTCTTTCTCTCAAATAAATAAATAAGTAAATATCTTTTTAAAAAATGCGACTAGTCAAAAAAAAAAAAAAAGGCAGGGGAGTCCCTGAATAGCTTAGTCACTTGAGCATCTGACTCTTAATTTTGGCTCAGGTCACAATCTCAGGGTTGTGAAATCAGGCCCCACGTGTGCTCCAAAATGGGTATGGAGCTTGCTTAAGATTCTCTCTCCCTCTCCCTCTCCCTTTGCCTCTCCCTCCCAATCTCACCGCATCTTTAAAAAAAAGAAAAGAGAGACGCCCAGGTGGCTCAGTCGGTTGGGTGTCTGCCTTTGGCTCGGGTCATGATCCCGGGGTCCTGGGACTGAGTCTGGGGTCAGGTTCTCTGCTTGGCAAGAGGCCTGCTTCTCCCTCTGTCTGCCTTTCCCCCTGCTTGTGCTCTTTCTCTGTCTCTTTCTCTGACAAATAAATAAATATAATCTTAAAAAAAAAAAAAAAGAAAGAAAAGAAAAATGTGATTAGTCATTCCCATTAAGAAACTGAAGGGTGCCTGGCTGGCTCAGTTGATAGAGCAAGGACTCTTGATCTCAAGGTCATGAGTTCAAGCACCCATGTTGGGTACAGAGCCTACTTTAAAAAAAAAAAAAATTTAAAAGAAGCTCAACTGTTCCACTAAATTAAACTTAAATTAGTAATTGTGTACTTAGATATAGTGGAATTCTAAGAACTCTTTGGACAAAAACTTTTAGATTATATATTTGCAAACTCGTTAGTGTTCTCTGACTTCAAAGTAAGAGAGACAAGTGACAAGGCATACAATGGAAAGAGCATTAGGTAGAAAATCTCTCCATTGTAATCAAAATGTACGATGTAACCATTCTCAAGTTTCAATGTAGAGACTGGTGTGGCCAGTTTGATTTTCTAATCTAGCTTCTTTGTTGTTTAGGAGATTATTTTATTTTCAAGTATGGAAATGGAAGAGTATCTGTTGCGGTGGACAGAATAATGGCTTCCCAAGATGTCTACCTCCTAATCCTTGGAACTGTTAATATGTTAACATGGAAAAAAGACATTGCCAATGTAATTATTCAAGAATCTTGAGATGGGAAGATGAACCTGGGTTATCTGAGTGGGCCCAGCATAATTACAAGGATCCTTATATGAGTAAGACACAGTTACAGTTGTAGATGGGATGAGTGACATGGAAGGAGAGGTTGGAGTGATGTGACTTAAAGATGGAGAAAAGGGCTATAAGCAAGTAATACAGGTGGCCTCTACATGGTAGAAAAGGCAAAGAAATGGATTCTCCTCTAAAGTCTCCAGATACAGTGCAGGCTAGGGACCAAATGTATATTTTTATCTATAACATTATCCATATCTGTATCTATAAACCTGTATCAATAGCTATGTCTGTATAAAACCTCAGAATCATTTTAGAAGGATCTTTATAAGTTATCTAGTCCAACCTTACCTTCTTACAAAGGAAAAACTGAGCCACAGAGCACTTTAATTGTATCAGGTGAGAGGAGGGAAAAAAAAAATGTTACATCATTCTAAGTATATTTATGCATTTTTCCTGACTTCCAGTTCACTGCTTCTTCTACGATGGCAAAAGACCTCCCTGGTTTATATCCCTAGGAAATTGAACTGCATATTTCTGCTCTAATTCACTGTTTGAAATAGCCTTTGACTGTTTTATACTGTGCTCAGGAGAATAAAGGCTAATGACATAAACAGAGTTCAAGAATTTTGAGGGACTGAGCAAATCGATGATTGTTATGCAATAAAGAACAAAATATAAGTAGGTGGATTATATAATTTGTTGTCTAAACTGGGGTACTTTTGAGAGTTAACAAGTGTGCTATTAATTATGTTGAGACAACAATGAAAATAATACTGTGGGGCAAAACTGGATACATGTTACCCTCTGTGTAACTAAAGTTAACATCTAAAGAAATTTAACAAGTTTCCAGGCATTGTTCTAAATACTTTGCTTGATATTTTGTTCTTGTTTTGTCAGAACCTCTCTATGAGCTCTCAGTTTTCCCATTATAAGACAAGAAAATTAAGACACAGATGGGTGACACATCTAATTTTGCACCTGAATTTTTTTTATATGCATAAATATATTCATATTTCAGTGTGAAACTGGGACTGAAGCCCTGCTCCGGAGTCTACATCATGAACAAGTATGCAATACTGTCTTTCATATATCCCATGGTGATAAGCTGGCATGCATTATTTGAGCCATGAAATTGAGTACTGTAAAAAGCAAGAACTTTCAATAGTCTCCCTAATTATCAGAACTAATTCTGGCCTGGCCTAGCACCTTCCCTACTCCTTGGAAGCAACAAGTGGTGTGATTCAGTTCCTACTTCCCCCTCCCTTATGTCAGTGGACTGAATTAGGGAACTGAGTATATATTCCCAGTTGAAGGCAACAGATGTGTGAGTCACTGCCCCACTTTCACCAGGAAGTTACTAGTGGTAGAGGGGGCAGCTGAACTTCCATCTCATTAGTCAGCAATGAAGCAGTATGAGTCAGCACCCACTTTCGGTAAAGAGACATTAGTAGGGCCCAACAGGAAGCTGAATATGCACGCCTTCCCAGTCTTCACACTATGCATCAACAGAAATATTTTTTAAAATGCTTTTTAAAAAGGAGTAAATAGAGGGGTGCCTGGCTGGCTGAGTTAGTAGGGCCTGCAACTCTTGATGTTGGGGTCCTGAGTTCAAGCCCCATATTGCTGGTAAAGTTTACTTAAAAAAAAGAAAAAAAGATTAAATAGAATCTAGAGTTCATAACATAATATCAAAAATATCTAGTACATAATAAAAAAAACACTTGTTACACAAAGAACCAAGAATTTCACAACTTAAATGAGAAAAGACAATCAACGGATTATCAACATCAAGATGAATCAGAGATTGGATTCATCTGACAAGCATTTTAAAGCAGACATAATAAAAATATTAAAATTTGCTATTTTTCATTCTTTTGAAAAAAATATGGGTATTAAAGAGGGCACGTATTGAATGGAGCACTGGGTGTTATACGCAAACAACGAGTCATGGAACACTACATCAAAAACTAATGATGTAATGTATGGTGATTAACATAACATAATACAAAAAAAATTCCAGCAATGATTAAGGGAAGTTATGGAACAAAATTTGCACTAATAGAAATGATACATTCAGTAGATGGGCACAACAGTAAAGTAGAGATAGAGGACAGAATCAATGAACTTGAAGACATACAAATATAACATATTTGGCCTGAACAACAAACAGAAAATTGACTGGAAGAAAAAAAGAATCTCAGGTACCTGTAGAACAATAACAAAAGAGCTTATAGTCACTATCATAGTTCCAGAAGAGAGGAGACAGAATATGGACTGAAGAAGCATTAAAAAAATAATGACTGAAAACTTTCCAAATTTGAAGGAAGATATAAAAATAAATATTCAAGAAACTGAGTAAATCCAAATAGGATAAACCTAAAGAATCTATGCCAAGACTGATAATAATTAAATTTCTGAAATTGAAGAGCAAATCAAAATCTTGACAGCAGACAAAGAAAAATGGCACATTTCTTATAGGAGAACAATAATTTAAATGACAACGGATTTCTCATCTGAAACCATAAAGGGCAGAAGAAGTGGACAAGATTTTTGAAGTACAGCAGAGAAAGAACTATGAACTATGAATTCTATATCCAATATTCATATCCTTCAGAGGTAAAAGGGAAGCAAAGAAATTGTAAATTGAAGAAAAACTAAAAGAATCTGTTCTACTCTTAAAGAATGCTTAATGGATGTTCTCTAAACAGAAAAAGAACGATGAAAGGAGGAGGTTCGGAACTTCAAAAAAATCCATCTCATTTAGACAGGATAAATAAAGTAAATAAAATAAAGTAAAAATAGGGTTAAACATGATATCATACTTCTTACGAATTTATTAAATCATATTTAATAGTTGTAGTGAAAATGATTACATTATCTGGTGAGGTCCTCAATGAATGTTGAGAAAATATTTAAGATAATTGTATTTTAGAAGTAGAAAGGGTATGGGGCGCCTGGGTGGCTCAGTCGGTTAAGCATCCAACTCTTGGTTTCGGCTCTGGTCGTGATCTCAGGATCCTTGGATGGCCCCACTAAAATCTTCAGACTCAGCTTGGAGTCTGCTTGTCCCTCTCCCTCTGCTCCTTCCCTCACCTGCTCTCTCTGTCTTCTCTCTCTCTCATAAATAAATAAAAATCTTTAAAAAAATAAAGTTGAAAGGGTAAATGGACCTACATGGTATTAAATTTCCTACATTGCACTCAAAATGTTACAGCATCAATAGTGGCAGACTGTGATAATTTACACATGTATATTGTTTTAGCTAAACAACTAAGAAAACTAAATAAAATCATATACTTAAAAACATTAAAATAAAGATGGTATCCTAAAGTATTTACATACCCTATAGGAAGGCAAAAAAAAAAAAAAAGAGGAAAAGGGGAAAGAGAAATTTAGTAAACCTAAACAGAAAGCAAATAATAAATGGCAGACTTAAGTCACAACATATCAATAGCTAAGTTAAATGTAAATGGTCTAAATAAACCAACTAAAAGATAGAGGTCGACAGAGTGGATGCAAACAAACAAAAACACAAAGCCAATAGTATGCTATCTACATGAAACTAAACTTCAAATGCAATGAAAGTAACAAGATAAAGATGTATCAGGCAAATATTAATTTAAAACATGCAGGTAAGGCTGTGCTAATATCGAATCAGTGACATTTTTTTAATTAAAAAGTAAAATTTCATTTCTAAATATATTAGAATGCATTGTCATTCACAAAAATAACATTGTTATATGATAAAAGAAATATCATTAGATTTTGACATAGCCACAAATATTTTATTTTATTTTATTTTATTTTTTGCCACAAATATTTTAAAGAGTGTTAAAGTATATAAACATAGTCTACTACCTTCTTTCTGAAATTACTTCATAATTTCCCTTTCTAATTCTACTTTACTTGATGAAACTGAAATAATAAATATGTATTTATATGCAAAATAAAAATAAGCAGAAAAACATTCCAGTTATTACTCTGTGGTAAAAGAAAAATCCCTTTGAAGCAGATATCCTTGATAATGAAAGAAAGCACTTCCTTGCATTACATTAATCATGTAAACGAAGGTAAGGCTCTATTGCAGTACAACCAACCGTAGGTTACCTCAGTTAAGGTTAGAAAACCTTTGGGAGTGGACGGGTTTATCCCTGTTGGAGATGAACTGGTGGGAAGAGATAATGGAGGAATCACAGAAAGGAGTGTCTAGGTCTTCCAATTTACAATTTTGGTTATGTGTAATGTGAAAGTGGAAAAAAATTGTGGTGCTGTACCTTTTAGGCGAGTGGTGGTAAAGCTGCTTCAGTTCAGAGCTATTCTATTATAGTATCATGATGCTTTTAAAAAGCATTATATTATTTATATTATTTATCGTTATATATATGTTTATGTATATGTAATGAGGTAAGGACTGGACAGAGTCTAAATTTTTAAATGCTATATATATATAATTATATATAATTTAAATGAATAATTTAATAAATAATAATTATATAATAAAATTATTTAAGTTTTATATAATATTTAATATTTTCTATTAACGCTCTTATGGTTTGGAATATGTATGAATACATAAGGTTTGATATCTGTATGAATAGTCTCACATTATTAAATTTAATACTAAAAATTAGGCATTACAGAAATTTTAAGAGACTTTGTAAAAGTCACAATATGATATTTCTCACATTAGAGCTATAGAAAAAATAATAAGCAATTAGAGAGCAATCACAAATGAATTAATAACGTTGGAATGGTATAACACTCATCACATAGGTTGACAGAGATAAGAAAAAATTTCTAAAATGTAAAATAAGGTCTACCTCTGTCCTCCTTTCAACAGCATATTGTTTAACAGGAATGGACAGATAATGCTGTTGAGCACACAGATATTTTTTATAACTCAATGAAAATAATTATTTTCATTGCTGTAATTATGATTCTAGCATATTGACTGGCAACAAAATACTTATTTAACTACATAGGTTGCCTAAACAAAAACACTTAGAATATTTTTTAGATGATTGACACTCCTCTCCCTCCTGTTCTTAAAGTTAAAATTAGACGTTACATATTTCTTCTGTGTTTCTGAGCATGTTTACTTTGTTTCCCCACCTCCCTCCCCTCAGAGTAGTGTGTGTATGTGTACGTTTTGTATATCTAAATTAATGCTGAATCATTATTCAAAAATGAAGACAACCTATTCCTAGCTCATTCTGCCTTACCACATTGGGGAGAAAAATACATGGCTTCACAGTTACCAAGTTAGTAACTTTATTAGTAAATTAAATGATTTTAAAAAAATTAAGCCCACAAGCTAAAACTCAGAAGTGAGACTGCAGTCTAAAACTCTGTATGTTGCTTGTAACTGTCAGAGCATCTGCTTTAGTATTGTAAAATGAGAGATTTTACTACTGGAGTAACAACTGATGTTTTTCTGAAAGAAGGAGAGATCAGTTATTAATTGAACTGATGCTTGGCTTATTTTAGTGGCTTTTATTCTCTAGGTACTATTTGGTTATGATTGTGAGCAAATAATTTATCCTCGATTCTCCTGCAAACAGGAGAATATTAGGAATTTATAATATACAGAAGAAAGTTATATGAGTGATACGGTCTGATTTGTTTGGAAGAAGTACTTGCCCCAGAACACAACCATGAAATCCATGTTATTGAGTACAGGGGTTATATCATGTCTTCCCTTGGGATATTCACATCCAAGAAGTTTTGTGGCAGATAGGAAGGCTGAGGGAGTTAAATATTCTGGTCCTATTATTTTCAGGTATTATGTTAGATTTTTACACATTAATTTCTTTAATCCATATAGAGCAGAGTTATGCATGTCCATTTTACAATGTCAAAAAGAGAAAACAGATGCTTGCCAATGTCAAATCACTTGCCTATGGCCGTTCAGGTGGAAATTCGTATTGTCTTAATCAAATGCCAATCTCTTTTCCCATACAATAGAGGTTCCAAAAATGAGTTCTAAAATAAAAGTAATTACAAAAAGACAAATGGTCGAATATATAAAATGTACTGCATATACGAATAAGCAAAGATTTCAATCTCCAGCAATGCAGGAATGTTACTTGGACTATATCTCCCATGGAAAAAAAAATGCTAGTTATGTTACATTTTTAAACACCTTTTTAAAAACATTGAGAGTTTATATAATTTTAATAAGTTATGAGGCCAAATTTGAAAAGAAAAAGGAATCCAGAGAGATACAGATACTGTTTCCAGCAGCAAATTTTTTCTCCCTACAAATATAAAGATTTATTTGAAAGCCTCAGAGTGAATGAACAAGAAACAAAAGCCCAACTATAACATGTTATAAAGTTTAACAAGAGTTCTCCAGAAGATTAATATCACCAAAGCCTACACTGTCAGAGTAAGATGAACCAGATGTAAACCAGTGCTATCTTGTATCTCACAACCTGAGTTTGTGTGAACAAGCTAATCTCAAGACTTGAACACTGTGTAAGGTAGCCCCATTCATGTGGTGACCAAGTAGAAGCAATTTCAAATATTTTGTATCTTCAATCTAATCTTACAATATTCTCATAGAATACAATAGAGTAAGACAAAATAAACCAGAACCAACAGAAATAATATAAAACAAAATAAACCCACAAAGAAGGAATATTGAACAATATTAGATGACAATAAATAGTTTACTGTGCAAAATTTAGAAGACACTTAAAATAATTGCAGAGAAAAAACTGTGTTTATGTGATTTTTCCTTTTAGTGATCATTCTACAAGTCTTCTGAAAATAGGGGCATCTCCATCCTTTATGTTTGCCGCAATGTTCAGGCTCTGTTCTTCTTACTAATCTCTAATGCTTAAAAGCACTTATTTTGGAACTCATAATTTATAGAGCTAAATTGAATGCTTTCTTCTAAAAGCAAAGACTTAACACAAACATTTTCTGTGAATAGGAAGGAAGATCACCTGTAATAAATTCCCTGACCAAATCTTATAGTATGAACCAAATTCCATTACTTCTACTTCTGATTTGGGGGTTATTTTTGGATTCAAACAAAAAGTAACATTTGCATTTTTGCCAATAAAAGATATGGGTTACTCACCTTTACAGGGCTTAACTTTTTTTACACAGTATTTTTTTTCTTTTTTTTTAAATTTTTTTATTGTTATGTTAATCACCATATATTACATCATTAGTTTTTGGTGCAGTATTCCATGATTCATTGTTTGTTCATAACACCCAGTGCTCCATGCAGAACGTGCCCTCCTCAATACCCATCACCAGGCTAACCCATCCCCCTCCCCCCTCCCCTCTAGAACCCTCAGTTTGTTTTTCAGAGTCCATCATCTCTCATGGTTCGTCTCCCCCTCTGACATACTCCCCTTTTCTTCCTCTCCTGTTATCTTCTTCTTTTTCTTTTTTCTTAAAATATGTTGCGTTATTTGTTTCAGAAGTACAGATCTGTGATTCAACAGTCTTGCACAATTCACAGCACTCACCATAGCACATACCCTCCCCAATGTCTATCACCCAGCCACCCCATCCCTTACACAGTATTTTTATACATTATTTACTGATGTGTTGATTGATTGACTTTCTTATTTTTTATTTACTTTTCTATCTATCCATCCATCTACCTACCTACTTACCTGTTATTTGTTAGAATTTATATACAGTACAATGCATAGACCTTAAATGTTCAATTTATTGAGTTTCACAAAGGTACACATTCATTTAAACAATATCCCAAACAATGTAGAGACCATTGCTTCATCTCAGATTTTAATCTTACGGAATTTATATAGTTTTAGAGCCTAGAATACATAGTCCTTCTTCATAAATGTTCCATGTAAATCTGATTAAGATGTTATCATGCAAGTTTGTGTGTAATGTTCTATAAATGAAAATTAGATTGCATTGGTTCATAGTTTTGAAATGTATTTATGCAGTCCATTTTTATGAATTTGAACTATAAGACATTACTTTTAACATCCAATAGACTTATTTTTGTGTAGTATTTCCTGATATTTTATACCTGTCATATAGTATTACCTATGTTCTGAGACTCTATTCAAATATTTTGAATGAATGGTATTTAATAAAAAATATATATGTATTCATGGAAGGAGATGTTTCTAGAAATGTCCTTCTTACTTGATTCACTAGGAATAATCACAAGGATAAAGAAAGAAAAGTAGTCAGACTCTTACCTTCCCCAAATCTAAAACCCCATAGAAAAAGCTGCTGAGGGAAGGGAGGAGGGAATGATTAGAATTTATTGAAACCCTTCTAAGGTTTAGTTTTGTGCTTGTTGTTTTTTACAAATTGTATCTCTCTCAATCCTTATAAAAATAATTTTAGTGGCAAACAGTACTTTCCATCTAAGCTTTACAAAAAGGAGACTCTTTTCTAAATATTCCCTCATACTTCATCAAAGTTTGAATCCAGATCTTTGGTATTACAAAGTCTATTTTGTTTTCCCTGTAATATTCTGCCTTTCTAGAATTAGGACAATTATTTATCACAAGTGTTCAACAATCACTCTTTTAACCTCAATATTTTCAGCTGTACTAGTGCTTTATAAGATACTTTCCATAAGCCACTCTGATGAGAAGTAATTATATGCACCCAAAGAATAATCTTTAAAAGTCTTCCTCCTCCTGGTATTTAACAAATAAAATAATCTTATTATTATAAGAAAAGACTCAATACTATTTAACTCTAATTGCTCTCCCACATTTAGAAACTCTAAACCTGCTTCCGTTTTTAGGAATTAACATAGGAAGACAGTGTTCTTGGTGATATGGAATAAGGATCTGTTATGGTTCAGGTGACACATAAATCATATTTGAAAAATACAAAAGAGAATTTTTACACATTGTATTTAAGCAACCTTTTGTGCAAAGCTAAGAACTACCAGAAAATGAATTCTTCATAATCCCATGTGTATTTATGATTTTTAGAACTCTATGTTAGTTTAGGTATATACCAGATTATTTTTTTAAAGAACTAGGAATAAGACATATAGGTAGTAAAATTTACATGACCATTTAAAATAGAATATCCATTTTGACTGAGTAGAAATAAAAATAATAAAAGACAACCCGGTTTAAATACCAAGTGAATATATTCGACAATAGAAATATAAACATAATCATAAGGGTGAGTTGCTTCTAATTATGGCCTTTAGCTAAATAGGTACTTAGCATTAGTTACACACACAAAAAAAATTACGTCTTTGGGCGCCTGGGTGGCTCAGTCAGTTAAGCGACTGCCTTCAGCTCAGGTCGTGATCCTGGAGTCCCGGGATCGAGTCCCACATCGGGCTCCCTGCTCAGCGAGGAGCCTGCTTCTCCCTCTAACCCTCCCCCCTCTCATGTACTCTCTCTCTCTCTCATTCTCACTCTCTCAAAATAAACAAATAAATCTTTAAAAAAATTACGTCTTTGAAGATGACAAATTCTTTCAGATGGTAATTATATTTTTTAAGAGATTTGGGAACATGGAAGTGTGTTTTCTCCTTTTATAGTGAAGTTTCTACTAAATTCTTGTGATAACAATGTTTTTAGTATAAATCATTTCACTGTCAAACAAAATATCCTTGATTAAACACATGGAAAAAGAGAAGAAAAAGGCGTGAAACAAAACCTCTCCATATTCAGGCTACCACCAATTGCTATCTTGTCTAATTTGAATTGTGCAGGATCTAATCATATTTTGGCACTTTCTTGCCATCAAAGCATTTCATGAAATTATCCCATTACAATGTTTTTCTCAGAGGCAAAATTAGCATAGATGACAGTTCAATTGACATGTTTCTTTTTCTTCTAGTACTGTTGCCAATTAAACAAATTGTACCGTATTTTGATATTCATTTTTGTTAATTATTTATAAAATTGTAGCTGCTGATTTTTTTTTCAAGTTTCAGTTTCTTGGTCAGAATTGAAAATAGTGCCAAACTTGATAAAGTCATCTGAACCTAACTTTCTGAGAAAGTCTCCTGTAATACTTACTGGGTAGCAATCATTAAGACTGGTTGTTGGGTTTAAATTTGCTTCCAGTAATTTTGAGTTTTTCTTTTACTGCTTATATCCCAGTGAGGCAAAGAACTTAATGAATTCCAAGAAATCAAATAAGGAATGTTTCCACCCAATCTAGAGGTTATTCTTTTTCTACCTTCTTAGTTTCAGCTTTAAATTTTTCTAATTAAAAAAAAAATATATATATATATATATATATGGTTACATAATTGAAAGAATTATTTTTGCAGGGAAATAAAAAAAACAATATCATGAACCTTTCATACTTAAGACAATGCTTAAGCATTTATAATCAAGTCAAACCATTCCTTTCAGCACAAACTAAATGGGAGCCTAAGTTAGTGTGGGACTTGCTTCCACTCCTCATTTTACCTCTGGCCATACCATATCTACCTTTCTTCCTTTCTTTTTTTCTCTTTCTTTCTTTCTTTCTTTCTTCTTTCTTTCTTTTTTTTTAAGATTTTATTTATTTATTTGAGAGAAAGAATGAGAGAGAGAGCACATGAGAGGGGGGAGGTTCAGAGGGAGAAGCAGACTCCTTGCCGAGCAGGGAGCCCGATGCGGGACTCGATCCCGGGACTCCAGGATCATGACCTGAGCCGAAGGCAGTCGCTTAACCAACTGAGCCACCCAGGCGCCTTTCTTTTTCTTTCTTTCTTTCTTTCTTTCTTTCTTTCTTTCTTTCTTTCTTTCTTTCTTTCTTTCTTTCTTTCTTTCTTTCTTTTCTTTCTTTCTTTCTCTTTCTTTCTTTCCCTTCCTTCCTTCTTTCTTTCTCTTTCTTTCTTTCTTTCTTTCTTTCTTTCTTTCTTTCTTCTTTCTTTCTTTCTTTCTCTCGTTCGTTTCTTCTTGAGGAGATAAACTCCTCTTTCTCATACATGTATTTAAAATATTGACCTTATCTTAACTTCCTCCAATACTGAATCCACTATTTCATGGCTCAACAAACTTCCTATAAGGGACCAGATAGTAAATATTTTAGTCTTTGTTGGTCATACAGGTTTTTGTCAACACTGCCACCATAGTGTGAAAAGGCACAGATGATATGTAGATGAAGTGTGACTGTTTTCCCCTGAAATGGAACATAGTTGCCTGCCCCTGCACTAGATCTCTGGAATGAAACTTTCTGAGGGCAGGAGTTGTGTCTGTTTTTGTAACTGTTCCAATCTCAGTACCTAAAAGTGCCTGGTACATAATGGGTATTCCATAGATATTGAAATCTGATGAACATATACCTAGAATAAAACATTTAGCAAAAGACAATTTTATATGATTTGGAAAACACTTGGACCTGGTAGAAATAAAAGCTTTACTGGGTAATTTATTTGGCTTGATGATGAATTGCTGTGCCTGGAGTGACAGAGAAGATTCATGTTTTCAATTGACTCAAGTGCCACACTTCATTTTCATTGTGAATGTGGTTCAAATAAACAAATTTTCTGGACTAATTCCTGGATAGACTTTCATATAGGGACATGCCCTCCACTGTCAGAATTGCATGCAGTTGTCACACTGAGCTATTTCCAGACAGAGATTTCAAGTCCTTCCTCATGTTTGGGTTAAAGATCTCATTCACTTACTAGTCCTGCCATTTTGCCTGTCTTGGAGCCTGTTTTCTCAATGGGATATTTTCACCTTGATCAATGGGCATAATCCATCTGCGTCTGGCTGCTTGAGGTTATACTTATATTCCTAAATACTAAGCTTAGATCCTACCCATCTTCATAACTCCATGGATTGCACAATAGAAAGCAGAAACGAAAATGATTTTGGGCAATGTAGCTGACATCTATGTGGAATCCCCATCACAAGCAATTGAACCTCTGAGAACTCCTAATGCTTGCATGGTTTTTTATGGGTACAACAGTGCTCCCATGATCACTTATCATAAGAGACAATTGGGCCAAGGTTCCCTCTTACCGGCTTGTGTGTACAAAAAAATAAATAGAATAGAGCAAATAAGAAAAAAAGAAAACAGTCTTGCAGCTGGAAGGCAACTTTAAAGAAAAATGATGTTCATAGCTATCCTGCCAGTAGCTGGCAAAGCAGTTTTTATAAAACATATTTAATGTTTACAACCACTTGGAGGCTGGGGAAAGTGTAATACTTTAAAAATATGTTTAATGTTTTGAACCACTCAGTGGCCAAGCAGCAAATCCTGCTAACATATATTTAATGCTTAGAGTCATTTGGTGGTTAGGAAAAAAAGGAACTTCTTGTTAATTTTTAACATTTATTGCTGATCAGTGGCTGCTAAAATAACTATCAATGCAGCATGGTTTATGTTTAGGGAGTCACTGTGCTGCTGCTAAAACAATTCATACACTTCTCTCAAGGCCACACACAAGCTGTCAATAGTATTACCTTTGCAATTGTACTGCTAATAAAAACATAGGACTCAAACGGAGGAATAAAATGCTCCCTGAACACACAGTCATAACATCCTATGGCCCTGAAAATAGCTCTGCCACGCTGTGTGCTGTGGACACTTCACTTCTACGCCGGACGGATCACCAGGCCTAGCTCAATCTCATCAAATGTGCTAAAGCCACCCAGCAGATTGGAAAGTGGAAGTGTAATCTGATAATTAGTGTTTCTTACAAACCAACAGCTTGTCACCACAAATTAATATGGGAGAGTACTCTACACCTAGGAAAATGTAAATTGGGATAGAAAGACTATTAGGTTTTTAAAGAGACTAGGTAGAGCTTGTAGTAAAAGCAATCATCAATATTGAGCTCATGTTTCAGAGGGAGGGACTATATGGAAAAATAAAGGAGGAGGTAATTAGCTAGGACCTCTACAAGTTAGGCATTCTCTTACCAGTTTCCTGAGGACATTCATCAAATTATTAATAGGATCCATCCCCATTTATTGATCGCATTTATCCAGGCATTGTGGTAAGTGTTACACATAAATTTTCTCTTTTACTGCTTGCAGTAACTCTGGGAATTAGGTATTTTCATTCCTCATTTGCAGGTAATGAAACCAAAGCACAATGAGGATAGATAACCTATGCAAATACTCACACCTAGGAAATAGTCGAGCAGGGATTTGGACTCCTAAGTTTAATACCCACATACTGCAATTGAATATGTTACAACAGAGGTCTGTTTTATATATGCATGTGTGTGTGTGTGTGTGTGTGTGTGTGTGTGTGTGTGTGTGTGTGTGTGGAAAAGAAATTTCAAAAACAAATATTTTGGCAAAAATGGCCCTTATCAACAACTTCCTAGGTCATCTTTAGCCTCTCATATCAAAATTTGGACTCAGCTCAACAAATTATGAAGGAAATTCAAGTCAGATGAAGGACTGCTGATTTAAACACTGTTAATGCATATGGAAAATACAACCCAGAGATAATCGCTTCCAAAAACACATTAGGTTCTTTAAGAATCAAAGAGAGCCCTTGCTCTTTGCTTATCTTCTAGAATAATTTAGTCCCAAAACCTAGCTAGGCTAGGCTTTAACTGACATTAACTAATAGATGGATAATTTGAACGTGTGATGAGGACCAGGTTATTACCCTAATTTCAAAATAACTTTTGACAAAAAAAAACCTTTTGACAAAATATGTAATAATTACAAAGCGATAAAGACTAGCTTTATAGTGGAATCATTGTCTAATGTGGACAACCTTTAAGATGGATCTCAATTATGACTTCTCCAATATTCACACCTTTGGCTAATTCCTTTCCCTGGAGAATAAAATGGTCTTATCAAGTTGATCCCAACAAATAAAATATAGCAGAAGTAACAGGACATCAACTCCAAGACAACAACCACATGACTGGGCTTGGAAGTATACCCCCCCACACAGGGGAATCTTCAGATGAAACAACATTTTTTATTGCCAGCTGGACTCTAAATCCACAAGAGACTTTAATGCAGAGACACCCAGCTAAGCTGAGCCCAAAGTCATGACCCAGATAAATCAAGAGATATTACATACTCGCAGTCTTAAGCCTCTAAATCCTGTAGTAATCTGTTAGGCAGTCGTAGATAATAGCAACTTCGTACCTGGTAGTGGGGTGCTGCTACAACAAACATGTAGAAGGTGGCAATGGTTTTGCAGTCAGGCAGTGTGGGCTTTGAGGGGGGTGTCAGGACAAAAGGCATTGAACACCCTCTTCACTGCATGTTGGACTTGGAAGGTGCTGCATGTGAGGACTTGCAGGAAACTGAGAATATCTTACTGGTAACTAGAAGATCACTGTTATGCAGTGGCAGAAAATTTAGCAAAACTGTTGCCTGCATTTATTTGAACAGTAGAAAAAGGACCTAGGGACTTTTGAACAGAAGGATCCAGATCTCACTGGTTTTAAAGATTACTAGTGTTTCCAGATGGCAAGTGATGCTAAAATTAAGAAATGGTTTCTAGGCCAAAATCAAATCCAGGTCACATGGGAAAGCACGGTCAAAAGAAAAAGCCATGGCGGTGACAGTAAAATTTTTTATTAAGATCTTAGAAAGATCAAGGATAGTCCATTTGCTTGCTGTCTAGTCAGACAAATTTCTCTCTTAAGAGATAAATGGGTAAGTATGACTCAAAGATCCTTTCTAGCAAACAATAAGGGTTCTAATTCATGGAAAGGCTTTGTCATTCAGGCACCTCCATAGGGTCCAAGGTAGAGAGGATTTATCTTGAAGGGATTTTTTTTTTTGTCTAATTCAATGAACCCCAAAAGATTCATGGGATACCCATAGTACTGGTAAAATAAAGAGTTCTATATGTAGAAACATCAAAAGTGTGAACTGAAGAAAGAGAGTCGGAGATTGTACAGTGAGAATAGGCCTTTGAACCCTTTGAATTCTATTGGCAGGAAGCCAACCAAGAGTGCTGCTTAGAGGCAAGTACATGCTGCATTGCATAGAAAAATGAAGGCTAACTCAGAAGGTAGAACCAAGAGCCCAGGCAGTATAACTGAGAGCCATGGGCAAATATTCTCAGCCTTGAACCTAATCAAAGGCTGTTAGTATTTACCAGCTAGATTTCAGGAATGTGATGGACCAGTAACTCTTTTATTTAGTGCATTTTGCCTCTTTTTTTTTTTTTTAACAGAAATGTCTTCAGGAGTTTTCTCATCCCTCCCTCACCACTCGGAGTTAGGTGTTGGGGTGGGGGTAACCGCAACCAGTTTCTTTAGCATCACGAGTCTGGAGATCAAGAGGAAATAAACCTAAGGAATCTCATTTGCTTTTGCACTTGATTTGTATGATGAGTTTCTGGACTTTGGACTCATGCAATGAGGGAAAAAGAATTTTGGGTCCTATAAGGGGTTGAGTATATATTGCATGACAGAGCAACATGAATCACTGGGGTCCAGAGGGTAAACTGTGGTAGAAGGCCCTCAATGATCTTAGATACCTTATGTTCCATTCTCTTGTATAATCTCATTTCCTGAATGTGGACTGGACTTACTTATAACAGTTGGAATATGGCAGAAATTAGAGGATGTCACTTTAAATATTGGTTATAAATACAGACTGTGGCTTTGATCAGAGATGTTCTTCTCTCTAGCTATCCCTTAGATAGGTCTTCCTGGGGCCAGGCGGCTGCCATGCTGTGAGGTAACCCTATAGAAAGGTCTACATGCAAGAGACTGAGGTCTACCAATCACCACAGGAGTAAGCTTGGAAGCAAATCCCTACCTCTTCCCAATTAAGACTTTAGATCAGACCATAGCCCAGCCAGCAGCTTGGATACAACCTTTTGGGTGACCTTGAGCCTAAGGTACCCACCCAAGCCACTCCTGGGTATCCATGATCCTGTAAGATAATAAACGTTTGTTGTGTTACACTGCTACGTTTTGGCTAATGTATTGGGCAGCAACAGGTAACTAATACACAATGCTGGTCAAGTAATACAAATTAGCATTATTACTATTGGGAAAAATCAAAACCCTGTTCTACCTGAGAAGATTCAACAAGATTATAGCATCATGTCTGTGATGTACCTAACAAAGAAGCATATCTTGAAGTTGTACATGAGGAAACATCAGGCAAACCCAGTATGAGGACATTCTAAATAATCACTGGCCAAGAATCCTCAAACCTGTCACAAAATCAAGAAAAAGTAAGGAATTGCTCCAGATTGAAGGAAACTAAAGAGATATGACATTTAAGTGCACCATGTGATTTTGACCTGGAAAATTGTTTTAGTAAGATATTATGGAAACAACTGATAAAGCATGAATGGGGTCTAAAATTTAGATCCCAATAACGGATTAATGTTAATTTCCTGATTTTAATAATCTCATTTTGGTTATACATAGAGAATATCTTTATTTGTAGAAAACAGCTAACATTCTGTCTCCAGGTTCCTCGCAAAAATTCTGCTTATAGGGCACAGAAAGAGACCAATGAGACTGTTCCTACTATACCACGTTAAGTTGTTCTCTGTGGCCATGGTATCTCATATGGTAAGATAATGTATCTGCTTTGCAATTTCTTGATCTGTCTCCCTATGTGCTCTATGGCACTTCCATGAAAGCAAGGGAGTTTGGAAATTCATATAAGTTTCTAAATTATAATAATGGTGTAATAAGTTAATGTTAGGTATAGTCATCATTTTCACTATTTCCTTCGTGGAGTTGGACTAATTAAGTATGGCCATGTGGAAAATATTCTCTGTTTCAAAACCTTCAAAAAACTCCACCAAAAATTTCATCTTAGCACTTTCCCCCAAACTTCATATAAACAAAATAGAGTTCATGGAAAAAAAATAAGAGGGTGCATATTAATTTTTTAATAGCCAGCAGTGTAATTCTCTTTAGGTGTGTCTTATTTTATTTACACTTATACTTTTTTTTTTCTTTTAAGTCAGTGAATAAGAGATACCTAGTCCTCAGATTTTATTTTAAACAGGGTTTCCCATCCTCAGGTTTATAATAAAATAAAATAAAATAAATAAAATAAAATAAAATAAAAGTAAGCATTTCAAGGTCTTAACCAGCTCATCTGAGATTGAAAGTTAAATGTAAGGCCCAAAGACATTTTAGAAGCCACTAAAGGGTATAACTGGTTGCAATTAACTTTGTTCTACAGAGACTGGGAGTCATACCTACTTTCTGGAATTAGAGTTCAGTTTTCATATAAAAATGAAGGTCAGATAGTAAACAATACTGCATTAAATTATTGCAGCGGTTAAATAATAAAACAGGGAATACAAATCTTGAGGTGGATCACCTGGCCCCTAACTGTTGCTCCGGAAATGGTAGATCTTACTACATAAATTATGATTCACAATTGGCATTTATAAAACGTGTCATAGAGACCTAGTTATGAATAACCCAATCAGCTGCCAGAAACTGGCTCAGTTCAGGCACAGGAAGATAAAACAAGTATGAATAAGGGTTTAAAGATGTTACACCTGTCAGCTCTCTAGGAAAAGTTACTGAAACTGCATGCCATACCCATGCATAACTGCCGGTATTAAAGAAGATCGTTATTGTAATTCATTGTTACTGTAGTGATCTTAAAGAATTAAGACCACATTCATAATGTCCAAATTTGTCCCCAAGGAGAAAGTCTAAGTTGGGGAATATCTGGATCATTAAGTAATTTCCTCGGGTCAGAGTAAAAGCACTTTATCTGTGAATATTACTTCCATGGCATATTGGCATGCAGCACAAGTTAGTAACAAAGTGACCTTTCTCTTAAACAATTCATAGATTCACTAGGATTTTCTTCGACTTTTTGGAACAAAATATATTCCATAGTCTGATAAGTCTTAAATGTTGATCTTCCTCTGAAATCTTTACCCACCTTGCTCAACATCTGTTCCATGTTTAATCGTTTATCACATTTTCAGACACACAATCTATTATTGCTAACTTGACATTTGGATAAGAAATTGTTTTGATGTCCCAATATTTCTTGTTTTTTTTTTTTTGTATTACAAAGTAAGCTATTTTACTCCATGTATTTGTAAACTGGTTGCTTCTTCTCCAACATTGTCAATAATAACACTGTCAATTATTGGGAAGGGACAGTTATTTGCTAAAGAAGACTCAAACACAGCTCTATAAAACTGACAGCGAGATGTGCTGTGACAGAGCTATATAGTCTAATACAACATGGTGAACTCCATCTGGTCTTCACCAAAAGTAAGTTTGATATTCCAAAGTAAATGACACAGAGGCAGGAAGTGCTTAGAAGGGATACGGGAAAAGAAGATAGAGAGAGGAATAATCGTTGGACTAAGCGATTGCCAGCAGGGACCATTGTCATAGCGTAAGGAGGGTATGCTTGGGAATGGAGCTGAGGAGCTTAGGAACATAAATACGATGCCTGGATGGATGCACAGTAGTTTTTCGTTAGATTTAGGTTGGTCATGTAAAACCAGAAATAACACATGCCACAGCCGAACTGGGTCTCCTGTGTTCTTGGTTCTGTGTAGAGGAAGGATTGTGGGGAATGGCAAAAGTAGTAGGTGGTAGATATTTAATTTCTAATATTTAATTCATAAGTGGCGTTTATATTTTTTAGGATATATTTGGAAAAAAAGATGTCATGTAAATGTAGTCCAATAATACCTGGGTGAACCCATAGCATGCAATGTGGTATCACATTCAAAAGAAATACTCCATTATTATTAAGAAAAAAAAAAGCAGGAAGGGTGTGTTGAAAATCAGTTTAAGTATTTAGTGGAGTGTCTTGAATAACTGATGAGAAATTTCAGGAATATCATATGGCAAAACAGTTAAAGAACTTATTCTTCCCTAGATCTTTCTGATACCTCAAGACACTACAGCGAATTACGCCTCACCCCAATAGTGCAAAAGCTGGATTCACTTTGTTTCCTCACTTACCTACCCTGAATTTCCAGATTTATTTCTCTCTTCAGGCGCTAGCTGTGAACTCCTTTATATACGGGTTCAGACTCTGCAGTCCTTCCTTTTATCCAAATTGGCACAACAAAAGGCCTGATTATTTATCTAATAAGACAGAATTTTCTAATAATGTAGAGGGATGTGTATGTCTGCTTTAAGGATGTTGTTTCTGTAATAGTCACCGAGGGTCATAAATTCATGTAAATATTCCAATTTACATGAAGTAAGCCCTGGATGAAACCATTTGGTTACAAAAGAGCCCTGTCTTCTTAAAAGCCTTACTTTCTCTCAAAACAGTACCTTCATTTTTCTCTCCCAGTAAAATCAAGACACAATTAAAAAACTAGCTCTCCCCATTTTCAGGGGCTACTTTTAAGATACACTTCTTCCCCATTGTACTTCTAAATCTCTAGCAATCAGCACCATGTAAAAAAAGCAGCTCAAAAAATGTAGGAAGAATTGAATAACAGATTAGCAGCCCTGTATCTGTATACTAATGTTTAAAATCTAAGTAAACTACTTTGAGCTGATTTGTCAAGTCATGGAGAGAATATGATCTCTGAATACCTGGTAAGGTCACAAAGACAATTTCAAGTGAATTTGGGGTAAATCCATGCGACAACTCTTAAAGCCACTAACCTGCTTCTGCCCTCGGTATAGTTAATGCATGTCTGGGATGGGTGTAGAGTCAGCAGATGCTCTCTGAGGAATGTCAGATAGGAAAATTAGCAATGGCTCACAATACGAGTTTCAAGTTGTAACCTCAGAGTTATGGGTAACTTTATCTTACAAATGTGCTAGACACCAGAAGTTACTTTGAAGTAGAATAAGGCTTTGGCAGTGGTGACTTCAGAATAAAAGTTATTTAAAATTATCATTAAAGCTATCATCTTTAATTCATTGACTTCAAAATACATATCATAGAACTTTTAAATTTAGGTTGATATTGAAGTGTGAATTTATATCAAATTTAAGTTTTAAGAATGGGAGTGATATTATTGCTAATTGTAAATTTATTCTGATAATGTGATCACAATAATATTTGCTTCCTGGTTTGATGGCATAACTACTATGTGTTACTTGTAATCAAGAAGAAAACAATATCATCCTTCAGGAATCCCTATCTATAGCTACAAAGGATGCAACACACTCCTTGCTGGACCACTTCCAGACTTGTATGTTATACATGCTTTGGATGATTTACTTTGAGCCAAGAATTACTATCTGGTATTTGTGGTATGGTAGTTACCTTTAGCACTATGTAGGCACCTGGAATTGTAATGACAGTGAATTTTAGTACAAATTGAGTTTTGTACTTAATTACAAAGGAATTCTGTGAGTTCAGGTAAATGCAAAGACTGGAAAATAGTAAAAATGTTATATATCCTAGACATGAATGTATCTATTAGTATATTTAAAATGGAGCAGAAAGGACAAAAAAAATAAAATAAAAATGAAAGTAATTGTGTCTTCTGTAGTGGAAGAATGATCTGGCTTACAGATAAGATGTTTACATCAACCTGCAAAAAATAAATGTTGAAAAGGCCCCATAGCACCTGACAAAATTTGATTTGCCTACTCACCCACAGGAGACATTTCTGGGACACTAGCAATGTAGGGTCCATCCAAAAACTTTGGCTCATTATCGTTGATATCCTGTACTTTGATGATGAATTCCGATTCAGGCTCCAGGGGCTTCCTGGTCTCTATGTCCACAGCCTGAGCACGGAGTGTGTAGAAAGGTTTTTCTTCTCTATCCAGGCTCCTTATTGCGTGAATGTCCCCTGTAGTTTCATCAATGGTGAAAACAGAGCCAGCGCCATCTCCTGAGAGGGTGTATTTAACAGTGCCCTCTCCTTTATCTAAGTCAGAATGGAGCTTTGAAGGGGAGAGAGAAAGAGACAGAGAGACAGAGAACACCATTAAAGGGATGGTCCCATATTAAAAATTCTTGCAGTATAATTTTTTTATCAGAAAAGTTAAAGAAAAACTTATGGTTCCTTTCTCATTGTTTTTCTTTCTTCTTCTTTTCTTTTCTTTTTTTACTTTTTGATTATAAACATTTTAAAGACACAAAGAAGTAGAAAAATGCATAGTAAACCTTTATATATACATATAAATCCCAGAGATCCTATCATTTACCTTTTAATTGACAGTTGAGATTTGAACAATGCAGTGGTTAGGGTTGTTGACCCCTGTGCAGTTGAAAATCTGTGTATAACTTTTAACTCCAACAAAACTTAACTACAAATAGCTGTTGACTGGAAGCCTTACCAAAAATATGAACAATAGGTCAATTAACACATATTTTGTAAGTTATAGGTATCATATCTTGTATTCTTTTTTTTAAGATTTTATTTATCTATTTAAATTAGAGAAAGACAGTGGGCATGAGAGAGGAGAGGGGCAGAAGGGGACAGAGAGAGGGAGAGAATCCCAAGCTGACTCTGTGCTGAGTGGGGAGCTCGAGGCAGGGCTCAGTCCCAGGACCTGAGATCATGACCTCAGCCGAAACCAAGAGTTGGACGTTAACCCAGAGAACCCGGGCTCCCCTTATATACTGTATTCTTACAATACAGTGAGCTAGATAAAAGAAAATGTTATTAAGTAAACATAAAGAAGAGAAAACACATTTACAGTAATTGTACTGTATTTATTGATACCATAAGTTTATGTATTTATGAAAACAATGCATAAAAGTGAGGGTTAACCTCCATGAAGTTTAAACCCGTGTTATTCAACGATCAACTGTATTTTACTCATCTCATATATAGATCATATATCTACCCTTCCATTTGTCCTTCTGTCAATCCATCTTATTTCTCAATGTATTACAGAGATTGTCTAAGTACAGTCCTCAAATACAAGAGCATGCATAAATAAAACTAATTTGAATATCTGTATTTATTTCTTTTATACACTTTTGGGGATAAAATTTTCATAAAACGAAATGCATTAATCTTAAGTACATTTGTTTCACATTAAGTAATTGTTGTAATAAACATAAATGAGCTCCTCAATGACAAATCAGAAACCTTCCTGAATATACTGAATAAAAAAAACCAGTGACCTGAATTCAGTGAGAGAGAAGGTAAAAGAACTCAGAAAACATTGAACCTTTTTGTTTGAAAGGAGAGGATAGTTTTGGCACACCAGATGGTTTCAGATATGTGTAGTAGAGTATTTCATTTTAACAGACCGTCCTTCAATGAGTTATTCAGTATTACTCAGCCAAATGTTGAATAGAATCACCAATTATCCTTTCAGATTCACAGACAAATGACTTGCTCTAATTCATTCCATATATTTTAAATCTTGCAATATAGAAAAGTTTTGAACTTCTGCTAATTTTTTCAACACATTTATAATTCATTATATTATAGCATGTAATAAGATATACATAAATAACACAGGGGAGAGGACCAAACAGAAGATAAATTATTATTGTGATACTGTAGGTCACTGTTTTTCAAACTGGAGTCCGAGAATTATTTTTTTAAAGATTTTATTTATTTATTTGATAGAGAAAGAAAGAACAAGCAGGGGGAGCAGCAGAGGGAGAGAGAGAAGCAGGCTACCTGCTGAGCAAGGAGCCCAATGCAGGGCTTGATCCCAGGACCCCAGGATCATGACCTGAGCCGAAGGCAGACACTTAACTGACCGAGCCACCCAGGTGCCCCTGGGGTCCAAGAATTAATAGAAGATGACCATAGTCTTCGAAATCCATGAAGTATCCAGTAATGTATATATATAATATAAATATTACATTATTTATAATTCTCTAAGAATATGTATATTCTTACAAATACATATTTTATAAATAATGTACACACTCTAAATTATATAGCATATATAGTCTTATAAATGCTATTTTTTTATTCAGATGCTGATCTAAAATGTTTTAACCTATTTCTACTCATTTGGGTAGGGTCATCTGATTTCAGGGGTCCACATTTTTACATTTAAAAGCTCCTTCCATTCAACAAACCAGCCAAAGAAAAAATGTTAAGCTTTTAGTGTCCATAGTCATTTGGGCTATGCTTCAAAATTTGCGTATAAGCACAACATTCTTGGCAAAACTTGCAGTAAGAATGTGTTCTGTATTTTTTTTAATATTTCAACCCACATTTTGTATGTGGGTTCAAATAAATATCCTTTTGCAAATAGGCTGTGTGTTAGTATTGTAAAATCAAAACACACACACACACACACACAAACAAACAACAGTGGCTACATCTTTGTTCTTAAATTCAACATTCTGGTTTAACTTCAGTAAAATAACATCATCCTTCAAATTAATGTTATTAAAATGAATGTGTTCATTTTGTGAATTTGTATTTACTTCAAAATTTGCTCTGAAAGTATATTTGTATAAGAGCATAAC
Source organism: Callorhinus ursinus (assembly GCF_003265705.2). Lineage (NCBI taxonomy): Eukaryota > Metazoa > Chordata > Mammalia > Carnivora > Otariidae > Callorhinus > Callorhinus ursinus. The sequence continues at coordinate 75,832,544 of NW_027397065.1, read as the reverse complement.
AAAGAATTGATACCTGGGTAAGTGTTATAATTAAAAGAGTGAGAAAACAAAAAGAGGCACAGGATTTTGATTTTTCTTTAAAGTTTCCACATATTATACTCAAGTCTAAGGAAAATTGCTATAAATGACAGGAGGAAGATTCCCCATTTTTTTTTTTTTACAAACTCTTATGAAGCACAGGAAGTTTCAAGTGTAAAATCAAGCTGTAGATAAATGTACTTTGAACTTAAGAATTTCAAATTACGTATTTCAACCATACTATTAAAGATATTCAACACAGTGGGTATTGCTTTTCTTTTAAATTTATCTAAAGATATGAGGCAGGCAAAAGCTCAATGCAAAAGCAAAGACTTTATAAACTGCATCCATTTTTCCAATGGCTCAAAAGAATATGTGGTAATACTGTGGGAAATGAGTGAAAATTCTAAGAAGGTTTTTACAATGTGATCCAAGTAGAGTTACAAAAAAAAAAAAAAATCCTCATTTAGCTAAAATCAGAACTGTTTTCTTTTCAAACTGACATAAGAATAGAAAAGCAAATGTGTTTTCAGCTCTATCCAAGATCGAAATTAAATTCAGTTGCTGTTTCTCCTTATTCTTTTACCTTTTCCTTCTAATTTAAGCTGAATTTTGTAGAGATTGAAACTTCAGAAGAAATATGTGAGAATATGTTAAAATTTTGAACTGAAAATGAAGTTGATTGATGTAAAATTCGTGAGAGGATTAGAATTTTTAGAGCAGTTCATTACTTGACAATATCTCACAGGAGACCCCCTCCAATATCCTGCATTGTCAGGCAATATTTAAAATTAGTTAACCAATGTTGATTAAATTGGCACATGAATGACTAGCTTAAAGTATAGGTAGTTTTCCCACAACAGTTCTAATATTAAATAAATGACGGCCTGATGTGGGTATTGTAGAAAACTTCTTTTATTCTTCCAGTACACTTTCAGTTATATTCAGTACTTATATATAAATTGCTATAAAGAAAAATACATATAACTGAAAGACCATACATATGAAAATACATTATGTGTATTTTTTATATTTATAATATTCTCTCACTATATATACATATAACATGATATAAAAAATCAACATTTTAAATAATGAAATACAATGATCAATTTTTATGATCACTTGAAATTCTTCAAAAAAAATTTTTTAAAGTAATCTCTATCCCCAGTGTGGGGCTCAAACTCACAACCCAATGACTGAGAGTCACATTCTCTACCGACTGAGTCAGCCAGGCGCCCCTTTTCAAAATAATTTTTAATTTTTTTAAAGATTTTATTTATTTATTTATTTGACAGAGAGAGACACAGCGAGAGAGGGAACACAAGCAGGGGGAGTGGGAGAGGGAGAAGCAGGCTTCCTGCTGAGCAGGGAGCCTGATGTGGGGCTCGATCCCTGGACCCTGGGATCATGACCTGAGCCGAAGGCAGACGCTTAACGACTGAGCCACCCAGGCACCCCCAAAATTATTTTTTAATGTGTGCATTATATTCACTCATGGAAGTTTGAAGGATTTAATGGGCGTTGCTTATCCTTTCATAAACAGTATGACGAATATGTGTGTGTGTGGGGGGGTTCTCCTGTTTAGTTCCCTAAAAGGGTAATTATCAAGACCAAAAACATCGTAATTTTTATGAATCAAAAAATTTGAAACTTCAATGATTCCAGGAATTGATCTCTGTGGATGAAATTCATTTCTTAAATCTTTCGGCAATGGAATTCAGGCTTAGCTAACACCGTGAAGTTATTTCTTAGTGTTCTTTGCATAAAGAGGGATGGAGGGTTTCAGAAGGAGGATTCTCCTGACTTGCCTTACCTTTGGGCTGTGTTCACTGTGACAAATCACGTGATGTCATTTTACACAGGGCTTTAAGCTACATATTACACAAAGCTAATAATTCTACAATGATAAGATTATTTTCCTTGATAACAATTAAAACAAGAATTTTTTTTTTCTTATTCCAATTATTTTTTAAAAAAGCTGTTTCTGCGTAGGTGCTTATTGTATTGACTGAAATAGCCAACTCCGAAAACATCATCTTTTAGTATTGACATTTAAAATTTCTCCCAGAAATAGTTCCATAAATGATGGATGTAGAAATTTGCACTGTCCAAGCAGTTGTTTTGTGGAAGTGGTGTTATTTTCTGATGTTTTCCAAGTCATCTCAGACAGAGCTTGAAAATGAGATGCCAAGGGAGGCTTTAAAAAGATCCTGAGGACCAGCTTCAGAGCGTAAGCAAGTCTGAATTCCAGTGTTTAAAAGTTTTGAGAAAGCTAGTCTAAAGTTAAGTGTTTACTAGCATCTCCTTGATTCTATTTTAGAAACTGCTGCACAAAATAAGGGATTTGTTCTTATTTTCTCTGGGTTGAAAATACACATAAAATAGAAAATGCTTTCTATATCACTGTGTCCAGCAGTGATTTCATTTTCATTTGCTATTTGCCAGGATAGGGGGTGGTTACTAGGCATGGGGAGCATATGAGTTATGTTGGAAGAAGAAATTTCTGATTTTGAAAAGTTAGTTTCTGCCTGAAAACCAAAATTTGTGTTCAACAAATACTGGATTGGTGAATGTACTTGCCAATTACCAATCATGTGCCCATAAGGTACTATGGTATATCACATACTGTTTTAAAACCTGCCCTCCACATCATTTTCATCAAGATTATGGATTCATACTTTTGTTCCCTGATGATCTAAGGAGAGGAATGAAAATGTGTGGGCACTACACCATCTTCCTTTACCAAGACTATTTTAAATAGAACTTCAAAACAACAGAAAAATTCATGATACAATGAAAACCTATATTCTCACTATCTAGATTAAACAATTAACATTCACAGTGTTTTGCTTTATTTTTATAGACTTTTTAAGTTGTGAACATTGTAATTATTAACTACTTGACACTGAAGCATCAACTTCATGAAAATAAGGCCCATTGCCTATGTAATCATAACGTCACTATCTAAATTAAGAAAATTACTTAAAATACCTATCATCACCTAATAACCAACCCCTATTCAATTTTCCCCACTTGTCTCTTCAAATATCTTTTTTAGTTCTTTCTCTATGTTTTGAGCATAGATCGAAGCAACTTTCAAACCCTGCTTTTGGATTTTGTGTCTTTAATTTCTGTAAGTTTAGAAGGATCATGCATTTTAATATTTACTTATTTAACTATCATTATCTTTTTTCAGGGAACTGGGCCTCCGTTCTGAAGTTGTCTGCTGGAACAGGAAACTTCCTGAGATGTGTTTTAAGTCTTTACTGTTCTGCCTTAGATTATCTTTTTAGTCTCAAAATACATATTAGCAAATGTGGCAGCATAAAAGTATGCCCTACTTAATATAGAGATCCTTGTAACATGAGTTATACCATCTCTGCCTGTCATCTCTATAAACACATTCAATGCAAGGGAAAGGTTCCTTGTACAGGATATGCTTCAACCAATTTGGGTGTAATAATGGCATGTAAGTTGTAATACTCATTATCAGTTTTCGAATGATTACAAAACCCACAGAATGGTTTAATATGATGGTTCACCAGTCAGTGAATGTGATTTGAAATAATGTTATAACGCTTTTATTTACATAAAAATCCATCAGATAAACTAGCTAAAACTGGTATGAGAAAATTTTACGCACCTTTCTTTGTCTGAAATAATTTCCTTATGTACAAAACAAACTACTTTTGCTATATTCTCCTTGGTGTACTTATAAAATACTCAGCATTTCCCTTTTGGTAGTTGCTTAATATCCCATTCATGCTTATTCTGTTCTCAGAAACATCACGGTGGCCATTGTATTAGCTACAAAGCCATTGGATTATGTTGGAGGCATTGCTTATTGACAAAAGAAGACGGGACCCAAAGATGATCTATAACTCTGCCTGAATAATGTTATAATGCAGAATTTCTCTCTGACGCCACTGAAGGTCCAAGAATATTTGACATTCTATTCTGTTCTACTCCCTGAGGGGACTCATTTGTTCTTCCTAGCTTGATTGTTGCCATTTGAACAGGAGGAATACCTCTTGACAAGGTTGGGAATTCCCTTTAACAGCACAAAGTGAATTGAGAACTCCCCTGCCTGGTTTACAGACCCAAAGCTATTTATCATCTGGAAGTATTTCACCTTCTATTTGAGGAAGTAGAAATCCATTTGAAAAAGGCCCATACCTCCCCCGAGGTATGCCAAGGCAGAGCAAAGAGAAAAAAGACTATTTGCAATGCTTGGGAGCAACAAAAGCTGATGTGCTAGGATATATTATACATCCTGTTAGAGAAAAAATATGCTTTTCACCCGATGTTCTCTTTCATTTTTCTTTTCCTCCTTGAACACTGCATGTGTGGTTACATATGAGGGGTATCCTAACTCTTCTTTTAGATTGTCATATTTTACAACTTCAGCTCACCCAGTTTACATTATATCATTTGAGAGTGTCACAACATATTAATAGGTACTCCTGGAGAAGTTTGAGAGGTCATTGGCGTGGTGCCTGGATTTGGGAGAAAAAAATATGGGAGAAGGTTAAAATAATTTCATCCCTACATTTCCAAAACTGTAAAACATTTTTCACAAAGCCAGGTTTTAGGTAACAAAACATTCCCTGACAATAAAATATTCTTATCAAATTTTCAGTAATGGAATCTCTATTTGAAACAAAAGTGAATTTATGTATGATTTCAAACCTGGTTGTTTTTCAGAGTACTAGATAGATTTGTATGATTTATTCTACATTCAAAATAAATTTTCAAAAATGAGTTTTAAATAATAATTATACATTATTATAGTTAGATGTCAGTCATTAATTTATTGTTACTTGTTACTATTTCTCCATGTTATTGCTTTTATTATTAGCCCTTACTGAATACCGGGCATTAAGTTACATATCTTAGAAGCTTTATTTAGTTCTCAAACTAATCAGTGATATGCTAGCATGATAAATAGGATAAATGGACTCTCTGTAATGAAATTCTAATAGTTCAAAATGTAAAATTTAATTTTCAAAATCTACATGTTCTATCTTAAATTCTTTGTATATGCATCTAATAACTCTAATAAATCAGACAGAACCAAATCTTACCTCTAATGTAAAACATGGAATAATTGAAATCCATGATCATGAGCATGACATATTTGGGGTTAGAACCCCGAACCTGTTACTTCTTACCTGGATGTTACTGTATAAGTTACTAAATTTCTTCGGATATCAGAATCCTCATACATAAAATGTGGATTCTAACATTTATATCATAAAATTTGGAGGATACTGTAGAGAATTTAATTTCACAATGTCTATTTCCCTTTATTTCTCTCCATTTACATTCAAATGAGCCCAGTATAGCAATATTTGTTTCCATTTACATTAATTTATATTCATAGATACAAGAAAACTAATTGGATCCAAAATAATGATAGAAAACACTATCAAGCTTCTAATTTTTTCAGGCAATATTCTAAAGGTTTTATATGTCTAAAACCACTTTAATCCTCAGAACAACCCTATAAGGCAAACTCTACTCTTATCACCCTAATTTTGCAGATGCATAGGTCGAGGCGTAGAGAAACTGAGTTGGCTCAAGACACAAATAGACACAAAGCTAAGATTCAAATCAGGTAGTCCAACTCCATGTATCCTTGAGACTAGCACTTCAATTAAATCAGTTCTCTTTTAATTTGAGCCATATAATGTCATTTTCCTCCCTTAACTTTCAAAACTGGGTCTCCCTTAAGAGGAAAAGACAAGCAAACATTGACTTTTTGGTCAGAACTACATATACCAACTACCCAAGTGTTAGTTTTGTAATACTAACACAGTATGAGCAAAACCAGTTTGCATTATTATGGACACATTAATGAGAATAGTTTTATTCAAGAACATTTTGTACTGCCTGTTAGTGATTGCATCAGGCATTGGAGTAGAGAACATAACAGTACTTGCTTTAATTTTTTTATTTTTTTTAAAGATTTTATTTATTTATTCATGAAAGACAGAGAGAGAGAGAGAGAGAGAGAGGCAGAGGGAGAAGCAGGCTCCCAAGGAGCAGGGAGCCTGACGCGGGACTCGATCCCAGGACCCTGGGATCACGACCTGAGCCGAAGGCAGACGCTTAACCATCTGAGCCACCCAGGCGCCCAATAGTACTTGCTTTTAAGGAGGCAGGAGTCTAGTGGGGAATAATTTGGATCATAGCAAAAAAGATATTCATTCAAAACACTGTGTCTTGGGGCACCGACGTGGCTCAGTCAATTAAGCATCCATTCTTGATTTCGGCTTAGATCATGATCTCAGGATCTTGAGATCAAGCCCCACATCGGGCTCTGCACTCAGCAGGGGGTCTCCTTAAGATTCTCTCCCTCTCCCTCTTCCCCTCCCCTCGCTCGCTCTCTCTCTCTCTCAAATAATCTTTAAATAATAACAAATAATAAATCTTTAAGAAAATAACAAAATACTGTCTTTCTACAGTTTTGAAAACTGGAAAATTTAGAAAACTTTAGAAAATTGCCTGAAAAAAGCAGAAGCTTCCATAAACATATACTGTAATAATTAAAAAGCACGTTATATTTGTGTTTTTATTTAAAATACAAAATGATATTACATTTATAATTAGGAATCATCTCAATAATATACTAAGTGTCAATTACATATTTGGAACAATTAATAATCAACTAGAAAAAGGTGAACAAATTTATGTTAAAAAATATAATTTACTATTATATCAAAATATTTCGATGAAAATTAATTTTTTCTAAGGTTCTACACATTGTTTATACCATAATTTGCTTTGAAGCATATAGAAATCCATTATATTAAAAACATAATGGAATAACTTTATTTCATTAAAGAAATAGTCATGAGCACACGTGTGCCTTCTCACAAGAACTAATAATCAAATAAACAGATTTGTGCATGTGTGTGGGAACATTTAGATATGTGCATATCTGTGTATGGCACAGGAAAAAAGAGAGGCACAGAATATTTGTATGTGTTTTCATGTGCTCACACATGCACATTTTTGCAAAATGAATAAAAGGCCAACTAGATATGCATTCTATAAAACAACACTCCTAAGAACATAATCTGAAAATTACCTTATCTGCTTATTTCAAAGGTGGTTTGAAGGTGACCCATTTTCTGTAGTGTGCATTACTGTGGGGATTGTTTTATGTGTTAAAGCACAAAGCCACCTCATTGAAGTCTTTTATTTCCCTTCCACACTTTACAATAACTACTTTAAGTGGATTTTCAAAGTATAATATCACAAATGCAGAAAAAAATAAATCCAAGTACTTAACTGGTTGCTTTTTTGGTATTGTGAGTCAAGCTGTTTCATGTCAGTTTTACTGTTAAGAATTCATATCTCAGCCTTATATCCTATAACAGTGTCATAAATATTATCTTATTTGCATGATAATTTATACACGAAATATTCATTTTTTTGCCCAATAGTATGAAAATGCTAAATTGAAATGTGCTAATGAGAAATAGAAATGGTGTCTATTCTGTGTAAGGAATGCAATAAATTGCATCTTGATTCTAAATACAGGTTAACTGACATGTTTTTCTAAAATCTCCCATTATAACCACATTAAAGAAGAAATCATTCTCAGGGTTCACTCGTTTTCCACTAAGAATAACAGGATTCCCAAGAAACTTTCAAAGAGATAATAGTTCCACTTTGACTTTGACTTTAAAAGGAAAAAAAGTAAGGGATAAAAAAAATTTAGAAAAAAATGCAAACAGCTCTCACAGATGCTGGAACCTCAATTTTGACTGCTTTTAGCAAATATATATTATTGGATGCCTGAGAGCAATAAATCGATTTCAAGCTATTGCAGTTTTAAAGGTCAAAGTTATTTTTTTAAAGGAATTCAGGATTATAAAAGCAGATGCTTAATTTGACATTGAGTCCTTAAGTGATGAATAAATCTCTCAAAGTTTAATTACTTTTTGGAAGAAACTGAATTTCTTTGTTATTAAATTTTCCTAATAATTCATAGAATCCATAGAACTGTGTGTGTATATGTATGTGTAGCACATTTTCCTAAAACTGACATGAATATTATAGATTGTATAGTTGCATTATTTCCAAAATCTAAAAAAAAAGTTTGTTTACTGATCTCCTTCACTACTTTAAATAACTTTCTCGCTCTCTCTCTCTCTCTCTCTCTCTCTATATATATATATATATATATCCTTGGTTTTTGATTAAGATAAGCTATATACAGAATTTCTGAGACGAATCAGGGTCCAATCATGCTTCACTGTATTATTTTATTTTATTTTTTTTTTAAGATTTTATTTATTTATTTGACAGAGAGAGACACAGCGAGAGAGGGAACACAAGCAGGGGGAGTGGGAGAGGGAGAAGCAGGTTTCCCGCGGAGCAGGGAGCCTGATGCGGAGGGCTCGATCCCAGGACCCTGGGATCATGACCTGAGCCGAAGGCAGACGCTTAACGACTGAGCCACCCAGGCGCCCCTTCATTGTATTATTTTAGATCATAAAACTTGTGCATATTTGATACAGAATTGAATCCACATCAAGCCTTAATTCTCAGTTATGGTTGAAGTTCAAAATATGGTGTGGTAGGCAGGCAGGATTCTACCATATTATCCAAGGCTTCTCTCCCATTAGGGTACATTCCCTGAATATTCCCCAGGACTGTGAAGACTATGAATTTAATTCTTACAGTTATATTATGTTGGGTGGGCCAGACCTAATCACATGAGATCTTTAAAAGTTTAAAAGCTCCCCCCAACCCCAGGGGTAGAAAGAGGAAGTTAGAGACACATGCTCCAGCTGGCTTAGAAGAAAGCAGTCATATTTAGATTTGTTGATACAGAGGGGCAACCTTTAGGAGCTGAGGGCAGTCCCACATCACCGCTAGTAGTATAAAGACCTCAGGTCTATAGCAAGGAAATAAATTCTGCGAACAGTCTGAATGAGCTTGAAAGCTGATTTTCTCCCCCTCAAGAAAGAGCCTGACACCCAGCTGACACCTTGGTTTCAATCTTGTGAGGCCTTGAACACAGACCCCCATTATTCTGTGCCAAATTTCTGCCTGCACAACTGTGAGTCTTAAGCTGCTCCATTTGTGGGAATTTGTTGTGCAGCAATGGAAAACTAGTACTCATAAGTAATTAGAGAAATCTAATGTTATTGTTAATTCATTTTTTTAAATCATGACTTTTGATTAAAAAGAAATTTTGATTTCTTGGTTATATGCCTCTACTGACACCAATTCTTTTAAGGTTCCTGAATCCAATGCATGGAGTAGTGTTACCCCACATGCGAGACCAAGCGATTCTCAAATGGCAAAAAGATGTCTAAGAATTCAACTCAATTCTGACAATACCTGCCTAGAGATCACATCAGATTCCACAGGTTAAGGGCTCAGTCCTACAAGACTACCTCCCTACCCTCACCTCAAACTCCAGTTGCCAGCCCCAGGTGTTCCTACACCTGTGCTTCTGACTGATCAGCTATAGATTGGAGCTTCCAACAGCCTACTCCTTAGGTTCTTTTAATTTGCTAGAGTGGTTCAGAGAACTCAGGGAAACATTTACTTATATTTACCAGTTTATTAAGTAATATGATAAAGGATATGAATCAAGAGCCAGATGAAGAGATACATTGAGGAGGTATGGCTTACATGCTCTCTCCAGGGTGCCATTCTCCCCAGTCTCCATGTGTTCATCAACCCAGAAACTCTCTGAACCCAGTTTTTTAGGGTTATTATGGAGCCATCATGGCATAGTCATGATTGACTAAGTCACTGGCCATTGACTGATTCAGTCTCCAACCCCTATCCCCTTCCTTGAGGTCAGGGGGTAGGTTTGAAATTTCCAACCCTCTAATCAACTGGTTGGTCCTCCCTGCAACTAGCCCGTGTCCTTTGGTGGGATCCAAAAGTCACCTTCATTAATAACGAGACACTCATATCATCTTTATGACTCTCGAGCATTTTTAGGAACTGTGGATAAGGAACAAATATATCTGAGAAATATATATTTCATCATCTGATTACCAAATACATATTTCTTATAAATCATTATGTCACAGTGCCTCAATCTTCTGATACATTATTTAATTTGTTTGCTTGTTTCATTTTTTCCTGCGTGTATCCCTAACTCTACCATTTCTAGTAAATACATCTGCTCCTTTCTCTCTATAAAAGATCCCATACAAATTCACCCTTTGAATCTAGTAATAATTTTAATCACTTCACATTGTCCCTTTGACCATACTATGGGCAGAGATTGCAGGTCTCGCCAATGTTATTATCTGCCTTTCCAGTCAAAGAAGTAGCTGACAACTTCGATAGTTTCCACCTCACCCTGTGCCCTGGACAACATAAAGGAGGTGTCTTGAAAATAGGAGAAAATTAAGTCCACATACAAAAGGAGAATGAGAGAAATAAAAGAAGGAGAGAGGGAGTCTTTCTGACAACATCACATCAATTCGTGAAATCATTTGGACTTTTCCTCATAGAATGAACTCATAAATCTCCTACTCTGAATTTGCTTTTGTCAGTCAAAAAAAGAAACACACACACAAAAAAAAAGAAAGAAAGAAAGGTAGGGAATCTGTCCTTCTACATCTAAAGTCATTTAAAAAAAAAAAGTGCAAGGGCGCCTGGGTGGTTCAGTTGTTAAGCATCTGCCTTAGGCTCAGGTCCTGGGATCGAGCCCCGCATCGGGCTCCCTGCTCGGCGGGAAGCCTGCTTCTCCATCTCCCACTCCCTCTGCTTGTGTTCCCTCTCCCGTCTCTCTCGGTCAAAAATAAAATAAAATAAAATCTTTAAAAAAAAGTGCAGCGGATTTTACTATTGCTACCTCTTCACCTTCTGTGCAATTTGAAACAACTCTGCTTCTTATATTTGGTCAAAGTGAAATATCTGCCAATCTGAATCTGGGAATAAGGGAAACCTGAGCAATTGATCTCTGTATGCTGAGCTCAGGATCCAGGGCAGAGCTTTCATCCAGTAAACTGTTGTGGGAAGTCAGATGAGTTGTGTTGTCTCATTCTGTACAGACATTTACATTGTGTCAAAGGTCTCTGCTCCTGCCATTCAAATAATGAAAGTTAATTAAACTTTAATCAAATGCATAGACTCATTCATTGTATAGCATTCCATACCAGTATTCTCTAAGCCAGGCATTCTAAGGATTTATCCTTAACATAGAATTTCTTACAATGAACACTTAGCAGCTACTCATTAAGCAAGATATAGAAAGAAGGAAACAGGGACATGTTTCGCAGTAACTTCCCAGGCCTCTTCCCCAACTCAGAATCACGGGACACACTGGAAAAGTAGCAATCCACACAGTGCTTTTGAAATTCTCTGCTTGAACCTTATGGTACCACAATTTAACTGCTGCCTAAGCCCAATCCCCTACCTTTTTGGGGGGAAACACTTTGGGCTGAGCATAATTTTCCTTTAATTCCAAGTTTTGATTCCTCTCACATAAAAAAAACACACACACGCAAATAATGTATCTTAGTTTAAAACAGGCTGCATTTATTGCCTTATAAAATGTTGAGTACTTTTGCTTCTATGATCCCTCTATGCTTGCAGAAATAACAAGGTTTCCACTCATTTAATATCTTGAAGTCTTCTCTGAGAAGTTGGCATATCATTTGTTGGTTTTGAGTACACATTTGCTGCTAATGATGCTTGAAATTTATTGGCTCTGTTCATAGGAAGGAGAATAATAAGGCATTTGAACAGTCAGCTCAGATATATATCAGTTCACATATAAAAAAAGAAAAAAGAAAAAAAGAAAGGAAAGGAAAAAGCTGCCTACCTAAGGTTTAATCTGTATCTTTTGTGTCTAGAACAATTTCTTTTTTTTAATTTTTTAAAAAATATTTTTATTTATTTGACAGAGAGAGAGAGAGAGAGCACAAGTAGGCAGAGCGGCAGACAGAGGGAGAGGGAGAAGCAGGCTACCCGCTGAGCAGGGAGCCCGATGTGGGACTCAGTCCCAGGACCCTGGGATCATGACCTGAGCCAAAGGCAGCCGCTTAACCGACTGAGCCACTCAGGCACCCCTCCTAGAACAATTTCTACCACAACTCTTGAACTGGTCAGACCATTGCATAAATCCTTAACTGAAGATAATGATCACTCTATCTGCCCATTATGTTGCTCATAGGCAAGAATTAAGCCAAAATATACTTGGGATCAGATATTCCAAAGACATTGTTAGTGTATTTTGCATGGGTAGGGAGGAGATTTAAAAAGAAAAGAAAAAATGGTCTTCATGCATGGCTTCTGTCATGGCATCAAATCAGGCCTTTGAAACTGGAAAGTACCTTAGAGAACATTGTTTTAATTATTTCATTCCACAATTGAGGAAACTGAGAATCAGAAAGGCTAAGTGATTTCCTCAATATCATAGAGCTAATTAATTATAGAAATCAGAATAGAAGCCGGGTTATCCAACTTTCTGCCCAGAGTTCTTTCCACTATGTACAGTGAAAATATCTGCTGCTATTTTCAGGCGAGTTGGCTCCTGAAAGGTGCCTTATAATGTTTAATAAATCAAAATATTTTGTGTTTATAAACTTTAAAACATTTAAAAGTAAAAAAAAAAAACAAAAAAACCCACAAACCTTAGTTTTCTGATGGTTTCAGATAAGATAAAACCCATCAACTATTTCATCAAGATTTCATACATAAATGTGTTTCGGCATTTATAGGAGGGAAAATCAGTAGCACTAAAAAGCATCAGGGATGGAGAATATAGATTGATGCCAGGATTAGAAAGGACTCCATCAATTTCAAGCTCCATTAGCAACACCGGGAAAATAACATAGAGTGAAAAGTAGTAGACATGAGTTTATTATCAGACTTGGGTATGTGTGTTGAGAATATAAGTAAAATGAAATGGGATCATTTGTTTATTAATAATTGTACTAATATTATTTGAATAATTTGTACAAATGTACTAATTATTTTTATAAGGATTATCTTCTTTGACATCATTAATAACCTTTTCCTCCTTAGCATTGAGAATGAGGAGCCTGGGGCTTGGAATATCGAAATACTTGTCTAGTGTATTGTTGCTCAAAAGTTGAGACCATGGAAACAAAACTCAGGTGTCCTGACTTAGTCTAAATAATACAGTTCCTTTTTTATTTTAGTTTTAATTTCACTGTAAACTAGTTTGTATATTTTTCAATAAAGAAAAGGGAACTTTCCCTTGAACATTTAACCCTACTTAAAAGGCCCCAAACCCACAGTCATGAAGAGGCTGTACTGGTGAATAATTTCTGTACTTCACATCTTTTATCACACATTATATATTGTGGAATATAAAATTTTATGAAATTATAGTTACATGCTTGAAATGGATTTTAAATCTTTTCATTTTCTATGTCACAAGTGAGAGTTATAAACCTGAAAAATTAAAGCTGCAATATAATTTATCTTGCCCATAAATAGTCTCTATACATTATACAGTTTTGAAGTAAACAATGATAGATAAGACTAAAAGTGATATTTCTCCATGGGAAACTATGTGATAAAGTACTAGAAAAGCCATGATATAACTGGAATTATGTCACTTGAATATAAAAAAGATTCTCAGCTCCCTACTTTTACACACAATAAATACTTGTGTATAGTTGGTTCATTGAGTACAATTTTCTTTTTTATAGGGACACAAGTCTTTCTCTTTCTCTCAATAGATATCAAAATGTCAAATAACACATGTACTTTTTAAAAAAGATTTTATTGATTTATTTGAGAGAGAGAGAGTGAGAGAGAGCATGAGAGTGGACTGAGGGACAGAGGGAGAAGCAGACTCCCCACTGAGCGGGAACCCGATGTGGGACTCGATCCTGGGACTCCAGGATCATGACCTGAGCCGAAGGCAGCCGCTTAACCGACTAAGACACTCAGGTGCCCAACACGTGTACTTTTAATAGTCATTTCTCATATTTTTCAAGATTTTATTTATTTATTTGAGACAGAAAGAGAGAGAGAGAGAGAGAGAGAGAGAGCGCGAGCATGGGGGGGAGGGGCAGACGGAAAGGGAGAAGCAGACTCCTGGCTGAGCTAGGTTCCTCTAGCTATTTCTCTTTATATTGCAAATAGGTAAACCAATATAAATTCTCGAGCTAATAGGTTATAAATAAGTAATGTACCTGATTATATATGAATACTTATAAAATCTACAATTATCTCACACATCGTGATAATGTTTTCAATTTGGGGATAAAAATTTTAAAAGTTATTACATGATACAAGTGATTTGAAGGCTGTGGATATGTTTCCTTAACAGGAAAACATCCTATAAAAGTAAGTTTTAAAAAAGACTGTTCCTGGACGCCTGGGTGACTCCGTTGATTAAGCATCTGCCTTCCACTCAGGTCATGATCTCAGGGTCCTGGGATTGACTCCCACATTGGGTTTTCTGCTCAGCGGGGAGTCTACTTCTCCCTCTACCTTTTCCTCTGTGCTCCCCTCCTCCCTCCCTCTCTCTCAAATAAATGAAATCTTAAAACATAAAATTAAAAAAAATTAAAAAGACTGTTCTTGCTTTGAACTCTCTTGGTCATGTAGATTGAAGTTATAAAACCTAGGTGTGAAGGAGAAAAGAACTTCAATATTAGGGTGAAAATTGTTTTTTATTCTTACTTTCTCATCACTGTCCTGTATAACTGTTAATTTTCCTCCTTCCTAACCCTGTCTATTTAATTAGAATAAGCACTACCTATACACACAGCAAAAAAAAAACAAAAAAACAAAAAAACAATGATAACATTTAGTCATGTAACAACAACAACAGTCAATACGGGGAAAAGGGGCAAAACTAGAATGTTCCTTCTTTATGAAATCTGAAAGTTTAAGCTTTAAAATTATACACACACACACACACACACACACACACACCCAATGACAATGCGATTTTAGTTCCCCACCATAAATCATGTTTGGTTTTTATTATTAGCACCAATATGAATTTTCTCTTTCATATTATATTCCAAGTCAAATTTATATAGTCCAGAGGACTCAAATAATTTCCTGCTTGAAATAAGACCTAAAAATTTTATGACATAATTGTAACATCAAGTCACATTAAATACAAAAACATTTTTTTCTCCAAAATTTGGGAAAATCAGCCTACTTATTTGGAATTGTCTGAGTAAAATCTCATTGATATTAAGTCTTTACAAAATATTGCCAGGCCAGCATTTCAAGAAGAATAATAGTAAATAGTTTCTTACATAAAAAAAGAAAGAAAATTGGGGCACCTGGGTTGCTCAGTCAGTTAAGCGCCCGACTCTTGATTTTAGCTCAGGTCATGGTCTCAGGGTCCTGGGATCGAGCCCCATGTTGGGCTCTGCACTCAGCGGGGAGTCTGCTTGTCATTCTGTCTCTCCCTTTCTATCTGTCCTTCCCCCTGCTTGGGCATTCTCTTTCTCTCTCTCTCTCTCTCAAATAAATAAATAAATCTTTAAAAAATTAAACATATAGAGACAATCTATTCTTTTGTGTTATTGGAGTGAACGTCTCTGGTGAACCACAGTTGGACTCCTGAGAAGTTAATTCACCCTTTACTACATTACCCAGCACAATATTCTCACAGGAAGTCAAAAGGTTTCTTCCTTCAAAATAGGACATAAAGAAAGAAAAAATATTATATTCACTGTATTTTATACATATCTAAAACATTATTTTAAAACATCACATATACTAAATTAAATACTTAAACAATCTTAAAAGGGATCTTAACAGACCTCTAGTTCCATTCACCGTACTTTGAAGTGCTTCTCCCATTTACAATTTTCAACAGGACTCTTGCAGGGATTCCTTTATTAAAACAATAGTAGCTATTGATTTCTTTCTTTCTTTTTTAACAAACTAACTTTTATTTATTATGCTTTCTTAGCTGAGACTCACCCGTTCTTTTTCAGGTATCAATTAATGCAGACCTATTGTTCCACCATGAGAAAGTCAGTGTTCAATAATCTCTAGATGCTTTTTTTTCACATACTTTTATCCTGGTCTTATAAATGAAGCATGGATATTTAACAGGCAAACTTGAGGCAGTTTTCTCTAACAGTCCCATTGCATCTAATATTATTTGTTTCAAAACATGAGTCTAAGAGCAAATAAAAATTGACTTTTTTTTTCCGGCTCAGAATACAAACCCATTGAACTATCCCTTCAGGTTTGATGATCCATCAGTTAACACTACACTATTTTCACAAGAAATGTGATTTGATCTGAAAGGAACTGCAGCAGCCTGAAACATATATTCTCAGAACATGTCTCCAAGAGCACTGTAGCCATTAAATGACTTCTATAATGTCTGTGATAAATCTTACTATTAGTGAACAATATCAGTTAAAGGCATCTCTTTGGAACTGCTAGTCTAGACCAAAGGTGCCCACCTGCTGTAGGATTTTCCAGTCATAAATGTGGCTAGGTCCATCTATCAAGGTTTTTTTTTGTTTTTGTTTTTTTGTTTTTAAAGCAGTGGACTCAGCAATAGTGTAAGGCTTCCTTTTAAATTTATTTTTAATTTACTTGTTGTTTTTATGTAGATAGAATATAGAATATCATTTAAAAGCACAGACTTTGGAGTTAAACTGCCTGAGTTTGGTGTTATGACCTTAAACAACATTGTTAACTTCTTTTGTGTAAAATGAGAATAAAAATGACAACTATGGTGATTAAATAAAATAGCAGAAGTAAGGAGTGGAGTGCAGTGTAAAAATTAAGCACTATTAAGCATTAGCTATTATTTCCTTCTAACCACTCAGGTCTCCATTGTTATCTGAGCTGATCTGCTCTTTTGCTATTATAACCAAGGCTTGGTCATGGTTAAACTCTTGCCTTCTGTTTCTTCTTATGCTTAATGTTCTTCTGTTCTTTTATGCTCATATTTGATAACCCAAATGATTTTTTGCAGACAAAACAAATGTGTAAGTCTCAAAGAGAGCCTGAGGACTAGACACGGGTGGGCACTTCACCCAGTTAACTTAGACCAAAAAGCAAGGAGCCAATTCTTGATTCTTGCTGTAACAACTCAGAATCGGTTTATCACCATGACCGTTTCTAAGTGTAAGGTGACATAATTATTGCTGATTCAATCTTCAGTCACAATGTGCTTGTTATTATTGGCTGGAAATATTGCAGCAACCAGGAGGACTCTTGCATCCCTGCCACGTAGAAGAAGCAAAGATAATCACATTTACTCTTTAAGTGATGGCCAGAACTATGCAAAAATGTTTCTCCTGCCATACCTCGAAACACAGTCAATGTGCAATTCATTTTACTATATTCTTCAGCTATAAAAGTACATTTACACTCTACTGAATATCTATTCAGCTTAAAACAAAGCCTGCCGTAGATCTTAAAATCAACAGATTGTTAACTCAGAATTGTATACTTACATTACTAGAAAAAAGACGTCAAAATTTCATTGACACTCAGTTTTCTTTCTCCTGAATATCTTACTCAGTCATTGAAAATCATTATTGATTACATGCATTTTGAGAAAAATGAAAAGTCATCTAAAAATTTTGTATCTACTGCATTCAAAATAATGTGCTCACTCTAAAATTCCTCCCATCTTATAAGTTAGAAAAGAAACACCAAGAGATGTTCAATAACTTGCCCAATCCTATGTGGCTACAAGATTGGGAGTACAAATGCAGGTGTAAATGACTCCACACTTTCCACTTTCCACCTTTAATCATTGCAGCATTCAGTCCATGATTACTCAGTAAGTATTTCAGTAAATGACTAAATCATAAAAGACGGTGAAATATGCTATCTTTAATGCCCCTGAAGCTGCATGAAATGATCCTTTTAGCAATCTCTTTAATGGTATCTTAGCCTTTTGGGATCTGATTGCAAAGTTGATAATGAGTACGACAGTCACTGCTAGTGGTCTATCCAATATCCATCTCCTTTCTCCTTATTAATAGAATCCTTCCATATTAATAGAACCTATGATCAGTGGGTTGTGTCTTGGCTAGCAGTTTTCCTATTTAAAATGCCCACCTCCAATAACTTGGGAGGCAGGGTAGATATGGGATTCCAAACTTGAACACAATGTTTGGGGTTTTTAGGAAAACCGTTTTAAATGGACAGACTCATCGGTATGTACTTATACTGTTTTTCTTGCATCCTTCCTACTTTTTTTTTCTTCACCTTTTCCATATCTTGCCAACACAAAGACTAGGCCCACAGAAGCTATTTTCTGAGCATGGAGAAGAAAGCAGAAAGCTTACGATGAAGAACTGGGGAATCAAAAGGCCATTTTGATGCTATCTTGCAATTGCTACACCAGACCAAAGATGTCCAATTCTGGGCTTCTTTTTACATAAGAAAAATAAATCTCTACTTATTTAAGAGATTATAATTGGATTTCTAATCCATGTATTCTGATTTAGCAGATATTTTCCTTCATGCAACAGTATTTATGTTTGTAAAGATTGAAGAATCACATCTATGTAAATCATATTCTTAAACTGATTTAATTTGCTCTATAAAATCTTAAACTGATTTAATTTACAGTATAAAATATTCAATTGATAAATAGAGCATGAAAAAGAAACATTTTTGATTGAGCCATTCTTTGTTGTATTTTTTCCTAAATAAATACCTTATGTAAAGAAAACATTATCATGAACTCTCTAATAAATAATGAAACAACCAGCTTGTAAAGAATTTTAAAAGGCAAGAAAATTTAAAAGGAACCGTCTGCATTTAAAACACAGGGCTACCCTCTTTGTTGCAAATCAGATAAGACTCAAAACTTGTGTTTTAATAATACCATTTTCATTGTTTAACTATATTTTCTAACAAAATATAAGATATATTTTTAACATGTATTTTAAATATAAGATAATTAGTTCTTTATTGGCTTTATTCTGCATATCCATTCTGCTATAGAGTTAAAATCCAATCAAACCAATTACCAATTATCTATTTTTAAGTTGTATGTTTGAGTATCTGTAACTAATGTGTTTGAGCAAAAGTAGTATTTTAGGAAAGTGCAAATATGAAGATTCTTTTAATACATGATATTATATAAAATTTGGCCATAACCTTTCACAAGTTTTCATTAGCGAGGTGACACATCATGAAATAAAATATTTCATTAGCCTGAAGAGACAAAATTCAGTGTGCACAGTAATACTGAAAATAATCAATGTAATGAATATTTTTATAAGCTCAGATTTCCTGACTAAAGTATGGTTCTCTGACAATGGTCTCAAAATAGATATAAATAGAAGCACTTGCTTATTGAGTGTTCTAAGAAAAAGTTTGGAATGCATTTATAACTTATGGATATTGGCCTAATTGGCTTTGTTTTGAACATTATAAATTGTACTTTCAAAAGTAAGGTAGTTGAAGAAAAGTATTTAAACAAAAATGAGCTTTTGATTTAGTGTATATATGCCTAAAAAGTGAATATTTTTCATTTGAATGATATCTGTGTGGTTACTATACATGAGGGTTAAAAGACCTTATTGCCAGTCAGAAAATGGAATTTGTTCTTATAAATTTATGAATAACCTTTGCCTTATATAATATATAACATTTTCAGGGTGATACATGTATATTAAATGTGTATTAAAAGAACTGTAATCTTCACATTTTCTTCAAGTATTCATGTGAATAATATTTGAATTAGGGAGAGAATCAGAGGTGTATTTAACTGGAATTAGTAAGTGCAGTCAGCTTTCATTGTTAATTAAAATGTCATTATTTTTCTTGCACTGCTGTCCCATTATCAAAGTAACTGAATTTTTTTTTTTTTAAGAGAGACCGGAGCAGAGTGGGGGGTGGGGGGCAGGGAGCAGCAGAGGGAGAAAATCCCAAGCAAGCTCGATGCCCAGTATGGAGCCCTATGCAGGGTTCAGTCTCACGACCCCGAGATCATGAACCAAGCGAAAATCAAGAGTCAGACACTTAAACAACTGAGCCACCCAGGCACCCCAAAGTAATTGAAACAATCTTAAAAGCCAATTATTAACATTCAAAGTAAATACTCCATTTATAGATCCAGCAAACTAGAAGCTAACAATTTCATTCAATCGTGGGTCTATTACATAAGGAAAACTAAGGAGAAAATGTCAGAATAAACATTATTGGGAATCAAGTTTTGAAATGGCTTCAGTTGCATTCACAGTGGGTCATCCTTCTGAACCCTTCAGGAAAGAATCGTTTCATTGAATAATCTCAACGTTGCATTGACAGGGCTCACAAAGTGGGTAATTGACATATACTTCAATAAGGTAAACTATTTTACTACAACATGGAAAATAAGTGTGGAGATAATAAATAAAGAAATAACTTGAATAGTAAATCATAGAATCAGGGCTTGATTTTCTAGAAAAGTATTATCCAATCAGCTCAAATTCAGAGCAGTAGATCTAGGATACAGCAACTTTAGTTCTTCTCTACCCATTCAAAGAAACACAAATTTTCCTTAGCTGCACAAGGTACATGAGAATATACTTTATTTTACTTCTAATAAAAGAGTTTACCCTTACAGAATTCTGTAGATCAGTTTGATTTTATTCTTAACAAGTGTTGTGTTTGTGTATTTCAATATAAGTAACACATTATCATAGTTACCTCTTCTCTCTTTTGGTTAATATTTACTCAGAACAAAATTAAGAACAATGAGTTCACTGCCATATTGATTTGCCTTTGGTTTATGGTCCTGAAAGGTGGGTTTCCTAATCAAAATATTATGAGCAATCTTACATTACCTGGTAAATCATCTTCATCCAATACTGTGTTCTGTTAGAAGCTCTGCCCAGTTCTTCTAGTGCAGTCTCATGTCTTTGCTGTGTTTGTCTCTATTGACTACACATCATTATTATCCTCCACTTTTCATACACAAGACATTCTCATCACTGGACTGTGAGTTTCCTAAAGCTTCTTCAAGAAAATATTTCCTAACACTTATCTTAATTCTTTATACATAATAGATAAATAAATGTTTTCTTTGTTTCTGAGTAAATGAATGAATGAATGGCCAGTAGGCGAGGAAAAAAAAAGAAAAAGATTTACTCTTACTCTAAACCAAATTCCAGAAGTATATTTAGTTTCCTTTTAAAATAAAATAAAGACTCAGGTTCTAGTAAGACATTTTTGGTTCAGAATTATCTCTTTGTTTCTCCTCTTTTTCCCAGAACCTCGAAGAGTAATTTAGCTCTAGAAATCCCAATGATTCACTAAGAAAAACCAGGAGAGTCCAATGCTGAAAAAACCCTCAAATTCCAGATCCTGATGCAACATATTGATCTTTGCATCAGTGAATGAAGACTACCAACATCCTCATCAAATTTCCAGCCAGTCCCTTTTCCCCTCCTTTCTTCCACCTATTCTTTTCTTCCCTATGTTTAATATCAAACTGAGAACATATGGTCCTGCATTTTCATAAGACATCTGTCAAAAGTTAATCCTTCTGTCACTGTTTTTGTGGTAACTGTCAAAACCAATTGTGAAGCCAACTCTCTGTGGGTACAATCCACAGACAGAACACTACTGGAGAAAGTGAGGGACTGTGCATATCATTGGCAGTATAAACGGCTCCTATTTCACTTAGTAAAAGCTGAATCTTTGCAATGACCTTCAATTCCCTCTGTTATCTGACCCTCACAGCCCATCCCCACTTTTCCATTACCCTGAGCTCCTATGACTCTCTCCTTGCTCCCAGGATTCCAATCATACTACCCTGCACTTCAAGGAACTTGCATTGGCTATTCCCTTGCCTAGAGTGCTGTTCCCAGATACCCACATGGCCAATTCTCACTTGCTCCAGGCGATATCCTCGCTCAAATATCACAAAAATTTTAAGTATATTTGCCAATCTTATGTTCATGTATACCACATTCTCAGTTTGAATTCCTGATCTAACTCTGGCCTACTTGTTCTTCTTAAATAACATTGTTCCTTTCCAACATAGTGTGTTAACAGTTTTTACAGTGCTGACATGGTACTCATTGTTTCTTTGTCACTCTGCTAGACCTGAATTTCAAAGAGAACAGAAGATTTTGTCTGTTTTTATACCCAAATGTGCCTCAAACCCAGAACAGCACCTTGCTCACTGGGATTATTTAATACTTTTTGAAGTAATAAATAAATTTATGATTCCCTACTCCAAGTATTTTTTTTGTAAATAACCTAAAATTGTGCATCTACTCAACTTGTTCTCCCACTCTCTGTCATGGTTATTTTAAAACCTATTCAGCTCACTTAGAACATCTGGTCCCTTCCCTTCATCTGAGTACATTTGTAAGGTTATCTATGTGCTCAGACTGGTTTAATCCAATGGAAACGTTTGCAGCCCTCTTTATACTAGCCTTTGATGCTGTTTACCATTTTCTCCTTGAAATAGTCTTTCTTTGGCTTCTGACCTGAGTTTCCTTCTACCTGTCTGACGCCCTCATCAGTTCCATTTGCAGGCTTTCCTCCTTTCCCACCTACCTGATAACTCATGTCAGTGTTTTCACCCACCTTTTCTTCTTAATAGAAATGCTTTCTCAGGATGTCATTCATTTTCACAGCTTCAATCCTTATTAACACACTTAAATAACCCTCTATCGCAGCTTCTGCTTTTATGTTCCAGCCTGTTGAACATAAATATTACTCATAATTTAAATGTGACAACACTGGGGTACTGAATCACATGTCTCAAGGCTTTAGTAAGTTGACCTATGGATGTAATATTTACAAACTAAGGAATGAAATCTTGGGCTTTGAGTCAGATTTTGGTTTGGGGCTCTATCCTTTATTACCTTCATTAGCTTTCTTATCTTTTCTATTTCTCAATGTCCTCATCTGTATAATGTGATCACTAACAGTAACTAGCATATAGGGTTATTAAAATAGATAATGCATACAAAGGGCTTGCACAGTAACAAGTTTGCATTAATCTCTCAGTAAAGGGTCTCTGTTATTATTACTGACATTAGTATCATTATCTGTTGTATTCTCTTGCATTATTTAATATTGGAAAAATTGGTCTATGAATCATAAACTCATTTAGAGAATAGAAACAGCTTCAACAACTTGTTGCATTCAAATTCATGGAATTTAGTATTTTAGAAAAATTTCTATTCTTAGATCGAATAGGAAAAATCTAATGAGATGAAGTATATAGAGATAAATAAGAAAACCAATAAGGGTAATAAAAGGCAAAGCCTGGGTTCAGTCTTCTCATGCATTAATATAAAATGAAGATGATACACACTGACCACAAAGTAGTAATGGTTTCCTCTACCATTCCTACTTTGGAAAAATGAGACATTTTAGTGTTTGCACCAACTGGTATGCAAAATCTAGAGATGAGAAAACAATCTTTTCTGAATCATAAATACTTTGTTTTCTCTTAATTGTACTGTTGCATGGTAGGTTGAGAATCTTTAAAGGACATCTTTATAGAGCTACTCGTTGAAAATACTGAGGACTAACCGGGCAGCTGGGATAAGATAACTGGTGAATTAGAAATTCTTCTTCTATTTCTTTCATTTATACGAGATCACACCGTTGCCAGACTGTAGAGAAAGTGTGGGCTGGTTTCCAACAACTGTTGGACATATCGGGATGTCACACTGTGGCTCTCCTAGATTTTTATCATTGTTAAATTTTTTAATTTATGTTCAATTGCCGAGAAAATGTGTGTGTGTGTGTGTGTGTGTGTGTGTGTGTGTGTGTGGTGAGAGATAAAAAGAGACAGAGAGAGAAAGAGAGGCAGGAAGGGACAGAATAGTAAAATAGCAGCCAATATGGAATTTGTATTCACTCAAAGGCAAGCCCCATGAAGGCCGGGGATTTTCTGTTTCCTTCACTGCTGTGTTCCCAACATTGCTGTGTTCCCACAGTTCCCTGGCATGTTATGCGCATGCAACATATACTGTGGAATATGTGGTAGAAATGATAACGGAAGGAGTTAGTTATTAAAGCACTTAGAACTCTGCCTGCCATGTAATATACAAACTCTTTAAAATGTGTTTTCAATATTAAAACTCTCGAGTTTCATAACCACTGCTGGTTCAATCACACACTGTTTTTTCTGTAAACTTTCTCATGGTGACTGGTTTGTACTTTGTGATGTTTCTGTTAGGAACTCATATCCTTAGAACTTTATCAGAGAATTTTTAAGGCCCGAGCTTAAGCAACATTCAACAGGTGATTTGGGTTTGCCTCTCCCAGGTATCTGGGATCACTTCCAACCTGAGACAAATTTTTAAGTTTTTATTTTTACTTGAATTTTAAGAGAGCCCATGAATAAGTATTCTGTGGGGAGACCTCTCTTCCCTTCTCTGCAATGGGCAATTTCTAAGACAGGCATGCTTATCTTCCATCTCTTTCTATGGGGTGGAACTTTCTTAATTTTTGAAAGTCTTACCCTTATTCTGGGGTACTGATCTCAACTCTGACCTTGCTGGGACGCTGGAGCCAATGTCTTTGTCTTCTATCTCATGCCTGTGTGTAGCCCATTAAGTCAAATTCTAGACTAAATGGGTATGACAGCCATAAAAGTGCACGAGTCTGGTCTCCTTCAATGGAGTCTGATGCAGGGAGCTGAGCTGACTGATTGATCCTGCACTTGCTCTCTTGATGACACACCAGGTAGGCCATACTTCCCCCAGGCTGTTTCCAGATAAAAACTAAGCAAGACAGAACTACTAGTGCCAAAATTAAAACAAAAACACAAACAAAAAAGAAACAAAAAAAACTACAACTTCTAGGGCCAGACCCTTCTTGCAGAATGCAGGCTCCTAGGACTTTGGCTCAACTCCCCATCCATCTAAACAATGATCCTTTTTTTTTAGAACTGTGTTGTCATATAAGGATCTTCCTACACATTCTTCTTCCTTCACAGCTGTCAGAACGGCTCCATACTCCAGAGGCTCTCCCTCTCTTCTCTGGCACCTTCTGCTTGATCTCTTATACGCCTTTCCCCCCAAAATCTCTTGCCCATGCGATCACATCTTGGTAATTAGAACAGACACAAGTGGCAAATGCAATTCTAGGACAAGAGTACTTCTCTAGAGCAATATTATTTGTTGATTCTCTTTCCAAGCATTTACCTGACAGCAACAACAACTCAACAGCATGCAGTAGAAAAGTAAGTAAGAAAAATATCTTATTTTTAATGCTAGGTGTTCTAGGAGGGAGGTTTTTGTTTCCTACACTGCCAGAAATGAAGGTTAACCCCATTTTTCCTTATCAATTAAAAATAATTAAGTAGTCCCTTTGGCTAAGAACATTAAATGTATTAGTGAGAAGTTTATATGCTATGTTCTTTTTCATCCTGAATATTTTTTTTTACATTTTTTTAAACTATTACTTTACCCTCATATTAGAGGGTGGGTCAACATTGGCCTAACATTTTCTGAAATTGAAATGATGCGTATATGTGACTGCATCTTAAGCTAATAAAATTAATTGTAAAATTTTCTCTTCCTTTCACCCTTTTCCATGCCAGTTTTCACATAAACATCAAGATCTTTTTCTCCTTTTTCCTCTGACCATAAGAAGGTTGGACTAAATATTGACGGCGATTAACCTTTTAACTATGTGTTATTCCATGAGGTTTGGATTTAACCAGGGTTGACTTAGCAAAGCTTTTATTCTGGGTGAATGCCCTACTTCGCCCAAATCATGAGTGCTCTTTGCTTCATGGAACTCTACTGCTTCTGTTCCCAGAACCAATTATATCTTAGCTAATCTCTTGCCCCTTTAATTCTCCTTGATAGTTTTAGCAATAAAATGGTGCAAACTGCTCATGCGTTATTACTCCCACTTTCTGTTTTTTCCATTCATAGATAAGATACAGTATTGTCTGTCTCCAGCTTATTACAAATTCACTATTCTCAATTGTGCCCAATAATGAAATTTCCCTTGCCTTAGGTCAGCAATACTCTCAGTCTGTTATTTATTACTTATTTCATTTAACTGTATTTCCATTATTTATTATTATTTAACTATATTCTATTATTATTTGACTTATTTAGCTGTAATTCTCTCTTAATGTACTGCCTAAAATTGTATGCATATCATTTCTTTACGTGTATATATAAATAAATGGGTGTCCATTTCCCCAAAGGAAAAATATAAAATTTTGTGTCTTTCTGCTTCAGAATTTTGGGGTCTATTACCTATTCTTTCATCTGCTAAAAGGCTTTGAGGGGCTTTTGGCTTTCCACTAGGAGGAGGTGAAAGTGTAATGGTCTTCAGTCCTCCCAGATCCAGGTTTATCTGACACCAGCTGCCTCCAGCATGCCACCTCCCATGACACTTAAGTTCAAACCAACAGGATCAAAGTCCTAAACCTGAGGTGTTCCAGTGGGGAAGTCAGTGCCGTGTCTGCCCTGGCTCCAAAAATTGGCCCTCTGGGTCTGTCTCCAAAAAAGTTTGGTGATAACATTGCTGAGGCAACTCATGATTGGAGGGGTCTGAGGGTTACAGTGACCCTGACCACACCGAACAGACAGGCCCAACTGAAGTGGTACCCTCTGCCTCTGCCCTGAGTATCAAAGCCCTCAAGGAACCGCCAAGAGACAGAAAGAAGCAGAAAAACATTAAGCACCGTGGAAATAGCACTTATCAAAAGTGACTGTCAACATTGCTCCACAGATGTGGCAGCAGTTTTTAGCCAGAGAAATCTCTGGAACCATTAAAGAGATCCTGGGGACTGCTTAATCTGGGGGCTGCCATGTTGTTGGCCACCACCCTTGTGACAGCATAGATGCATCAATAGTGGTGCAGTGGAATGCGCAGCTAGTTAAGAACTACAGAAAATAATATTCCAATAAAGGATCATTTGGCAACCAAAACCCAAACCAAAACCAAAACCAAAACCAAAACCAAAACAAAAACAAAACACCACCACCACCAACACAAAACCCCAAAAAACAAAATAGCCTTTGAGGGAACGTTTACTATTGAGGAATTTTTGAAGCTTCCGTATGAGCAGAGGTGAAGTGACCTTCAATTCACAAATGTGTACTTACCAGGTCCTGGATTATCTTTTAAATATATGATTTACAATTAACTCACAATAAAGACTCGCTGAACTTTAATTCCTTTTCAGGGGGAAATAACCACAAGTATGCTTCTATTCAGTACATACCGGAAAGGTCAGTGAAGATATACAGCATTTAAGAAGGATTTCCGGAAAAACAGCAGGGCCACCATTTCCTCTGGATATTGGAAATTCTTCTTTAGATTAAGCTAGACCAGCCTATAGCATTAATCCTCTAACACATAAAATCGAGATCTTATAGAAATGCTTTTGCAAAATGCCTTTACAAAGACCTAAAAGGAATTTATAAGAAAATGCTTTTTAAAACTTATCAGACTTTTTACTGTAAGGACTTTTTTTTTCTTAACTGTAAGGATATTTTTGGTGGTCATTTTTTTCAATACTGGGTACCTCTTCAAAAAGCTTTAATGGGAGATATTTTCTTATCTATCTAAGAGGAACAGTTTGTGTTTCTACTGAGCAAGAACAATTGTGTGTGTGTGTGTTGTGTGTGTATGTGTGTGTGTATATCAGACTTTTCTGGAAAGTCTGATCATATAACTGTGTTGTATTTTCCATATGCAGGTAAATAGGAAACTTAAAGCTTCATGTGAAGCAACTTCTAGAGAGTAATTCTTTCTGGCTTGAATTTTGTATACCAACTTAGTTCCAGATTCCATAGAATTTTTCTTACTCTAATTTTCCCTCCTTTCTGATGTCCTCCTCCAATTAATTTTATTTTATTTCATTCTGTTAAATTATATGTAATTACAAGACACTATCCCTTCCTGAAAAAATATAAAATAAACAAATATGCCAACAAAGATTAATATTCTATATACAATTTAAATCTCATTATTTCACATACTATCAAAGAGGGTGCAATATTTGCCACTTTATAAATGTTAACCATATATTTGTTTAACAAATTTAAAAAGCTAGAGTTTGGAAAACAAAACCATTTCTTCAAATATGTTTTATTTTAAAGGACTACTAGAGTTTATAGTCCTGGCTGGTTTTTATCTCAATAAAGTCAACTCTATTATCAAAGTATAGATTAATGGTTTAAAAATTAATTGCATTCAGGGGCACCTGGGTGGTTCAATAGGTTAAGTGTCTGACTCTTGGTTTCCGCTCAGGTCATGATCTTAGAGTCGTGTGATCGAGCTCCGTGTCAGGCTCCGCACTCAGCACAGAATCTGCTAAAGTTTCTCTCTCCCGCTCCCTTACCCCCTCCTCATAGCTCTCTTTCTCAAACAAATAAGTAAAGCTTTAAAAAAATTAATTGTATTCAAAATTTACATATGTACTTATATAATTAAAATAAACATTATATTTTAGAATTGTTATTTTAATTGTTAAAAATCAGTCCACACATCTAGAGATATCTGAAAATATCTGCTGTTGGAACTTCTGTTTATTTATTTATATATTTATTTATTTATTTTGGAACTTCTGTTTAAGCAACAAATGCTACACAGGGTCTACAATGACATGTAAATTCCCTTTACCATGGTTTGCATTGTATTTTTAAACGAGAGAGAGATAAAAAGAGAGATGAAAAGTTTTTAACATTTTACTGTAATACAGTTTTCAAAAAATTTACAAAGTTGGTAGACTGGAAACTTGCATTATAATAGTGACAAGGAGAATAAATGATTTCTGATATGAAAGACAAAAAAGATGAACTAATATATTTTAAATTTCAATTGTGTTCTTCAAGTGGAATGAAATAGCTCATCATTGTCTCTCCAACTTACAAATTAAATTTCTTCTATTTTTAAGAGAGTCAAATTTATTTGACTTTCAGTTGATAGCTAGTAATAGGTGAAAAGCTTTCACCCTGATGATTTACAGAACTGCTGAAATGTCCATGTGTAATTCTGTAGAGTATTGTAAATGGACTCTAGCAGTATAAAAGTATGAAAGATATTTCAGTACCTTTAATATATTGTATTTACTTGGTGTGGTTATAGAAAAATCAAAAACAGAATTGGGAGCCTGAAAACCTTGATTTCAGTTTAGCCTCTGCTACTTACTGGACGTGTGACCTAGAGTAGGTTATTTCATTACTTTCAACTGTTTTCTCTGTGTAGCATGAAAATAACAATATTCGCCCTTTCTCATGTGGATTATGGAAAATGAAACAATGTATATGAAAGTTTAACTGTAACTTGGTTTCAAGTTATTTTTAAAACTATTTACTAAGTGAAACTTGATCTTATATGAAAATAACAAATTTCATCTCTTTATTTGATAGAGATGAATTCACATGGGAATTTTGCCACAATGTACACCAAGTTACAAGATGTCACGAGAGGTGGCCACATTAAATGGGTATGTCCAAATACAGAATGAAGGACCTACCTGTTTAAGAGCTTATATCAGATCCAGAGGATCACACGTGCTTCTTAAATGCCAATGGTCCATAACACATGAGATGCTTAAGAATCTCTAGTATTATGTCTGCTCATATTGACTGTGAAACATCATCCATAAAAGGAATGCAGGTTAAGTTCCCCTTTCTTAGCTATTTTTAGGATAAAGCACCAAAACAAACAATCAAACAAACAAGTTTAGTTATAAGATCCTCTGAGAGAGGGCTTTGACATTTCATTGATTTTTTTCAAAGGCTGATTGATTTTTATATTAAGGTAATAAAGATTTTGTATGAGATACAGATGCCTTTTGCAAACTGCATTTTAATTTTCTCTTATTTTCATATACTTCTTTTTTCAGTATTGGCTTCTAAAAAGAATCAAGAAGAATGAAAAGAGAAGGGATTCTATATCTTGAGAAAGGAATTGCCTTAATCATGTGCAAATAAAATAAGGGCAGAGCTCTGGTCTCATATTTGCTTGGAATATCCCATAATACCATTTATGTTTGGATAACAATGAAAGCTCACTGAGTACATGTTCATTTAAATATATAGATTTTCAGGATACATTTTTGGATATACACACACATAATCTATCTCAGTTATATTTGTACTTTGTACATCTAGAATTTATACAGGATGTGTATATGTATACATGCATGTGCACATTTATTCCGTGAATGTATAATGAAGGTTGATAAATAAATCTTTCCAATAATGGAACAGGTTAAGAATCACTGACTGACAGGGCACCTGGGTAGCTCAGTAGGTTAAGCGCCTGCCTTTGGCTCAGGTCATGATCCCAGGGCCCTGGGATATAGCCACGCATCCGGCTCCATGCTCAGTAGGGGGCCTGCTTCTCCCTCTCCTTCTGCCCCTCCCCCTGCTCATGCTCTCTCGCTCTGGTTCTCGCTCTCACTCTCTCTCAGATAAATAAAGTAAAATCTTAAAAATAAAAAGAATAACTGACTAACTTAAGATAGTTCAGGTCACGCTTGTGCTAGCTGTGAATGAATCAATGTTAAATGACAGCATGTGATAGAGTCATCCTACCATGTAAGCAGAAGCATAGGTAAAAACGAATTCACAATGTAAGAAAGTTTAAATCATTTAAAACCTCAAAATTTGGCTTCCAAGTTACCTGTCTTAACTGGTCTGCCACTAATCACTTAAACAAATTATAGTAAGCACCTTATGACCATTTTCAGATTCTCATGGTACAACCCCCAAAGTATGTCTGTGTTTGATAGTATTGAATTTCAGCAGGAAAAAAAATGTATGAGACATGCACTTCAAAATATAGCACATTTATGCAGAATATTTCAAATTTTAAATATGCATACATACGACCCAACTGATGTAGCTGAAACAGAAATCCTATAAATATAAGCTTATTCATGAATATCCTGATAACCTTCCTTGTAAATGTAAGGAAGCAAAAATAATGCGAAATTTCTCAAAGACTTAAAGCAGGAAACAAATTGGAAGAATGTTTGCTCAACCATTAATTGTGAATCAATCTGTTTAATTTTCTGACAGCTGATTTTGTTTAATTAGGAGATGACATTAGCTAACTTTGCAGTTAAGCTTCATTGCAAAAAGATGGTCTTTGACATACTGTGTTTTTCCTAATAAAGAAATATTTACTCAGTGCGTGTTTAGTACACATTTTTATGTTGCATACTTTTGCTCTGAAAGTAATACTTTCAAATTTCAGAATACAATAGCTTACCACAAAGTAGAGATATACATATTGCACCAATTCCTTTTAAAATTAGTGCTAACATAGCATGAGGGAAATGTAATTCAACTAGAGAAATGAAAATTTACATTTTTTATGTCTGAAACTGAACACTGATTCTCTGAAAATCATTTGCATTAATAAAATCTGTCAAAATGTGTTGAATATATGCAACATTTAGACAAATGTCACCATTATCTCTTGCTCAGACATGGTTTGAGGCCCATGTTCATCATGTCCTTTATTATATCATCCATGCATATTAAGACTACAAATGACTTTCAGCTACTTAAATACATAATCATGATATAACATCCGTGGCTTTATAGAGCTCCAGCATAATGTTGCATATATTCTTCTTTTTGACTTACTTTGTTCTTTTACAGGGAAGTACTGTGACAGATAGTTACACCAGAGATTTCTGAAGCAAATAAACGGTATATATTCATTCAGCTTACAATATCATACTGAATGTTCATAGATGGTCAAAAAAAGAAAAGCTGACAAACTTAGTTGAAAAAGATGGATTTTCCTACCATATGCCTGTAATATGTAATTTGTTCTTTAAAGGTGAGTGGACTTAAGAATTTTCATAATATCCACCTATTTGGTGAAATCCACTATTATCTCATTGTGTAAGACAGAGTCAAATATATATATGATTTGTTATTAAGCTAGGGCCATCGATAATAATTAGACTGAAGCTGACTAATTATGAATGTCATTATTTTGAAATTGCTGCTCACTGATATTTTGGGATCACTGAGTCTGTTCCAAAATGGAGGAAGCCATGAGAGTTTCCTCATTTTACAGGATGTGATCTTTCTGGGTGGCCAATGACAATGGAGATGCCCTCGTTTAAAAATGTAAACAAGTCAGTTTTGTGATACTCATTGAGGGGTTGTAGTCAGGTGGATGTAGGCTTGTCTAAGCCAAATATTTTGTAATTTTTGCTGCCCCCTTTTATAGAATCATTTTTATGAGATGTTACATATTCTCTAGTTGATAACCTTCACCCAGTGTAGGGGTATCTTACACAGCAAGACTTGGTTTTATCCAGTTCCACTTCAGTGATTTCTACTCTTGTACAAAGTAAACCTTTGCACTTAGAGACAACTCCGACTGACATGTCACCGTGTTAGCCAAAGAAATCAGTGTTTTCCTTCAGTAACTGAAGTTATTGGAACTACATTTATTGATCTAGTTTACTTTCTATGCTAGACTCCTCTGCCAGCCTATTTCAGTTTCTACGAAAAATGCCTCGGCCCCTTCCCAAGGAAGACCTCAGCATCCGTTTCCACCAGATGACCTCTATCACCAACTGAATCTGACTGGATCAAGAGTGGACAACTTAGACCTAGGTTGCCTTGCTTTGGTCTTAGCTTCCTTCTTTCTGTTTCTCTCCCCTTCTCCCTGCGCCCTTCCTTTCTTTAATGCTTTTTCCTTTGAACTTGGACGTATACCTAACCCTGAAGGCATACAGAAACAGCTCTAATAAGAACTGTGCTGAGAGCATTTGGAAAAGGACCGGACCAGTGATCCAAAACAAGAGACATCAAAAACTACAAAAATCCAATTGTTCCAACTACAACTATAGTAGCAGTTAAAGATGAAGAAAACTACAAGCTGCGCTCAACCATGAGGCTACATAACCCCCTCTCTCTCCTTACTTAATAAAAACTCATGTCCAGGTGCTGAGGGAATTATCTGGTCTCCAGATGCTCCTCACTGTGCATCAACTGAATGAAGTCTTAAATCTCCATTTGAGTAATAACTTTTTTCTTAAATTTTCAAAATGATTCTATTTTCTGTGAATTTTGGACAAGAGCATAAAAAGACTAATCTCAGGAAATGTCCTTCTATTGAATGGAGTAGATGCAAACTTTGGGGTGAAGAATGTCATACAGAGAAGAAAATAAAAGGCAAAGGTTAGAGCAAGGGACTGAGAATGAACAGATGCAGGGATTACTGAAGCTGGTAAGATATTTTATTTTTTCTTGCTTTGCCTTTTATCATTACTTTGCCCAGGTTATCTGCTTTTCTTGGATAGTAAGAAAGTACAGTGTTATTCCAATAAATATCTTTGCTTTCCTTGATTGAGCTAGTTTGAAATGCTTCGGGTTTTAAATCCAAAAGTAACACACACACACTTTTGAAAACTCAAATTGCTTCCTCTTTCCTCTCTATGATAAGTTGATGAGAGTGTACCCTAAAAATGTCTTATGAGAGCTCACCCCAAAAAGACTATTACACGCGTTTATCGCTTTACCATTTCAAAACCCTTACTGTTAATATAACATAACACAATTTGTAAGAAAGTTTATATGATCTCCGTTGCACTGATGAGGATGAACTAGGTAAATATAACTCAAAAAACAATATAAATTCGATGATGACAGTGATATTCCCTGTTTGGGTCACTGTGAATTGAGCACATGTTGGAACTTAATGATATTTTTGAGTAAATGAATAAATTGACAAATATACAAGAACATGCACAAATATTCCTGAGATTAGAAACTAGACTGAATTGGAGTGAGACTATGCTTCCCGTGAGACATTGTATAAGTAGGCAAGGAGCTCTCTTTGTGATCACCATATGGAGATCACTGAAATATTTTTTTTAAAGATATACTTATTTATTTGAGAAAGAGAGAGTTGGGGGGGCAGACAGAGAGGGAGACAAGAGACTCCCCACAGAACATGGCTGGATCCCAGGGCCTGGAGATCATGACCTGAGCTGAAATCAAGGGTCGGTCATTTAACCAACTGAGCCACCCAGGTGCCCCCCCGAAATAGTTTTTTTTTAAAAGTATCTTCCACACAGCTAGAACTTTCAAGTCTTAGAAAACCAGTGAATCAGTGGTAACATTTATCGAAATATGATCTACTAAACACTATGGCTATTGGTAGTGTTAAACACAAAAATGTTTCAATGATTTACTGAAAAAAGAAATAGTTCAATGTTTCCAGATTTTATCATTTTGATATATCATTTTATATATAATAACATATATAATCATATGTAAGTGTATATATGTGTGTGTATATATAGATATACGAAATATATATATCCTGCCCTGCCATGCTACTGTCTTGTTCTGTATGTTGGAGAAAGACCTACACCTAAGATGATATCTTGCCTTTCTATACCTTCTGTTTAGGTGGGGGATGAAGAAGTAAACAAATACATATACACTAAAGAGTATATTTAATAAATTTAAAGAATCATTAAGGAATGCTTGTGCTGAGTGTCAAAGGTTATCTGTCCTTGGCCCCTAGTTTTGGTCATTAGAAATGTACCATTTATTAAGCAGAGAAAATGATGCATAACATTTCAGACAAAAAGCAACAACAGCACATACATGGGCACTTAGGATAAAGACTGGGATAATCTTCTGGGAGCACAATATAAGCACAGTTTGATCTGATGTGAGTTTCAGATACATTCAGAGGTACAAGATTAAGGAAAGTAATAATAACACACTATGGGATAACTACTATATAAAAGAGTGGACTAGTCTGCTCAGGTTGCCTTAACAAAATACCACAAACTAGGTATGATATATAACAGAAATTTATTTCTCACAATTGTAGGGGTTCAGAAGACCAAGATCGAGGTTACATCAGATTCATTTCCTAGTAAGAACTCTGTTGGCCCCTCCTATGCAATATATCTAAGTTGAATTATGGTATCAGATAAAATTATAGATGGGATTAAAGCTTGTGTACCATCCATTATCATGTATAATCAATAAACGATTTAATATTCTCTTGAAAAAAAATAACTCTCTTTCTGGCTTCCTTCTTGCTATATCCTCACATGGTCTTCCTCAGTGTGTGTACTTGGAGAACGTTCTCTCTCTTTCTCTCTCATTCTCCTTATAAAACCACCAATCCTGTGGGATTAGAGCGCCTTCCTTATAACCTCATTTAATCCCAATTACCTCCTAAGGATCCTATCTCCAAATATAGTTACCGGCTATAGAAGTTAAGGCTTGAACCTGTGAATTTTGGGGAGCATACAATTCAATCCATAGCACTAGGATTCTGATAAGGTCCTTACATGAAGTGTTTATTTAAATAATCTTCAAGTTTCTATGTGGTAGGTAATATTACTCTCTCTATTTTAAGTGCTATTTTGTTATTTGGGGCTGGGGGTGGTATTATTCTTGGGGAAAGAAGAGAAGAAATGGGATCTGCCAGAGGTGGAAATATGGATCAAGCAGTCAAAGGTTTCAGCAAAGCGGCTGACTGGCAAAAGACTGAGACAACAAGAAGACTTGAAAAGACAGAAATGTACAGACTGATATTGCATGGTATACCTTTGTGAAAATGAGCCTATAACAGAGCTTTTAAGAATGGTTTACATACATCTTTCCTTGATATAGAGGTAGGGAAAGAGTCACCCTTACATCAGGTACAGAAGTAGTAAGAGGAAATGGAAATATTTTACCCAAGGATGGCCACTTTGTTCCTATAACCTGTTCAGAATTGCTGATGCAAGCCACAGAAGCGGGTTTGCCCCAGAAGCCACTATGTAAAGCTGTTAAACTAATGGCCCAGGGAGCTGTGACCAAGGACTTTGCAGTGATCCTTTTCAGGATCTCATTTGATCAAGACAGCAAATCACATGCCACGGGGCGGGGGGGGGGATGTGAGTAAAAAGAGCAATGCACTGGAGAATAGGAAATAAAAACATCACTCCAAATGAATATGGGAACCAATGGCCTCAGATGAATGAAAAAATTCTATCGATTGTGTTGGCTTGATCAATCTTAAGTGCAGCTAGATGATTTGGCTCTGTCATGGGAGCAAGTAGTTACAACAGGCATGTGGCTATTCACTTAGATATCTTATTATGGATATAGTATCATTTTATTAAATAATGAATGAAACTGATACAGCAAGGTATTGGATTTGGTTATTTTTCTCTCTTAAATAATCTCTAAATATTAAAGCTTATAAAGATTCTTTCTATCCTACAGTTTGCTTGGTCACACTACATAACTTTGATTTAATTGAAAAGCCAAATCCTAGAAGTCACCTTTGATTTTTCTTTTCTATTCATTCTCCAAGCGCAAATTGCTACCTGTACATACTGTTTGATTTGCATCCAAATAATATATGAACTTGATATTTTTGTCTTTAGCTCAATTCTCACCATAAACAAACACTCATTTACATTATGCCCAAAGTACTACAAAATAATCTAATTGGTCTCTTTCCTTCCAGTCTAACCAATCTTCAAATAATAATTTCAAGCAGCAACTAGAGGAACTTCAAAAAATAGCAGTTAGGTCATATTGCAACCCCATTCAATCCCTTCCATAACTTTTAAAACTACATATTGCATTGCATCAAATTCTTTGTTGTGCACAGTATGCACAATCTACTCTTGAGCTCTGTGATTCCATCTTGTTCCATTATCCCTAATACTTACCAAGCACCCTTAGCATTCATTTTCTATCAAAATCAAGATCTTGCATGAATCAGGCCCTTTGCATATGCTTTTCTACTTTGTATAACTGCCTCTTCTTCACACTAATGAACTTTCTAAAGGATTCACTCTGCTTGGGCATTATCCATTTCAATACTGCATTAGTTTTTAATTACACAGATCCCAGTTTGCTTAATAACTAGCATATAGAAGTACTCAAAAATACAAATTGAATAAACAAATAAAAATTTTGCTAGTTTTGTTATAAATTCCAATGATTAGAACAGGGTCTCTGGACTCACAAAGCTTTCATTCTCCATGATTTGTATAAATACCTTTCTACAAAGCTAGATGGAATAAACACCAAATAAAAAGCATACTACTATGGAAGTAGTGGTGGAGAAGAAATTAAAGGTACTATTAAGATAAAACATGATTTCAAAAGCATATTAAAAACAGGCTTGGGTAATCTCTGCTAATAAATTAAGCCATAAATATAGGAGGTTAAAAACAACAAAGGTTTAACTCACACTGAGTTGGCAATGTTGTCTGGGGCATTGTAGGAAAGAATTCTCCATGCAGTAACTCAAACTGGAACCTATTTTGGCTCTGCCCTCTTATCACACGCTTTTCAGGTTAACTGATGCAGGGGAAGAAATATGTGAAAAATCACTGGACAGTTCTGAAGTGTATCACTCCCATGGTAGCTCATTGGCCAGAAGTAGTCATGTGATCTGTATCATGCGCTACAGTCACCCATGATCTGTATAGGTTCCAACTGGTCTGGGGAGGTAATTTTTGAGTATTGGGGAGAGGCAAATTTATTAACTAAATGGAGGGTTAATCGTGATTAAGATTTTTGTGAATGAAAATATAATGTTACTATCTTCAAAACTACATTATGCAGTGGCTATCATACAGAAGATAATTACCCATTTTTTTCCTTACATAATACATTATAGTGTTTTGTCCCTTTTTCTTCCAGATTATATCACCTAATATATCACAATAATCCTTTAAGTCTGCAGTATAAAACTGCTTATGCCTCTTTGGCTCCACTTTAGATAAAAAATAGCAGACAATAATCTTCAATTTAAGAAATTATTAGCATTTTCTCACTTTAAAGGACACAGAACGCTTTTTAAAAATCTAGTGAAAATAAAACTACTCATCTTCAACAATATAACTTTAAAACTCCATTGTGTATACAAGCATATTTAAATTAGGACACAGAAAGTCCGAATGCATGCACTGCCTTGTGCTACCTTATATTATTTTAGATGGAGTTTTTTGAAAATTTTATTAGATATTTATATCAATTATTTTATGTTGTCATAAAAATCCAGCTGAACAATGGAAAGAAGCATGTATATACTGAGTAAATACTTTTCAACAATTCTGCCAATTTAATTGATCCCGAATCAAAAACCAAACAAACAAACAAATAACCCATTGACCTAGCTATGAAGACTGAGGATAACACAGAAACAAACAAACAAAAAAAAACACCACCACGAAAGACCTGACTAATCACGCATATATAAAAAGAGGAAGAAAAATAATTACCATCAATTTTAAGATTTTCATTTCTTTGAATTTGGAATTCTCAGAATCTAGAATTTACAGAATTAGTAACACATGGCTAACCTTGGCTAACAGAGAATACAAATTTCTTAACCCAGGGAATTTTCTTTCTGGATTCTATATTAATGGATAAATCTCATGGAAAGATGGATAAACATAAACAACATATATTATAGATGTAAATGTTACATATATTTATATCTATATTATAGTATATTTTATACTATATAAAAAGTATATCTTACAATTACTGACATGGAACGTGGGAGAATTTTCTACAACCTAAGGAAATGAAAGAATGGTGTTACTACAGCATGCGCCCCTTGACTCTTATTGTATGTTGAGCACAAAGGATTCAATTTTGAGAATGGTGGTCCTGTTCCTTGCCTACCAGGACCCAGGATCTCAAGAAAGAGAGCAATGTATAAAGAGGAAGAACTTTCAGTGCAGAGTGCTGAGAGTAGAAGTTCAAGGTGCAATAGGGCACACAGGACAGCTGTGTAGACTTGCCATCATAGGTCAGAAGAGAACAAACAATAATCAGGAAAATGGGGACAGTTTCTCCAAAGTCTTTCTATTACTAAAATAAGTATTTTTACCACATGCTGACAGGCTATATCAATATCTTATTTAAAAAAAAACACACAGGGTGCCTGGGTGGCTCAGTTGGTTAAGCAACTGCCTTCGGCTCAGGTCATGATCCTGGAGTCCCAGGATCGAGTCCCACATCGGGCTCCCTGCTTGGCAGGGAGTCTGCTTCTCCCTCTGACCCTCCCCCCTCTCATGTGCTCTCTCTCTGTCTCAAATAAATAAATAAAATCTTTAAAAAAAAAAAAAAAAAACACACACACACAAGTTCAAGGCTTAGACTATTATTTTACATTTTCAATGACAAAAGAGCTATAATTCTATAATGAATATAAATGTAGAAATTTTGGAAATGTATTTTTTGCCAAATGCACTGGGATACCTAAATTCTGTAAGTGAAAAGGTAGCTGTAATTTATGTCCTCCAGGAAATTTTCTCACGATGTGGTCTCAGCATTATAAGGGTGAAATAGGCAAGTTGGAAGCAAGTCTGTTGTTCCAAATGTGTTTTCACCACAGTTGTTTAGAATCATGTTTGAATTCTTTCACAGCAACTGCCCTGCCCATGGTTTTCTATTATCTCAATTTTGTCAGAATCAATAAAGACTTTAAATCTTCTTCCAAAATGCTGTAGAACAGGGTTATTCATAGAGGGGCATTTATACGCTATCTCTTATTTCTCTGTCAATTTTAGAACGATGACTTCTCTATAAACACCAGTTTGGATCTGCCCTGAATAGAAATATCTACTATGATGTTGCTGGTTATCTAAAAAAGAAAAAAAATTCCTCTGTAAGAATTCTAATTCAATAATAATAATTATTATTATCATTATGACATACTAATGTTGAATACTAATTATGAATACTAATATTATGAATACTAATACTAACATTATGAATACTAATATTATTCCAGTATCATTAAGTATAACAATTCCCCTGAAGGCAAGAATAACAGGGATGGATACTGAAACCTGAGGATGAAGGAAGAGGGAAACTACTTGGATTCAGATAGTTAATAAAGTGGCAAGAACAGCTCTCACCTTCCCACTCAGTATGACAGCCAGTTGGGCCCATGCTGAGTTCCTTCTCAGAGAGCTCTGACATCCCCTTTGCAGTACTTACCGCAGTTTGTAATTATAAATACGTGTGATGCTTTCGTTAATAACAGTGTCTTTCCTAGCTCCCATCAATGGAGCATAAATGATTTCTACCTGTCTGGCACATTGTAAATCCTCAAGATACATTTAAGTAAAGTTGCTGAGTGGAATATTAGAAAATGATTTCAGTAATAGACTTCTGATTATTTCTCTGGAGTGAAAATGACTCTTCATTGTTGTAAGGTAAAATCATGTGTCATGTGGTGCATGTCCAAGTGCCTGTGGAAAGAAAGAATTTACCACAGTAGGACACCTGCAGACACATGACCTAAAGTAGAGATCCCATGACAAGGTTAAGATTCCTGTTCTTTCTGGCTTTACACTACAGCAAAGACATTAATTTATAAAAGATATTTTCTAGTCTCTTTTTTTATGTAGAAAGGACATTATTCACCGTCTGGCTAAGATAAAGTAAGCCTTCCGGAAAATCAAACTTTCATAGTTAGAAAGATATTTTACTTTGGAGGAGGTGTTCAGGAAAAAAAAAAATAAGTCAATTGTCAATTTTCCAAATAAGCAACAAAAATGGGTTGTGAAGGATAAAAACAAATTATTAAAGTTATATTGGAGTCTAGAATGTCACTCTTGATAGAGGTAACTTTAATAATCTAAAACTTCTCAGTATTCTAAATAGGCAAATGATACCAGGCAGTTCATATACATTTCCCATATCCGCTCATGTATAATTATTCATGAGGATTCCAGTATCGGGTTAGACAGCATCCTGACTGCTAAAATGGTTAGGCTTCATTCTCTATGTTTTGGGAACATTGGAATGGAATGGGAAATTGGAATGACTTGGAGTTGCAGTGTTTTCCCCTGTGGCACAGAAAGACCTAGTCAAGAGGCAAGATAAAGTAGAAAGACCATGTTATTAGTCATCAGCAGATCAAGGGGAAAGATCCAATTTATATAAATTATTAGAAGCATTAACCTTGAGTAGGTAGGTTAATTTTTCTGGCCTTAGCCATATTGTATGACATAATATGACCTGCCTTACCAACATCAAATCTTACAGAGAGCAGTAATGAGCATAAAGCATGCTAACATGCTGTGAAAACTGTAAAGACCTACATAATATTTATTGCTTTATTATTTAATACAATGAGAACAGCAAATGTAATAAGGCTAAAATGTATCTAAAAACTCAATTACCAACACAAAATCAGAAGATTAGATAATCAATCATTAGGCATTCTAGATCCGACCTCAATTTAGAATTGAATATTGATGGGAAATAAAAGGTTTTTTTTTTACATAAAAAGAATTACTTCTTTTTTTTTCTATTTACAACACGAACACACACACACACACACACACACACACACACACACACACACACTACCCAGAAAAATACTCTTTTAAAAATCTGGTCTTGATTTAACGTTATGGAAAACTAAAACCTTTCCAAAACTGTAAAGGGAAACTTGACCCCTGTCACAACTCTTCAGTATATTTATGATAGCTGTTAAGCAATACGAATACCAGTTACCAGAACTCATTAGGATTATATGAGAATCGCCTTTTGAATCCACAGAAATTCATTGATTGATTCTGAGCATCTACCACTCCTATCAATTAAGGTTAAACGAGAAACAACTACCTACTCTTGGATAGAGTCAACCGGCATTGACATATAAGGACCATTACCTGGCTTCTATTACACATTTGTGGGGGGAAAAAAAGTACCTTAGATGGTATGATTGGTGCACTGAACTAATAATGGAAATGCTTTTTCCTTTGGCTTACTGTTTATCAATTGATGCATGTGCTCTTGCAGGAGGAAAATATCAATTTTTTGAGCCTTGGCTTACTACTCCACACTGCACCTACTGCTTATAGTGATTGAATGCTTCAATTTGAATGCATGTAATGTGTGGAAGATGAAAGCAGTGGGTAAGTGCATATTGGTGTATCCAGGGACTATAGGCAGAAATGTTGGACAATAACAGGTTTCATTTCTAATATGGTGTGAAAATGACCAGGTGATGAGTTGATCCAAGAAGGAACCTTGTCAAAATCAGGAAATGGAGCCCATTTCAGAAAGTCATTTAGTGGGAAAATATTTTCTCTAATGAACAGTCATTCACAGAAAGACAGAGAGCTAGAGTTCTGTTTGGCTTAGCTTAGAGTTTTGTTTTTTTTTTTCCAAGAGATATTTTGGAATAATTACTGTATGCAGATTTTTAGAGCTATGACATTGTTAATGAGCCTTATGCATACAGGGCATTTTTCTTTGTCATCTGGAAGGAAAAAAATATATATATATATTACTAGCCTTTAGGGGCTGTAAAATTTAATCAAGTTTTAATTGATGTTTTAAGTCCCTATAAAATTTCCCTTAATCAAGATTTCACATGAAAATTTTTTAATAATAGATTTTTGTAAACTAGTATCTCTCAGCCAAAGACATCAAAGGACAGCTTTGAGATAACTCTGTCTGGATTTAATAAAGTTATTTTTCCCAAACTAAGATGATTATATTTTTGATTACTTAGGATATGAGTATTGATTTTGGAGAGTATGGTTCTCACCTGTAATTTTTGTGGACGAACTCTACAACAGAACTGAGAGAATTGAGAGCATAAAAAGACCTTACTTTGGGAAGTAGGATCAGCACAAGTATATCATATACTAGCACAGACATAAAATATGAAAATGCCTGGAAAATCAGAAACCCAGTACAATACGCATGCTCCCTTCTAAAGAAGCCCACATTCGAATCACTGGAATTTGTTACTATACCTGACATGGTAAAAGGGATTTTGCAGACATGATTAAATTATTTTGAGATGGGGAGATTATCCTAGATTATCAGAGTGGGCTCAGTGTAATCACAAGGTTTCTTAAGAGAGTCAAAGAAGGAGATCTGACTATGAAGCTGTAGAATCAGAATAATATAACCCGAGAAAGACCCTTCAGGCTACTGGTGGCTTTGGAGATGGAAGACGGCATCCATAAGCTAAGGAATGCAGGCAGTCCCTAAAAGCTGGAAAACAGAAGGGAAACAGATGCTCCCCAGTGCCTCCAGATGACATGAAGTTCTTCCAGTACCTTGACTGAGACTCAGGTCAGACTTCTGACTTAACGAAACTATAAAATATTCAGCTTGCACTATTTTAAGCCACTAAATTTATGGTATTTTTTTACAGCCACCACAGGAAACAAATACACTCAGAGAATCCACTGGTATTAGAAAGCAGTCTTGCCAATGTCAATATAACAGAATGCCAAAACAGAACCACGAAATTATAAACAATATTGAGAAAACTACTGGCTGTTTACTTGTTTGAATAGTGTAGCTATTCTGACTACATTGATAATCAAACAAACAATCTGAACAATTATGAAAACAAATGGTCATTTGAATGGTTTGACAAGTTTTATAGATAAGTACATTACCTATTCAATAAAAATGTTTATTTGACAGCCTCCTGGCAATTTAGCAATAGTCAATCCAAAGTAACCAAGCAATAAAGCAGTTCCAATAAGGCGGCAAGAGCTCTGAACCCCAAATCCAAAGATTTCTATCCTCATCTTAATTGATGTTTACTAGCTTTATAAACTTGGGAAGGTCATTTAACTTCCTTAGCTGGGTTTTTTTGTTTGCTTGTTTTTGTTTTTGTTTAATCTGTCATGTGGCTATATTACCCTAAAGAATCAAAAGCCAAAATATGCATGAAAAGGGAATGGTGCGGCGGCACATGTTTGAAAGATACTAACCACCATAGTGTCAGACAGTTTCCCACGAAATCTGATTTACAAAATTATCTGCATTCAAAGAAGATTATTCCTTATGATTCACTCTTTTACTGTTTCTTTTATTTTGGGAGGTAGAAAAGTGCTTTCACCTTGGAAATATCTTCCAAAAATTGGAGAACATCTCCTCATTTTTCTCACACTTATTCAAGACGGTGCTAGCAAGCCACTTGTATAAATGTTGAAATCCCACTTGCTCAGATGCCAAAGCAAAGAAGAGATGATATTTGAGAGTCTCTTTAGGAACAGCTGCTCACGGCAGCCCCTTCTTAACTTTTGGCTGGCATCTCCCCCAACAACCTTAAGCCTAAATCCGGAAAATATATACTACTCAGGCACAGTCCACAGATTTTTCTGCTCAGTGGTGTCCAACATTTCAGCAACCTGATCCAAGTTTGTATGTCTATATATTACATGCAAGTATCAATGGAAGGTTGAAAGTTGAGTCCTTACACTCTTTGCCCCAGCTATTCACCAAACATTTATGTCTTCGTGCCAAGAACTCAGTCAGGTAAAAGAGATTCAATGCTGAATCTCTGCCATTTGCAGATATTTGTGTCTACTACAGTTTTTAACTGCCCCCTCTGTGCTGTTGATTTCCAAATGCGTATCTCTAAGTCTGACCAAACTCCAAAGTCCAAATAATACACTGAACTTCTAATGAGTCATCATCTCCAACCCAACGTCTCTGAAATTATTCTCATCATCTCATTCATATTTTAACAACTCAATATCCTTCTAGCATTTTCTTTTTACTGATGACAGGATAAATGTGTATGAATGCCTGAATGCCTCTGAGCTATAACTAGTGTGATAAAAAATGTTGTAGCATGTAATGGATATTTTTAGAGTTCATCCATATCATCCTCATTCCTCTGAGAGACTTCAAATTTGCCTCTCTCTATAAATATCATTCTGGGGAGCGTTGCTAGTTGGGATGCCCTTGTTTTCAGGGGTAATCATATGGCATAGGGTAGATAAATTATTGCACCCCATTCTCCCTGGACATACATTGGCCATGCACCGGGTATGAGAGAGAACCTAGATCTGGCAAGGAAGGCATCTCTTTCCTCTTTCATCATAAGGCTGTAAAGATAAATATATGATGAACCGACTG
Organism: Callorhinus ursinus; assembly: GCF_003265705.2. NCBI lineage: Eukaryota > Metazoa > Chordata > Mammalia > Carnivora > Otariidae > Callorhinus > Callorhinus ursinus. Next base: position 75,787,731 of record NW_027397065.1, on the reverse strand, counting down.
TGTTTATTGTTTTCAATTTGTAGAGACACAAGATCTAACAGAATGAAGTTATATATTATAAAAACAATACAAAACAACACAAAAAACAGGACAAGCAGAGGTGAAGACTCAAAAAGAAGTCAAGAGATTACTGATGATCATGGTTTGGGCACAACAAACTCCACTTTTGGGAGGGATTTGAGTTATATACTGGACAGTTGACACTAAAAAGGTGCTAATACATATGAAGATTATAATGGTGCTACTGTAATAGGAAATGTGTTTTTAGTTTAAAAGTTTGTCATGGGTGCCTGGGTGGCTAGGTCAGTTAAGCGTTTGCCTTCGGTTAAGGCAGGGTCCTGGGATGGAGCCCCACATCGGGCTCCCTGCTCAGCTGGAAGCCTGCTTCTCCCTCTCCCTCTGCTGCTCTCCCTCTCTCTGTCAAATAAAAAAAGTAAAATCTTTAAAAAAAATAAATAAAATAAAATCTAGTCATAATTTTTCTTGGTAAAGGAGTTGTCTATTCATCCGAGAGAACAACAAAGCCAAAGAGGAAAAACACTGAATGCCTAAGATACGGAATTGAAGGGGTGGGAGGTAGGGAGGGATGGAAGAAGAAATGGGGGGAGGGAGGGAGAGAAAGAGAGGGGGAGACAGGAAGAAATAGAAGGAAGATATAAGAGTAGAATGAAGGAAAGAGAGTATGCACATATTACCATCTGAAGCATTTAGGTTAACATGGCAAAGAGCTAGCCCAAATTTTGCAGAGCATAAGAAACAAACAAATAAAATAAAAAGCCGTTATAGAAAGTATTGATAAAAGTTTCAGAACCACTTTCAGGCAGAATTGGTAGGAAGATTCTGCAAATAAAAGTAAGGAGCATGAAAAAAGGAAATGCCAACCCAGCATAGAACTGTGGTACCAGTCGTCTATGCAACAACGAAAATCTGCATATCTAAGAGAAAGATAAATCTATTAATATTCTAAACAGAAACTGAAATACTTTTCCATTATTTATGAGTTATACATCATGAAGTATACAATTTATAGTTTGTTGCTTTTATTTATGCTTGAATTAACTCTATAGTAATTTGCATATAATTCTCATTACAGAGTATAGATTCAATCATTGTCAATAAATTCTTAGGTTGGTTTAGTAAATTTATGAATTAAATATCTCTGGCTGGTATTGATATATACATATGCTGAGGATTAGTGGCCCATATCTATTACCCACACAAGCCTGGGGCCCAGAATTTAGGAACTCCTGCAAAATGATTTTTTAAAAATTATTTCTATTGATTGAGCTTTATTTCATTGCACCACTACACACCAAATCATGTCACCCAGTAGTAATTCTGAGTCTTCCTCCTTCTTCCTTGCCCAAGTTCAGCTCCCTCACAGGTTGATTTAAATACTGAGTTCCTATTACCAAAAATTAAGGTCAGTTATTACCTATATATAAAGCTACCCTGGGTTTTGTATAACCTCTCCCTCCTAAGTACCTTCCTATCTCCCTTGTCCACCTCACCACTGTATTGGAATTAACCACTCATTTCTGTAACCACTCACATCTGTAACCTAGGTTTGTATTTAGAATTGTGCTTAAATAATTTCAAATAACGTTTGAGTGTGAACCCCTTATGGTATGTCCAACATACAACCTGACATACAGTACAGGTTGACACATATTTGCTTAGATAAATTACACAAATTTAGTAATTTACTGACGAGTGGTGTTACGATTTTCTAATAGAAAGATTGAGTTGAACTTTCTATTGTACATCTCAGCAGTTAAACACTCCTCAACAACCATTACATGCATTTTCTACTTTCTATATCAGTTCATCTGCTATCCAATTATCACCCTTTTAAGCTGAACACACCTGGAATTAACTTGGTATTGGATTACTGTGACAATTGCAAACTCTTTTCCGTAGTGCATTATGAGCAACTGAGGAAATTACAGTCTGTTCTCAATACATTGTTTCCTGTGGAGAATTTCTGAAAAAGCTGATGATTTGGAAACTAAAATTCCCTGTTGAGAGTTCAACCATCAAACCAAAAATATTGTGAGATCCTCAGTCTGCCCCATTTGCACTGATCTTAAAATTAACATGTAAGAGACAATTTTATCACCATTGTTCTTACTGAACTCTACAGCAAAGTTTCTCAAAGTATGATTATCGTAGACATCTAAATCTGATTCATGAGGGTTTCTTGTTAAAAATGTAGATGCCCATAGCCTAACCCAAGACCTGCTCATGCTGTGTCAGGCAGGAATCGGAGAGACTGCTTTTCTTGTTCTTGTAACAGTTACTCCACATAATGGTGATAAACCCTACATGACTCCTGCTTTAGGTAAAGAAGAGATCAAATAAAATCTGACAGCTATTGAGCAGAGACATGAATGACTCCTCCTGAAGATTGATCCACCTGAAGAGAGTCCCTCCCACTGTCCCTCTCATGGTATTATTTGAACTTTCTAACTCTGAGCTTCTTACATGGGATACACTTAATAATTAAGCCTGTAGTTACTATTTTTTTTTTACCATGACAAAGTCAATTCAAGGAGAAACTCACCTAGATTCTAAGCAATAATCTTTTAAAAATAAAGAAAAAACTTATTGAGTTCCATTTTTAATGAAATATAGTATTTTTTGTTCTATAAATAATTATCCAATATCACTACACATAGTATACTATAAAGAATATACAATTGGGAAGACATAGATGATTCTTTTTTTTTTTTTTTTTTTTTTT